>NW_006770829.1:575227-612785 GCF_000442215.2 Lipotes vexillifer
AGGGAAAGAGAGCAGAAATATCAGGACAGAAGACTGAAGGGGCCAGAAACCATGAAATGCAAAAATTGTAGTTCAATGCAAACAAACTTTAGAAATTAGACCATATTAGTAGTTTTAAAGCTTTTATGTGCATTAGATTCACTTGAAGAAATTTCAAAATACTCATTTGTAAAGATCTCTCCCTCTTTTATGAGATACTGACTGAGGCTTGGAAGAAGGCCAGGCACTAAAACAGATGCTCTGGTCCCCACAATATTTTGAGAACCAGGGCTGTAGACCAGTTGTTCTCCGACTGTGGCATGTGAGAGAGTCTCCTGCAGTGCTTGTTAAAACACAGATTATCACACAGCCTCAGGCTTTCTGATTCAGTACATTTAGATGGAGCCTAGAGATTTGCATTTCCAATAAATCCCATCCTGTGAAGTGAGGCTGATGTGGGGACGTATTTTGAGATCTACTACTGTGGATCATTGATTTAGAGCTCGTTTAGAAATCCACAACAGAAGCACTAGAGGATCTTACTCAAAATGTCTACATACAGGACCCAGGCCCTGTACTTATACTTTCTCCTAACCCCTTGCTGCCCCTACCTATGATATGCCTGAGAATAGGAGATGTGTGGTTTAAAGCACTTTCTAAGTTCAGTTGTTACAAAATCAAATGTGATACCATAACTAAAAGTGCTTTGTAATTGCAAAGGGCAATATGTATGAAAGACATTAATTTTGTTTCTAACTCAGTACACTGATACTGCTCAACACAATCTCAAGTTCAGAACAATTCCTAGGTGGCCCATGTTACCAAGCTGTATATTTAGAAAGAGAGGGAAAAAAACCTTAGAGGGAAACAATAGAAATTCAATACACTTTAGAAATAGTTATTGAGGATCTATTCTTATGCCCATTTCTGTAAATGTTAGTTTGTTCCTTACATTGTGGGCTAGGCAGAGAACAGCAGTATTTGATAACTATGTGCCCTTGTATGCCTAATTGCCTGATATTTAGAATTACTTTAGTGCAAAACATAACAGACCCTGAGGGTGCTCAGTAGAGTGGGAATTGTTTTCACAGGCACTATATGATAAAATCTTGATAGAAAATCAGAACTACCTCACATTCTGTAGTCAATATGCAGAGCTCAATGGAAGAAAATGGGGCAAAGACTAACATTTCAAATATTACCTACTGAATAAAAGCAATCTCTCTGTGATAAACTGAAGAAGTTAACTGTGGGGTAGAATAAGTGCTTTGTTCAGAAAACCCCTCCCTACACAATAATAATTCATGGAGAACTCATATAAAAGGTGTCAGCTGGAGATGGTCATAGTATGAGGCTATTATTATACTTTCTCAAGTTCTAGTAAGAAATAAATAAAAACAACTACTTGTAACTTACTGTGATTACATTTATGGGAAATTAAAGAAATAAACTACTACTACAATAAAATGACTGCTTTTGGTGAATTTCCTCATTAAAACTTTTATAAAACAATATTCAAAATACATTTTCCTTCAAAATATTTTGGATAAAAAATAAATTTCTCAGTATTGCCTTTGTCTTTTTTATGGAATTCTTCATCTGTCTTAAAATGCTAAGAGTGGAAGGAAAGAGTCAGGTAAGAGAGAAAATAGGCAAATGCCCAAAGAACTCAAGGTAGGCAGGGGAAATAGGGAACTTTTATATTTAATCACTGACAAATCTGCCCTCAGTGATACAAGCATAATATTTTACAAGTTGATTTAGTTTTTGTTTTAAGCCCTAGAAAGATGAGGCTGTTAATACGTTTTTAGTGAATATTTATTAAACTTCATTTGATGTTGAATGAATATGCAGACACTAAGATGGTTAAAACTAGAAGGTAAATGGGTGTCATCATCTTGCTTTTAAGATTACTTCCAATTGCAATCAGACCCTACCAGGGGTCAACACCTTTCCAGACTTGATGAACTCACTTTGAGATAGATAAAGTATAGTAATTAAGTTAATGGCTTGTTTCCCGTATCTTAACATTGCAAAGAGCAGGCGAACTATCAGGAAATAAGCGGGCCAGAGCCAGAGAGAGCATAAACCATTCTAGAAGACTGCAGATGTAAAAGTAAGGGTGAGTGGAACTAGATTAAATCAGTGTAGGTTAAGATGAGTAACTATTGGCAACTGTCTCTAGGAGAAATGAGCTAAACATAATTATGACAAATTACAATGTCTGGTAAGATATATTCATTAGAATCTTTCTTTAAAACTATTACCACTTTACCCTTTCTATAGTGAATAATTTCCATTTCTGTTATATATAAAATGACTTCATGAAAGTAACCTCTTGGTCATTTCTGTCAGAAAAAGGCAAATATATTTACCAAAAAAGTGTGTCATATAGTACAACTTTGGCCCCATTTCCAATTTTTGTTTTATAAAAAGTAAGAATAAGTCTTCCTTCAACCATACAGAACACAACACTTGGAAAATTCACAGTACAGTCTTGAATGGACTGTCATTGCTATATATCAAAAGTGTATCTGAGACTGTGATCTTTAAAGAAGATATTCAGGTATCAGCAATTCAACTCTAAATTCTTCCCTTTGATTGAGATGGACTAGCAGAATATTGTGTATTTAGAAAAAAGTGGTTAGTTCCACACAGTATCACCTTCTCTGAGGTCATTTCTAATGTAACATCCTCTGCTTTTGCTAAAGGCTATTATAAGAAATAGCCATGTGGAAACGAATTTGTCATTCACCACAAAGCTGTTGTAAGGAACGTGGAAAACTATATTTCTTATATAAGATCCCAGGTGAAATGTTTCTTTGGGATTTAATTCTGGCAAGAACTTTTTCTTCAACTAAGTAACTTGTTTTCTATGTAACCTTTCCCCAAGGACATATAGCTGAATGGCTAAGGAAAGAGATTGTAGAGACTGGCTCTATAAGCATATATCCTAGATATCATCTAGGTAAGGTGTTCGTGTTTTATTTCTGTTTTTTAACCATTTAAAAGGAATAGTATCAATGGTTCCCATTTGTGCTTACTTCTGAAGATGAAATTCACCTTCTGTTTGTAAAGAAATATGGCTTCTGGCAGTTTCTTGATTCCTCTTATGAATTAGTCAAGACCAACTCATATAATACTTCTCTACTAAATTATTTATATTTTCTATATTATACTCCTCCTTCCCTTTTCCTCTAACCCACAACAGTATTCCTCACCACAATTTCGGGGCTTTCTGACTCAGAAAGTTTGCTCCGGATATTGTCAAGTCAACATAGCAACGAACACAATAATTCACAGCATTACATAATATTAAAACAGTGGGCTTAGAAGAAGACATAAAAGTTATTTAAATCCAGTCACTTGATAGAATCCTATCCAGAACATCAATAGCATACAGCTGTCTACCTATGGATCTTAACATCTCTTAAGGCTGCCCAATTCACTTTGTTATAATTCTGTATAACCTACCCAACACTATAGTTATACCACTTTAGAATATTTATTTAAAAAGTAGTATAGCAGTCTTTTAGGTATTAAAAGCTAGTTATTTTCTACCCCTGGAAGGTAATTGATAATAAGTATATATATATATATATATATATATATAAAGTTTATGTACTATATATTTAGATATATAATTTAAATATATATATATGTTTATCAGTTCGGTGCTTTGTGTCCACCTAGAGGGGAGGGATAGGGAGGGTGGGAGGAGTGCATATGTATAGCTGATTCACTTTGTTATACAGCAGAAACTAACACACCATTGTAAAGCAGTGATACTCCAATAAAGATGTTAAAAAAATAAATATATATGCTTGATAAAGCCTTTTAAAATAAAAAAAGAAAATATAATGATCCTGATGACAAAAATAAAAACAAAACAAAAATAAAAATGCCTCAGTAGGATAGCAACATTTTCTGATCTAGTTCCTGTTGACTTTTCTAGCATAATCTCCCACTGTTTTCTCCAAAACTTTGCTTTGTTTCAGTAATGCCTCCCTATTTGATATTTCCAAGTGCACTATCCTTTCTTAAGCCCAGTTGCTTTTATATATGCTATTACCTCTGCTAGGAAAGATCTTAATCCCAATTCTTATTCTGTTTTGAATCTTTTATCCATTCTTTCAAGTTCCAATTTATGAATCACTTCTGGGTATATGCCCTGACTACCCTCTACCTTCATGAATCTCCCCTCCCCATGAGGACCTTTGACACATACACACAATCAGGCAGTTAGGCACGCATCCTTTAGTGTGTATTCTTTTCGCAAAACTTTGTTAAACTTGCAGTTTTATACGTGTGTTTTCTTCACAGCCCTAAATTCCTTGACGGCTGAAATCATGCTTTATCAATATTTATATCCCTAGGTCCTGGCACATAAAGTGTTTTCAATTCCTTTCTCCAGTTTTCCCTCTCTCTAATCAAGTCCTGTGGAGGAATCTTTCTAAATATAGACTTGGTCATGCTACTCCACAACTTAAAAAATCTTCATTAAACCTTCACCCTAACAGATATGTGCTAAACTCCTTAGCATGACATGAGAGATCCTTCAAAATGTGGGCCCAATATCATCTCCTCTTACTTTCAGCACATGACACCATTCCTCAGACATACCACCGGCTATCTAAAACTCATATTTCTATTCATGCCATTCACTTTGTCTCATTCATCTTTGTATTGTGAAAGTTGCTTAGAAAATAGGGATAGTAAATAAGTATTTGCTAAAAAGAAGAAATAAATGAAATATTGAATATATTAACTTGTTTCAGATGATATACATGGTAACAATGAATAGCTATAACAATATAATTCCACTTTGAAACTGACAACTCACTATTTCTACGGAATTGAAATTTTGACAACACAGGCAATTCTACCATAGAATCCTAAAGTAATGAGGGAAACAGAGATAACTCATGGACTGAGAAATGTTTTTCTCCTTTGGAACACTTGTGAGTTTTCCAGGTGATTCAGGAGTACTTGGTATAGTTTCAAGAGTTAAATCATCTTTTAGCCTAAAAAATAATGTTTTTTGTCAGTGCTTTTGCTCTGACAGGTTATATATGGAAAAAGTGAATTCATGGCTTGTTCACTAAGATAACAACGAAGCAAACTTTAGTGTATTAAGTACAAAATGTAATGCTATTTTCCTGCGTAGCATCATTAACTATAATATTGGATTATTATTTTACTATTATGTAATGCCATATATTTCAGAATGCATGATTTTGGTGAAGGGGGTTTCCAACATAAAGAAAAATTATTACAAACCTGTGGAGACTGAGCTTTTATTTTTTATTTTTACCTCCCGAATGACAAAGTCTAACTTAGAAATATCTCTCTCTTCCTCTAAACCTCTATTTAGAACATCATTTTTTTAAAAATTTCTGACTGCATTTAGTAAATGCCTGAGTTCAACTGGTTGTAAGAACTTCATACTAGTAACTCATGAACAAAGGAAAAAAAGCAACAGAAGGTGCATGGGGATAACTTAGTGATAATCTCATTAGTTCTCCTTCTGAAAAGGACTGAGGACAAAACCATAAATGGCTCTAGATTACAGCATGAGTGATTTAAGTTAACCATAAGGAGGATTTCCCTGAAGGGCAATGGTTGTTAAACACTGGAATAGGTTTCCAAAAAGAGGTTATAGAACAGAGCAGAAAGGGCATAACTTTAAATATGATCTACATTATATTCCAAAATGTTGGCTGAATAATACTTCTGATTAATGAAAAATATGTATGCATGTGTGTGTGAATGTGTGTGTATGAGAGAGAGAGAGAGAGAGAGAGAGAGAGAGACTGAATGTCGGGGAAGGCATTTTGAAACTCTTTCAATCCTTATTGTGTTTATAATATGACTTGTGATATTCTGTTCCTTGAAAAAAATAATCAACAACACAATAAACATTGATTAAGACCACTTAATATTGGTCTGTTTAAAAAATTAATATATCTAAAATATTATTTTAAGTATACTTAATGCATTTTATTTTAAATATTTGGGGCTAAATTCCACTTTATTATTATGTAAATGAAAGTCATGCTTTTCTAAACAATGCCTGTTTATTAAAATATTGTTTTTAATGGAGTTTTAAAAGATGCATTTTCCCCCTAAATCCATATTTATAATGGATTATTGCTCTAGATATATTCTATTTTACTTAAAGCATAGATGAGGTGGAATGTCAGCCAAAATATTAATAAAAAGATAATAAAGTATCTGGATCAGACTTTCCTTCAACATTGAGCTCTGCAGTCTCCACAGAGAGAACAGTGGAAATGGCTTTTTAACCAAGCTCATGAATGCAACCCTTTTGCCCAAGAACTGATGTTCCAAGTGGCTGGGTAGAATACAACTTGAGAAGCATATAATGAGCTCTTCCCTCAGAAACACTAACTATGGCCCATTCTCTTCAAACCAAATTTCTCTCACTCAGGGTGGTTTACTTTCTTGTAAGTTTATCAACTTTCACATGAACGAATCCCAGCAATCACAGCAACTCACTAGCATGATGTCATTATTGGTTTACATGAGTATAAATAAGCATCTTTTAAGTACATTATAATAAGAAGTTTGGAAAACAACAATTGGATTTTAGAAGAAAAACATAGGCTTCTTTAATGCCAATGCAATAAGATTTAGTTGAGAAAAATGGGGTGAGTTCTTTTTTTTCATAATTCTCATAAGTGGAATCAGAATGAAATGTCAGGAATGGAACTAATTTTCTAGGGGGGGAAGAGTACACACATAAACCATTATAATTCCTGCAAACTTCTAAATCAGCTAAAATATATTCCAAATAAAAACAATATTCAAGAATGAATATTTTCTGCTGAAATTCTCAAATGCATTGGGCAAACACAAAGTCCAGTAACACACAGGTAAAAAACTTTGTTTCTGGGGCTTCCCTGGTGGAGCAGTGGTTTAGAGTCCGCCTGCCGATGCAGGGGACACGGGTTCGTGCCTCGGTCCGGGAAGATCCCACATGCCGTGGAGCGGCTGGGCCCATGAACCATGGCCGCTGACCCTGCGCGGTCCGGAGCACAGTGAGAGGCCCGCATACCGCAAAAAACAAACAAACAAAAACAAACAAAAAAACCTTTGTTTCTTCTAAGATAAAGGAGGTTATTAAAAACAAAAAAAGAACTCTCTAATCTTTATTTAAAAAAAATCATTAGAATCTGGTTGATTTTTTAAATTGACTTTAAGCAATAAATTCCATACTATAAAAGAGGATTTACTAAGACATTTTAATTATGAACTAATTTATCAAGATACATTTAATGAAATTCACATCATTCTTCTCTTGTTTCTCCATCCACTTTTCTCTCCCCCCACCCATTCTCCACATATAAAAATTCACCAATGCTTATTAGCAGATTGCCAGGCTAGGCATGATTTGGTCTATATATTTATCCTGAGGACAAAATAATTAATAAAAAAAAATCTTATCACTTAAAAACAAGTAAATGTTGCATAATGGAAACTTAATCTAGTATAACTGAGAAATCTGCCCTTCCTTGAAGCTTCTTATAAAATCAAGTTTTACAAGATTTTCCCTTCACTAAATTATTTTCAAAAATACCCTTCTTTGACAATAATTTCTCCTAGATAGAAAACGATTTTTTTCTTCTAAACCTAGAATTCTTGAGCTGTCTTTAACTTTGACACCACCTTCAGCCTGATCCGATTCATTCATTTCATCAAACTTTACTGACTGTCTATGAAGTACCAAGTAATGTGCTAGTTCTAGAACTAAAACTCATAGTTCTCTTCCAATGAGCGAAGATCTACTGTGTGGCAGGCACACCAAGAGACAACCACAAAGTGAGATGCAAGCACAAATAGCTAAGGAAACAATCAGGAAAGATCCTTAGCAAGTCAGGTCCTGGAAAGACTCACAAAAGAAATAAAGCCTGGTTTGAACTTTGAGGGATATGAGGAAGTAGGAGCAACACAAGTCTGTTGGGTTGGAAAGGAGATAAGCTCTAGATCTCTCAGGCAAGGCATGAAGGATATGCCAAAGCTAGGAGTAAACAGGGATCAGGGTTTTTTTTCTGGAACTCACAAGTAATTAACTGTAGATGTAACTCAGTGCAGAGAGCACAAAGTTGATGGATGGTATGGGAGAAGTAGGTAAAAAATGAATCTTGCTTTAGACTTTATGACTTAGCAGTAGGGAATAATAGAAGGATTTTAGGCAGGGATGTGATGTGATTACATGACCCAATTAGAAGTATGACAAATGGTTTAGAAGGGGCAAAAATGGTGAAGAGATTATTCCACTTATCAACTGTACAAGCTTGCTAAATTGCATAACTTTTCTGAGCCTCAGCTTTCTAATAAAAAAAAAAAACTAGTGGCTAAATTTTAAAGTTGTTGTAGGACTTCCCTGGTGGCGCAGTGGTTAAGAATGCACCTGCCAATGCAGAGGACACAGGTTCGAGCCCTGCTCTGGGAAGATCCCACATGCCGCAGAGCAACTCACCACAACTAGAGAAAGCCCGTGTGCAGCAACGAAGACCCAATGCAGCCAAAAATAAATAAATAAATAAATCTATAAAGTTGTTGTGAAGGTTAAAGGATATGTATATTAAGCAGCTAGTATAGTGATAGAAATCTATTAGGCACTTACTATAAGTAGATTCCCTTCACTAGCTCTTAGCCTCTGGAAATTTAGTGTCCAATTTTATAAGGAAGATGATTTTTCTCTACAACATAATTCCTCTCTGTCTCTCATGACAACCCACTCTTTCACAAGAGCAAAGAATGAGGAGGTAGCTCTCCTGCTGGGAACTGAATAACATGTACATGTATGTGGTTAGAAAAGGAAACAAGTCATTTTTAAATAGGTTTCTCAAAGGAAATCATACATTGCATGCATTATGCAGCTTGGACTAAAAATCCAGGCAGAAATAGTGATTCAAAAAAACTCTAATACTGCTACTTTGCTATACAATCACAAAGGCGATGTGTTTGCTAGAGCCATCTCAGTGAAGAACGCTAGCTACCACTGAGCAGATCTAAATATATTTTTGCAGGTGGATAGATTGTTAGTTTCCAAGTCGGCTTGTCATGGTGAGTGATATTTAAGTGTGAAGATCAGCTGCGAAGTTGTTCACATTACCAGTTTCTCTTTCTTGGCTATCATTTCACAAGACAAAGTCAGTGAACCAGATAAAGGAAAATGTGGATATGTATGTTTGCATATGTTTGTCTTTTTTACCCTTTCCTTCTGTATCCTGTTCTCCAGTTGGTTTATCTCCCCTAAATTAGTGCTACATATTACAAAGACAGAAAAATGCTTTCACATAAACACTTTCTGTTTGACCTCAAATTAGTCTTTGAAGGAGAAAAAAGCATTTTCAAATGATTTCAGAAAAGTAAGATTCCTATGTTGAAGCTTTAAAATTTTTTTCAAAGCTATGCCTAAGGAAATTTTCAGAAAATTAGCAACTGAACAGACTGGTTGAAACTGTCTCCCTTGTGGAACACAGTGTTATTTTTAAGGAAAATTTAACGGTGTAATTGAGGGGCAATTAAGTGGTGTAGAGACTGCTAGTCGTGGGTTAAAATAATTTGTAAGGCTTAATTAATTGCTAGAACAACTGATAGCCCTGTCAACTTGGCAAGTAAGTTCATTGACCTTAAAATTCAGCTGAGCTCAAGAGAAAGACTGACAGAATAATTTGTAGAATGTGACAGAAATAGCTAGAGATAAGTAACATATGAAGGTAGAGGATATACCACCAGAAAAGATAAAATAGAGATGGTATTTTCAAAAAATTTTATGCCCATATATCTCCAGACACAAGACCCCAGGGGCCAAATACCTATCCTGCTCATGTATTGCACATAAGATTTTTTTATACTTTTAATGACTTCCTACTTTTCAGTTTGCACTGAGCACATGATAAATAGGTCAAATCCTGTGCCATGTCCACTTAATCTCAAGTTTTGAAAGAAGAAATAGCCATAAATCCAGCCGAGTATAGAGCACTAAGTGTCTTCCTTCCCATTAACTGCCAACATTTAGGCTTCCATGTAATCCTCTCAAGGTTGAAATAATGCCACTCCATTCCTCTTTTTTATATTAGGGACAAATGGGTATTTTTTTACCCTGTAGTTTGGAGAACTTTTAAAAACTCAAGACTCCCTGACACCTAAAATAACAGGCCACCCCTCCTTGATGTTCACTTGTCTTTAATTGATGGAATGAGAGACAAAGGAAAACAATGGGCAATATTTTTACTTCTTCCAAAGTTTTATAAATGAGAAAAGCCAATCCTTGAAGGAAGTGACTGAACTGTGGTACAGAAGTTCTAATCATTTCAGCTATTCCTAAAAATAGAAGCAATCTTCTGATTTGTCAGGGGATGTACTACATCATCCACAGAGAAGGCTAAAGTAATCACAAAAGCTATGTTACATTTTATAATTTTACAGTTATAGAGTATATAGGTAGTAATGATCTAGAAAGCAATAATTAGAAAGAAGGAGCAGAATACTGACTATAGTGAAGCAGTTCCAGAAAAAAGAATCTGGATAAAACTTAGATACTTTGTATCATATACATTTTAAGTGCCATATCAGATCATCTCAGCATCATGCATCTCCTGTCTTGGGGACCTCTTTCACTTCCTACAACCATTGCATGACTACTGTGCTCAACTCTTGATTAAGTTATTCTCCAAATTCCAATATCTGTCTAAAGAGAAAGTCATGTCTGTGGCCTTTCTGAAGATGATCATGCAAAGTTGAACAACCAGTCATGACTGATACCAGTAACTGGTCATTGATTTGACTTTTCTTCTTTCCTGTTTCAATCCCTTTGCCCTCACTTCTGCTCTACGGAATTTCATTCCATTGTAAGCTAACAGTAGTCTACAAACTTTTTCCTTGCATCTGCTTTCCAGTAACCCATAGTAAAACATAATTTCCTTTCAGAAGTAGCAAAAGAAAAATAAATTCTTAAGTAAAAATGAAATAGCATGGTGTCAATAAGATGTAAAAACTAAAAAACTATGACTTCTTTTTATTGAAACACAGCTCTAAGTCTTCCAAGGCAATAATGAGGTATTCAGGAGTTCTACGTTACACATGTATTTAACTGGGACGAACTATTTGGGCAATGAGGATGTTCATACTATTGTCAGTTTCAAAAGGAAGAATATAAGATGTGTGAATTGCTGCAGTCTGTCATAGCTAGGGCACTTTGTCTTTGTGTATTGATGCCTCTGCTTTAGAACTAAGAATCCTTAGTTCTAGTGAATATGTTTATATCCATAACTTCAGTTATTAACAGCCTCAATAGTTGTAGCAGAAATCATGTTTTAGAACCTACAGGCTGTACTGTTATCTCCTCTATCCATTTCTCATACTCTTTCAGAGTCATCTTGCCTGAAGGGCTTCTTTCCACTGGTGTGAAACCAAATTTTTTATTTCTCATTTAAACTGGCAATGCACTACTTTTAGTCAGGACTATCTTTCCAGTGGAGTGTTTTTAAAATCTCTAAGGAAGAGTCAAATCTAGTGGAAATTAATGAACTGGAGCTTTCTGAGTTTTTGTTTAAATATATGTAATTTCAGTGTGAACTCTAATCGCAAAAAGGCAAGATCAAAGAACTAAGGAAAATATCAGACATTTGCAAACACTGGAATCAATGATATTTCCCAGTCCTTGACAAAACGTCGAAGATGTAGTTAAGCTCTCTCTAGAGAGTGATAAATTAGGATTATACACGATCAATGAAATATGCTGCTATATTTTCATACCATTTATTTGTTTTATTTCTAATAAATTATTGGGTTAACTTTTGTGTGTGTAGGCATTTCAGTTGAAAAAAAAAGGGAAAATGTGATGCCATACATACCATATTAATGCTTAACTTTTAAAGTTTTGTCTACCAAGTTGATTATTATTTTATCACATAAACATTTATCAGGCAATTCTGAAATGCCAGAATCATCCTTGACATTAAGCTTCTAAGGACTACTTAAACATAGTTTTACTGTTCAACAACCTAACATCTAGTATCTGGAGTCAAAAAAGTAAATTAAACATGACAGTTTATTATAATCCAAGTTATGAGAGATTTATATGTGGAGGATTACTGGATCATGGGGTAGAAGAACTTATATTAGAAACCTTGGGGATAAGCGTTGAGGATCAAGGGAGACTTCTCTGAGAAAATAAAAGTTCAGTCTTTAAGGATGAATTGGAGTTATTTGGGCACATATTGGGTGTTGAGTTTGTAAAAAGAGTGTATTCCATATAATGTTAAGAGCCATGCTGGTGTTAAATGGTATCATGCAAATAAAGAATCTGCAAGTCATTGCTCATGGCTGGATCAAATGTTGAGGGGTAAAGCGGTATGAGACAAAGCATGCAAGATAGAAGTACAAAGCTAAACTAGTAGTTCTGAAATCTGTGGGAAGCACTGGAAGCCTTTTTAAAATAAGTGTATATTGTGATTAGGTTTGTGTTGAAAGAGATCTCTTGATCAGTGTCAGGGAGGAAGAAATTGTCCTATACCCTTCTAGGTTTTTCTGGCTGGCTTAAGAATTCAATTGACATGAGACAGATTAACAGGAAAAAATCAAACAAAAGTATAATAATATGTAAACATGGGAGATACCCAGGTAAACTGAGTAACTTGCCAAAATGGCTGAAATTCTCACCTTAAATACCATCTTTAGCTACAGACAAAAGAGGATGTTGAGGGTAGTGGTTTGGGAACTTAAAGGCAAGGAAAGCAATTCACATGGAGATGGAAAAGCAAATATTTTGAAAGCAAATATTTGCTGCGCCATGCAGTTTATAATGGGACACAGAATAAACTCTGATATCCAGGCCCTGCAAGTTTCCTCCACCACACCTAGACCCATATTCTTTTCGGGTATCTCTGGTAATAGCTGTATTCCAGGACCAGGCCCTGTTTCTAAATTCTTAATGCAGCTAAGGGGGAGGTAAAAAGAAAGACTTCCTGAGTCTTCTGTTTCTTAAAAATAATCAGCCTAAATTAATTCTCATCCCAAAGAGACATTTTGGGGCTGCAAATTTTGCATCCCAACATCAGTATGTAGGAAGACTGGAACAGAGCCCAATTGCAGACAGAGACCAGTTAAGCATCTATTGCTCTACGTGGCTCCATTTCTAGACTCTCTATTTTGTTGCATTTATCTGTTTTCTACCTTTCACCAATACCACACTCTCCTTATTGCTATAGCTTTATAGTAAGTTTTGAAATCAAGTTGTGAGAGTCTTCCAACTTTATTCTACTGTTTAAAAATTCATTTTGGCTTCTAGTTATTTATTTTTCCATATAAATTTTCATATTAATTTGAGTTCTACAAGAAACCCTGTTAGGCCTTTGAATGGAATTTTGTTGAATCCATCACTCTGAGAAGAAGTTATATCTTGACAATAAATAGTGAGTCTTCCAATCTGTGAAATGGTATGTCTCTCCACTTATTTTGGTCATATTTGATTTTTGTTTACTGGAGTTTTGTAGTTTTGAGCCTATAGATCTTGTACATAGTTTGTATATTTCTGGTACTATATAAATGTTTGTTTGAAAATCAATTCTAAATTGTTCATTGTTATTATATAAACATACAATTGATTCCTGTATTTTGTTTGTATAATCTAATCTTGCTAAACTCACTCATTATTTATTGTCATATTTTTTGTAGATTCTTTGAATTATTCTCCATAATCATGTTGATACAGAGATAGTTTTTATTTCTTCCTTCTCAATCTGTATGCCATTGCTTTCTTTTACTTGTTCAATTGCTCCAGATCAGAGCTACAGGAAAATGGTGACTAGCAGTGGAAAGATTGGACATCTTGCCCTTTTCTTGATGTTAGAAAGAAACATTCAGTCTTTCACCTTTTACATTAGCTGTAGGTTTATGGAACATGCCCTTTCACACACTGATGAAATTATTTTCTATTCCTTGTCCACTGAGATTTTCTATCATGAATGGATACTGAATTTTGTCAAAAATTTTTTTGCATCTATTGAAATGCTCATATAGTTTTCTTCTTTATTCTATTGATATGATAAATTAATCTGATTGACTTTCAAATGTAGCATTAATCTTGCATTCCCAGAATAAACCCACTTTGCCATACAATGTTATCCTTTTTATACATTGTTGGATTTTACGTACTAAAATTGAGTAAGAAATTGAAGATAGATATTTTTCTCTTCCAATGTCTTCCACTGTTTTTGGTGTAAGTGCAATGATGACTTCATTGAATAAACAGGGATGTGGTTCCTCCTATTCGAATTTCTAGAAGAGTTTTTTATAGAATTGCTATTATTTTTTCTTTAATGTTTGGTAGAAACCACCAGTGAAGACATCTGTGCTTGACATTTTTTTTTTTTTTTTGTGGGAAAGTTTTAAACTACAAATTCAATTCCTTTAATAGATTTAAAGTTATTCAGGTTATTTATTTCTCCTTGAGTGTCGGTAATTTGCATCTTTCATGGAATTTTTCCATTTAATCTAAGTTTTCAAATTAATTGGTATAAAGTTTTTATTACTTATCTATTGCTGTGTAAGTAATTACCTCAATGTGTAATACTTAAAACAACAAACATTTATTATATCCAGTTCCTATGGTTCAGGAATTCAGAAGCAGCTTATCTGGATGATTCCAGCTCAAGGTCTCTCATTTGGTTGCAGTCAGCTGAAGGCTTGATGAGTCACAGTATACAGTTCCAAGATGGATCATTCACATGGCTGTTGGAAGAAAAGCTCAGTTCCTTGATGACTCTTGGCAGAAGGCCTTAGTTCCTTACCACATGGGCCTCTCCATAAGCTGCTTAAGTACTTAAGCTTCCTATCAACATGAAAATTTCTCCAAGAGCAAGGAATATAGGAGAGAGTGAGAGAGGAGGAAGCCACAGTGCCTTACATTTGCACAGCATCAATTCCATTTCATCCATTTGTTAGAAACAAACTGCTAAATCCAGCTTACAACTGAAGTAGAGGGCAATAAGACTCCACTTTTTACATATTTTTTATTTTTTTTACAATTATTGAAGAATTTTTATTTTGGTAAAAGATACACATTTAGCCACCTAATAGTTCTGACATTTTTAAGTGTAGCCCTATAAAGCAGTTTTTTTTTTTAATTTTTGAATTTTATTTTAGTTATTTTTTTATATACCAGGTTCTTATTAGTCATCAATTTTATACACGTCTGTGTATACATGTCAATCCCAATCACCCAATTCATCACACCACCCCCCCACCATGGCACTGCTTTACCTGCTTGGTGTCCATAAGTTTGTTCTCTACATCTGTGTCCCAATTTCTGCCCTACAAACCGGTTCATCTGTACCATTTTTCTAGGTTCCACATATATGCGTTAATATACGATATTTGTTTTTCCATTTCTGACTTACTTCACTCTGTATGACAGTCACTAGATCCATCCACGTCTCTACAAATGACCCAATTTCGTTCCTTTTTATGGCTGAGTAAGATTCCATTGTATATATGTACCACATCTTCTTGATCCATTTGTCTGTCAGTGGGCATTTAGGTTGCTTCCATGACCTGGCTATTATAAATAGTGCTACAAACAATGGGGTGCATGTGTCTTTTTGAATTATGGTTTTCTCTGGGTATATGCCCAGTAGTGGGATTGCTGGATCATATTGTAATCCTATTTTCAGTTTTTTAAGGAACCTCCATACTGTTCTCCATAGTAGCTGTAACAATTTACATTCCTACCAACAGTGCAAGAGGGTTCCCTTTTCTCCACACCCTCTCCAGCATTTGCTGTTTGTGGATTTTCTGATGATGCCTATTCTAACTGGTGTGAGGTGATACCTCATTGTAGTTTTGATTTGCATTTCTCTAATAATTAGTGATGTTGAGCAGCTTTTCATTTGCTTCTTGGCCATCTGTATGTCTTCTTCGGAAAAATGTCTATTTAGGTATTCTTCCCAAATGGGATTGGGTTGTTTGCTTTTTAATATTGAGCTGCATGAGCTGTTTATATATTTGGGGGACTAATCCTTTGTCTGTTGATTCATTTGCAAATATTTTCTCCCATTCTAAGGGTTGTCTTTTCATCTTCTTTATGGTTTCTTTTGCTGTGCAAAAGCTTTGAAGTTTCATTAGGTCCCATTTGTTTATTTTTGTTTTTATTTCCATTACTCTAGGAGGTGGATCAAAAAAGATCTTGCTGTGATTTATGTCAAAGAGTGTTCTTCCTATGTTTTCCTCTAAGAGTTTTATAGTGTCTGGTCTTACGTTTAGGTCTCTAATCCATTTTGAGTTTATTTTTGTGTACAGTGTTAGAGAGTGTTCTAATTTCATTCTTTTACATGTAGCTGTCCAGTTTTCCAGGCACCACTTATTGAAGAGACTCTCTTTTCTCCATTGTATATCCTTGCCTCCTTTGCTATAGATGAGTTGACCAGAGGTGCGTGGGTTTATCTCTGGGCATTCTATCTTGTTCCATTGATCTATGTTTCTGTTTTTGTGCCAGTACCATATTGTCTTGATTACTGTAGCTTTATAGTATAGTCTGAAGCCACGGAGTCTGATGCCTCCAGCTCCATTTTTTACCCTCAACACTGCTTTGGCTATTCAGGGTCTTTTGTGTCACCAAACAAATTTTAAGATTTTTGTTCTAGTTCCGTAAAAAATGCCATTGGTAATTTGATAGTGATTGCATTAACTCTGTAGATTGCTTTGGGTAGTATAGTCATTTTCACAATTTTGATTCTTCCAATCCAAGAACATGGTATATCTCTCCATCTGTTTGTATCATCTTTAACTTCTTTCATCAGAGTCTTATAGTTTTCTGCATACAGGTCTTTTGTCTCCTTAGGTAGGTTTATTCCTAGGTATTTTATTCTTTTTGTTGCAATGGTAAATGGAGTGTTTCCTTAATTTCTCTTTCAGATTTTTCATCATTAGTGTATAGGAATGCAAGAGATTTCTGTGCATTAATTTTGTATCCTGCAACTTTACCAAATTCATTGATTAGCTCTAGTAGTTTTCTGGTGGCATCTTTAGGATTCTCTATGTATAGTATCATGTCATCTGCAAGCAGTGACAGTTTTACTTCTTCTTTTCCAATTTGTATTCCTTTTTCTTCTCTGACTGCTGTGGCTAGGACTTCCAAAACTATGTTGAAAATAGGGGTGAGAGTGGACATCCGTGTCTTGTTCCTGATCTTAGAGAAAATATTTTCAGTTTTTCACCATTGAGAATGATGTTTTCTGTGGATTTTTGTGGACTTTATTATGTTGAGGTAGGTTCCCTCCATGCCCACTTTTTGGAGAGTTTTTATCATAAATGGGTGTTGAATTTTGTCAAAAGCTTTCTCTGCATCTATTGAGATGATCATATGGTTTTTATTCCTCAGTTTGTTAATGTGGTGTATCACATTGATTGATTTGCATATATTGAAGAATCCTTGCATCCCTGGGATAAATCCCACCCGATCATGGTGTATGATCCTTTTAACGTGTTGTTGGATTCTGTGTGCTAGCATTTTGTTGAGGATTTTTGCATCTATACTCATCAGTGATATTGGTCTGTAGTTTTCTTTTCTTGTAGTATCTTTGCCTGGTTTTGGTATCAGAGTGATGGTGGCCTCACAGAAGGAGTTTGGGAGTGTTCCTACACAATTTTTTGGAAGGATGGGTGTTAGCTCTTCTCTAAATGTTTGATAGAATTCGCCTGTGAAGCCATCTGGTCCTGGACTTTTTTTGTTTGTGGAACATTTTTAATCACAGTTTCAGTTTCATTACTTGTGATTTGTCTGTTCATATTTTCTATTTCTTCCTGGTTCAGTCTTGGAAGGTTATACCTTTCTAAGAATTTGTCCATTTCTTCCAGGTTGTCCATTTTATTGGCATAGAGTTGCTTGTAGTAGTCTCTTAGGATGCTTTTGTATTTCAGCGCTGTTTGTTGTAACTTCTCCTTTTTCATTTCTAATTTTATTGATTTGAGTCATCTCCCTCTTTTTCTTGATGAGTCTGGCTAATGGTTTATCAATTTTATTTATCTTCTCAAAGAACCAGCTTTTAGTTTTATTAATCTTTGCTATTGTTTTCTTTGTTTCCATTTCATTTATTTCTGCTCTGATCTTTATGATTTCTTTCCTTCTGCTAACTTTGGGTTTTGTTTGTTCCTCTTTCTGCAGTTCCTTTAGATGTAAGGTTAGATTGTTTATTTGAGATTTTTCTTGTTTCTTGCGGTAGGCTTGTACAGCTATAAACTTCCCTCTTAGAACTGCACTGCTCCATCCCATAGGTTTTAGATCGTCGTGTTTTCATTGTCATTTGTCTGTAGGTATTTTTTGATTTCCTCTTTTATTTCTTCAGTGATTTCTTGGTTATTTAGTAACGTATTGTTTAGCCTCCTTGTGTTTGTTTTTTTAATGTTTTTTTTTCCCTGTAATTGATTTCTAATCTCATAGCATTGTGGTCAGAAAAGATGCTTGATATGATTTCAATTTTCTTAAATTTACTGAGGCTTGATTTGTGACTCAAGATGTGATCTATCCTGGAGAATGTTCCGTGCGCACTTGAGAAGAAAGTGTAATCTGCTGTTTTTAGATGGAATGTCCTATAAATATCAATTAAATTTATCTGGTCTATTGTGTCATTTAAAGGTTCTGTTTCCTTATTTATTTTCATTTTGGATGATCTGTCCATTGGTGTAAGTGAGGTGTTAAAGTCCCCTACTATTATTGTGTTACTGTCAATTTTCTCTTTTATGCTGTTAGCAGTTGCCTTATGTATTGAGATTCTCCTATATTGGGCGCATATATATTTATAATTGTTATATCTTCTTCTTGGATTGATCCCTTGATCATTATGTAGTGTCCTTGCTTGTCTCTTGTAACATTCTTTATTTTAAAGTCTATTTTATCTGACATGAGTATTGCTACTCCAGCTTTCTTTTGATTTTCATTTGCATGGAATATCTTTTTCCATCCCCTCACTTTCAGTCTGTATGTGTCCCTAGGTCTGAAGTGGATCTCTTGTAGACAGCATATATATGGGTCTTGTTTTTGTATCCATTCAGCAAGTCTGTGTCTTTTGGTTGGAGCATTTAATCCATTCAAGTTTAAGGTAATTATCAATATGTATGTTCCTATTACCATTTTCTTAATTGTTTTGGG
Organism: Lipotes vexillifer; assembly: GCF_000442215.2. NCBI lineage: Eukaryota > Metazoa > Chordata > Mammalia > Artiodactyla > Lipotidae > Lipotes > Lipotes vexillifer. Next base: position 594,387 of record NW_006770829.1, read on the forward strand.
TTTGTTTTTGTAGGTCCTTTTCTTCTCTTGTCTTTCCCACTTACAGGAGTTCCTTTAGCATTTGTTGTAGAGCTGCTTTGGTGCTGCTGAATTCTCTTAGCTTTTGCTGTCTGCAAAACTTTTGATTTCTCCATCGAATCTGAATGAGATCCTTGATGGGTACAGTAGTCTTGGTTGTAGGTTCTTCCCTTTCATCACTTTAAGTATATCATGCCACTTCCTTCTGGCTTGTAGCGTTTCTGCTGAGAAATCAGCTGTTCACCTTATGGGAGTTCCCTTGTATGTTATTTGTCATTTTTCCCTTGCTGCTTTTAATAATTTTTCTTTGCCTTTAATTTTTGCCTATTTGATTACTATGTGTTTCAGTGTGTTTCTCCTTGGGTTTATCCAGTATGGGACTCTCTGCCCTTCCTGGACTTGGGTGGCTATTTCCTTTCCCATGTTAGGGAAGTTTTCGGCTCTAAGCTCTTCCAATATTTTCTCAGGTCTTTTCTCTCTCTCTTCTCCTTCTGGGACCCCTATAATGCGAATGTTGTTGCATTTAATGTTGTCCCAGAGGTCTCTTAGGCTGTCTTCATTTTTTTTCATTCTTTTCTCTTTATTCTGCTCCACAGTAGTGAATTCTAGCATTCTGTCTTCCACGTCACTTATCCGTTCTTCTGCCTCAGTTATTCGGCTATTGGTTCCTTCTAGTGTATCTTTCATTTCAGTTATTGTATTGTTCATCTCTGTTTGTTTGTTCTTTAATTCTTCTAGGTCTTTGTTAAACATTTCTTGCATCTTCTTTGTCTTTGCTTCCATTCTTTTTCTGTGGTCCTGGATCATCTTCACTATCATTATTCTGAATTCTTCTTCTGGAAGGTTGCCTATCTCCACTTCATTTAGTTGTTTTTCTGTGGTTTTATCTTGTTCCTTCATCTGGTGCATAGTCCTCTGCCTTTTCATCTTGTCTATCTTTCTGTGAATGCGGTTTTTGTTCCACAGGCTGCAGGATTGTCGTTCTTCTTGCTTTTCCTGTCTGCTCTCTCTCAAGACTACTTTTTAAAGGGAATTAATAAAGAATTTTAAAACTACCATAAAGTTATTCACACTTTTCCCTTATTATTTTATCTGCTTTGTAGGGATATTCCCTTTCTCAATATTGATCTTGGTAATTTTGCCATATTCTTTTTTGGAAGTGGATTAGATTTACCAATCTCCACACATAACCACTTTTTGTTTCATTGATTTTTTTCATTTGTGTTTGTTTTCTATATCATTATTTGTGCTTTCATCTTTGCTATTTTCTTTCTTCTATGAAAATTATCTTTACTCTAAAATTGGGCTTGATTCCTGTTTTGGTGTTGTTTGCTTTATTATGTGTAACATTAATCAGTAGTTTGAGAGCTTTATAGGCATTTAGTACTATAAATTTCCCTCTAAGCCCTATTTTAGGTACCTCTCATTAATTTTGACATGTTGTGTATTCATTCTCATTCTATGAATGATATTTTTCTAATTTTTCCTTTATATTTTGGTGTTGGTTTGCTTAGGAATCTGTTATTTCATCTTCATGTACTTTGAAAATTTCAAAATATCTTCCATTATTAATTTTGAATTTAATTCTATTGCAATCAGAGAGCATACTTTATATAGTTTGAGTACTTATAAACGCATTGCGGTAGTTTTATTGCTCAGAACATGGTATATTCTGATGAAAGTTCTTTGGGGCCTTAAAAATATACATTCTACATTGTTGTGTATCAGTTAGGTGAAATTGGTTGATAGACTGCTGAAGTCTTCTATATTCTCACTGATTTTGTGTCACTGTTTTCTCTTAGTTATTGAGAGAACAGTGTTGATGTCTCCAACTATAATGGTGAATTTGTCTATTTCTTTTTGCCATCCTATCCATTTTTGCTTGATGTATATTTAATCTCTGTTATTGGGTTCCTAAATCTTTAGGATTTTTGTCCTTTGGATGAATTTATGATGGTTTTATCCATATTAAAAAATTTTTTTGCTCTCAAATCTAATTAATGTGATATTACTATAACTACTCAATTTTTTTTAACTTCAATTTTCTTTTGATTACTTTTTGCATGGTATATATTTTCCATCTTTTTACTTTAAACCTTTAAATTTAATTAGGTTTGTTGTATTTAATGCATAATCAGATATATATAGATTTTTCCAATATGATAGTCTCTATTAGGGTATTTACCATTTAAATCTAATGTGGTTATTGACATGGTTCGAGTTAAATCTAGCAGCTTGCTATCTGTTTTCTATTCTTCAAATGTCCCTTTTTCCCTTTTCCCCCCATTTTTCTGCCTTCTAAGTAGTAAATGAGTAATAAATGAGAAATATTGCAAAATGACAAATGTAACTCTAAAGTGATTTGAAAATTCATACTGAAGGTGAACTCTCTTTCTAGGATGACTGCAAAAAAAGTGTTATTTAGAATCATAGGAAGAATTCAGCCAGCCCTATGATTTAGTGGGAGCAGGATGAAATAGTTAATCACTCAACAGATATTTATGAAGCTCCTAGGTAACTACCATTTAATAATGCATTTTCCTCTACTCACATACAAAAACGTATAATTTAACTTTCTCAATCAAGCAGAAAACTGGGTATTTCTTGATACCCATTTGTCAAAGATAAAACCAAAAGCAGTAAAATTATGAATGATGAAATTCACAAAAGTTATGAAGCACTTTTCAGACCAGTTATTATGTTTATAGTTAACTCTATTGTCCAGTAAGATATTTTCTAGTCAATATCTTTTCGGAATCATTCAAACTACAGCTCTATTTCTCAATCTTAAGTATTATTATTATTTTTACTATTATTATTATTATCATTATTATCAGTAGTTGTAATAAACAAGTTGTTCCAATGACACACACTATAAAAATTCTACACACATCTAGAAGTAAACAGTACTTTAAGTTATACATTCAATATCATGGCAAACAAAATTTACTTTCTCAGCTCTTTCAATTGCTGTCTGCTAGTTTTGAAGCTGCTTAGTTATTATGTTTATTTGTTTATCTAGATCAGAATAAGGTCTAAAACACAACTGAGGACATGATCGTCCTGAGCAAGGAGTATACTTTCATTGGTACAATAATGAATGCATCTGAAATACCTTTCTTAACTCTCATTTTGGGCTATACTAAGCAGGGTTAAAGGATTTCAATCTGGATTAAAGGATTAGGTAACTCATAAAGTAGTGTTTCATCTTAGAAAAGAAGGAAACATATTCATTTAAATTCTTTGTGTCAAGGGATGAATGACTATTTATGCTTTGCAAGTATGCTTTTTTTCCATTTAAGCTACAATAGCAAATTTTTTTTTTTTTTTTTTTTCAGTCTTTTGATCCCCTGCTCATCTTTCATACTGAATGCTTAGATATGCCTTATGGGCTACAAAAAGTACACTGCAATTAAGTATCACTGCCTCTGATGATAATGTTCTTAGGTAATCATTGTTGTAAGTCACAAGAAATATGATAGCAAAAACAGAAAAAAAAACTTAGAAGTATAAAAATATTCCCTAGGGCTTCCCTGGTGGCGCAGTGCTTGAGAGTCCGCCTGCCGATGCAGGAGACGCGGGTTCGTGCCCCGTTTCGGGAGGATCCCACATGCCGCGGAGCGGCTGGGCCCGTGAGCCATGGCCGCTGGGCCTGCGCGTCCGGAGCCTGTGCTCCGCAAATGGGAGAGGCCACGACAGTGAGAGGCCCGCATAACGCAAGAAAAAAAAAAAAAAATATTCCCTAAATATTTGTATTTCTAGGAAAAAAGAATAAAGATTTTTTTTTTTGGACATTAGTATTTTCAGCATGGGTTAAAGACTTTGCTAAGGCTTAAAACTCCAAAGACTATTTCCCACAAGTGATACATCAAATAACCTCCTTGCATGGTGTTCACTCCTCCCTTTACGCTTTTTTTTTTTTTTTTTCCTGTGGTATGCGGGGCTCTCACCGCTGTGGCCTCTCCCGTTGCGGAGCACAGGCTCCTGATGCGCAGGCTCAGCGGCCATGGCTCACGGGCCCAGCCGCTCCACGGCATGTGGGATCTTCCCGGACTGGGGCACGAACCCGTGTCCCCTGCATCAGCAGGCGGACCCTCCACCACTGCGCCACCAGAGAAGCCCTCCTCCCTTTATTCTTAATGCACAAGCCTTCGATAACTGGCAAGGACAGCCTTGGTTAATTACTTGTTTGGACCATGCTGTTGAGCTGCCAAATTTCCTTAGTCTAAGAGATCCTTCAAAGTAAAACTTCCTGCTCTTGCCATCATATTCAGTTCAGAAGCTATCTAAAAGTTTAAACTGGGTTCTGTGACAGATTTTGACTCTCCCATGGCTGAAAGCCCATAGGCAGTACTGGATGAACTATAACCTCATAAAACTGCATAGTGGTTTATTTGTGGAAAGCCATTCTAGACTCATAAATCTCTGAAATGCAAAATTTGATCGCATTTCTAATTCTGTGAATTCAAATTATTCTGCCTTCTTTTGTCCTTTTCTTTTCAATCTTAGGAGTGCCTCTCTCAAAATCATTGTGAAGATTTAAAAAGTTACCCATCAGTTGTCCTATCTCATATATTCCCAGTCTTTCCTATTCTTTCATTAGAAATTTCAACCCCAATAGACCACACTGGAAGCTTACATCTGGTCATTGTCTCCAAAAGGCACCTAACTACTATCTCCATTTCTTTGCTTATCCTCATATTTATTCTTATTTGGAGAAAATGATGCTTCTATACAGAAGAAACCCCAATGCTAACCGAAGTCACTATAAAATACACCTGGTAATTAATATTTGCTCATACATTTAGCTGCAATAGGAACTGTTGTTCAAGAAGTAGTAGTTCAAAACAGATAAGAGCATAGAAAATGGAGCCAGAGAAGTTCGATACACCTCATTTGACCAATTACTATTTGTGTGATCTTGACAGCTTGTTTACCTTTTCTGTGCCTCAGTTTCCTTATTTGTAAAGTGAGGAAAAGCATCATGCTTAGAACAATAGCTGTCTTGTAATAAATGCCATAGAATTGCTAGTATTCTATTTCCAAGAAAGCGAAATATAATCATTAAGGCTTTACTCAGAGACATCTTCTCAATTAAGTTATTTCTGGTTCTCAGGTAAGATCTGATTGATTAAGAAGACTCCTGGTAATATATCTTTCATCAAAAATCAATTCAATATAAATTAATTAATTAATTAAAAAAATTTTATTGGAGTAGAGTTGCTTTACAATGTTGTGTTAGTTTCCACTGTAAAGCAAAATGAATCAGCTATACGTATACATATATTCCCTCTTTTTCAGATTTCCTTCTGATTTAGGTCACCACAGAGCACTGAGTAGAGTTCCGTGTGCTATACAGTAAGTTCTTATTAGTTATCTGTTTTATACATAGTATCAATAGTGTACATATGTCAATCCCAATCTCCCAATTCATCCCACCCCCCCTTTTTCCCCCTTGGTATCCATACATTTGTGCTCTACATATGTAATTTTGTGTACTACACAGTTTTAAGGTTTCCTTGGATATGTGTTTGGAAATATGTTATGGTAGTAAGTTTAAGATGTATGAATTAGAAAACAATGCTCAGCCTGTGCTTTTAAATGTTCTTCAGGTTTGTTTTTTAGCAGTTGGCAGCTTCCCTAAAATGCTAGAAAACCATAGCAGATATAAATCAACAAAATATAATTTCATTTTCTTCTACTGTACAACTCAGGGGAATTAGTTTGAAAGAAACAATAATTATTGTACTAATTTTTGTTTAGATAATATTTCCTGTTTCATATATTTTGTAATATAAATAAAAATTATGAAACTGCTTGATATTTTTCTACCCCAAGCATTTTTGACTTTAAAATTTTAAACATTGCCATTTATTTAGTGGCCAGATACAACTATTTACTGAATATCTATTATATGTTCAGCACTTTCCTAAATACTACAGGTCATTTTCAAAACAACAGTGATGATCAAGAAAAAATTTGTGGAAAATGTGTAATACAATGTAGAGCCATCAAATAAACAGAATGTACAGAAGTAATTAGTGAGTTGAGGAAAATATGTGATATTTAAGGTTTACTACATTATCGTTCGTTATTGGAGCCCCCAAATATGTAAGTAGAAATTCAAATTGGACCCAAATATATATAGATATTTATATAGATAGACAGATATAGATAGATAGATAGATAGAGATATTTATAATACACTTTCTCTGTGAAAATGCAACCAGAAATAGAAAAAACACACCCACTTCCACTTGCTTACCTTAAAACCATAGACATTTAAACTTCTATTCCTAATCATTAACTACTTTAGAGGGGGGATAAAAATTGAGGATGTTCACAGAACTTTCTAATCCCTCAGAAAAATAAATTATGCAATTCATTACATTCAATGGGAATAAATTTGAGTTTCTCTTGCAAAATGTTTTTTTTACTTTCTTCTACAAATTTTCAAAAAACCAAATGAAAAGAAATATCAAGGGCATTTGTAACTAAATAAAAAGTCCTCAAATCAATGTTCTTAGTTAATTAGTGATGGCATTTCTAATCCAAATTACATATATAGATCATACTTTTGTTATTAAACTGTAACTGTATTTTCATTGAAATTATTTCATGTCTAGTTTCATAAACCTTTGCAAAAACATCATTTAATACATTTCCAATTCTGTCAATTCAAATTATTCTGTCATCTTTTTTCCTTCACATTTTTTGGTTGTTTTTTTCCCATTATTTTGACCAACTTGACTGAATAAGACAAAAAAAACTGTGACTATTTTGATTAATATTATGTACACATGTATTTAGTATAAATAATTTTTATTCTTTCCTCTTAAAAGTATCTATATTATTTTGTTTATTTCCACTGCATAATATTTTCTTTCCTAAGAAAGTAGAGAATGTTAATAATAGAACCTCAGGACTTCTCCTAGTAAATTCTAGTAAATGTGTCAGATTGACATCATGGTTAAAGTAAAGCAAAACAAAATGCAATGACCCAAAATTACTGACAGAAAAGACAGAGACAATTTTAACAAATTTTTAGAAGTAAAAATACGAATAGAGAAGTGGTATGCTCATTGCTGTTAGCCCTCAAGTCATATTTCCTTTGATCCCCTTACCTTTTTCATGGACACTGGCTCTGTTTGACACTTCATCCCCTTTAGCTAATACTAGCATTTCTGTCAGAGAACTGTTTCCAGGCTGCTAGAAGCCACCCATTTACCTGTATATACCAGGAAGCAGCAGGTGGCCCTTATCCAATGACTTATAGGTGTGGGAGCCTACATACACCAACTTACTTGCCTCCTGATTGGACCAACACTGGTTCTCCTGAGCTCTCATGTGGGATTGAACTAAAAAAGTCTCTGGGGCACTCTACTTGATACAATATCGTTGTTTCACCTCCTTCCCTTCCTAGTCCCACTGCCTCAACTGACTACTGTTTTTCCCTGGGAACACTTCCTACTAAACACTTTCAAAAAATTCCTCATCTTGGGATCTGCTTTTGGGAAAACAACCCAAATACAGTGATAACTGATTTAGCCCATTTGATAAAATCACCACTTAAGTTTGTGCAGAAAGACACATTAATGATAATCCATCATCAATAATAAAATCCTGCAGAACCTCTGAAAATCTCAACACTGGAGACACTGGAAATAGCTTAATGTAACTAACTTAAAAAAAAAGAGAGAGAGACCAGTTGAAAATCTCTTTAAAAAGCATTTTGACTTTCATGTCTCACATCTTCATATATTTATCCTCTGCAAGAAAACAGAGTGGACTTGGAGATATGTGGAACTATAGAATATATGAGGAGTAGGGATTAGATAAAATGATGCATAAAGAATTATAAGACCCTCAGCTTTCTCTCCCTATCTAGTTCCCAGAAAGTTAGTATATGTCACCCACCCCAACTGTATACCCCCACCAAGGTTTAGAAAACTATCTTAACAAAATAAATAATTCTGGGGAAAGGAGTTTCAGATACTAACAGTTGGAAGTCTTCCACTGAAAAATGTAAGATTGACATTTAAACACCACCAGGTGACCGGCTCTGTCAATGCAATCAACTCACTCTTGAATAGGGAGGGACAAATGGGCTCCCCAGCAATGCAGGGGAAGCCTCCACCAAAAAAGTGAGTCCAAAACAAACAGGTAAAAAAAAAAAAAAAAGTGCCTAGGAAACAAACTAAAGAAAACTTCATAAAAACTAATTTAATTTAATTTAATTTTTGAGAATAAGTAAAATGTTGCAGCAAGCATAAAGACTGATATGCTATAAACAAGAAATTCAAAGAAGGAAGCCCTTGGGAATTAAAAAGATAGTTTTTTTCTATGCTTCAGTGTCCTCCAGGGGGATAAGAAGATAAATTCAAGGAAATCTCTTCAAGTGTAGGAAAAGGTAAAAACAATGTGTTGGAAAATAGAGACACAAGTGGCAATTTGGATTATCTATTCATAATCTTCAACATCTTTCTAACAGGATTTCCAAAAAGAGAGACAGGGAAAAAGGGTAGAGGAAATTGACAACAAAGAGATAGAAAATAGTTCCCCTCCAAACCAAAGATACCCATCTCTAGAATAAAAGGACCCACCAAATTTCCTGTGTAGTGAAAGAAAAGAGGGCCACACTAAGGTACATTGCACTGCAATCAAAAACAAAGAAACAAAAAACAGAATAAAAGATTTTAAGAGTGTCCATAAACAAGGAGAGAAATAAAAGTCACACTAACATAAAAGGGGATAAAGTGACATTTCCTAATAACACACTGGATTTTATGAAATAGTGCCTTCATTATTATTCCAAGCGTGGGTGGGTGATTTACTCAAGACATCTTCTTACATACAAGCTTTCAAATAATACTTCTTATAGAACCTCGTTAGAGATTTACTAGAAAATAAGCTTTAACGAAACAGGTGACAAACTAAAAATGAGAAAGTGATAGGTTCCATAAAGTAATGAAAACTTCCTTCATTGAGTTTATACTCTAATAAAAGAGAGGCAATACGTAAGTAGAAAACAGATGGTGATAAACATTAAATAAAAAGGGAAAGCAGGGTAAAGAGACATAATGGTTAAGAGGATACTTTGGTTAAGGTGCAAGAGAAACTTCACTGGGACCTGAATGAAAAGCAGAAGAGCCAAAGAATACATGGATGATAGTGCTCTAGGCAGAGGGTACACCATATGTCCCTGAGAAGGGAGCATGTTTGGCTTGTTCAAGAACAGCAATAAAACCAGAGCAATTGAAGCAGAGATGAGCTGGGGTGCACATGGAGAGACAAAGTGGGAGAAGGAGTAAGAGCCTATCTCATGTGGGGCTCTTCAGTCTTGGAAAGGACTTCAAATTTTATTCTAAATATGACTGCCCATGAAAATCTGCTACAGGATTTTTGATCAAGGGAGTAGTATGACCTGATTTACAATTTAAAACTCTGCTGTGTGGAGAATAGCTAGTAGGAAATCATGCAAAAAAGCAGAAACACCAGGTAGGCTACTGTACTTGTTTTTATACCTCCTATCTTTCAGTACTTAATATGACTCTTTTGTTCTCAGAGTAATATTTTACATCAGTACCATTGCCTTATCATTTCCACTTATATTTGGGACATTTTGGCACATATATCTATCAGTATGACAGGAACAATAAACAACCAAAAATCCCAGAGATGATCTCCCTAGAAACCTACTCTGACGCAATATGATGATTTTCTCATTTGTAACCATTCATTATGACTTCTGTCAATAAAGAATACATGGAAACATAAAATGGCTAAAGTGTATTTATATATTTTTGAACCAGTTATTAAAATTGCTGAAATATTTTAAGAGTATGTGGTCAGGTATGACATTTTGAAACTTTGAAATTAAATAATTGAGTAGGAGGGAAAAGAAAAATAATGAGTGATTTGTTTGCACACTTCAGATTTTTAACTCTTGCAGGAACGAACTTGACAATCATCACCCTAGCATATCACCATCTTCAGCACATAAAGTTAACCTGATAGTCAAATTAAATATATGAACAGACAACTGCCTACTTGATATGCATTCCAATTTTCTTTTCTTTTGTTTTTTTCTTTTTTATCCTGGATGCCATTTGATTTTCTTTTCTCACTAGAGAAGACAGAATATTTTTAATTAAAAGAAGTATGTATTTCTTAAGTGAAAGAAATGTCTATATTAAAGCAGCCATTACTACATTAAATTTACCCTGGGACCTATGCTAAAAATGGAAGCTGGTGTCATAATGTGCCTCTGGTCCTTTGGGAAACTTTTCTTTTTAACTCAACAGGCTATGAAGATCATCATAAATCCTTAGGACAGTAACTCAGAAACTGCTAATGATTGCATTCTTGCATGTTAAAGAAGATGTGCAGGGTCAGCAAAGAGCTACTAATGACAAGCATGAAGAAGATGGAAATCATGGCCTGCCTGCACAAGGGAATCTTTACATGCAGACTATGGTTTTCAAGCTTAAAAGTGGTCAAGAAGCTCCACTGCCATATATTCCAAATGATGCACTGATTAAGAAAGGTCAGTATGTCTTTTGGGAAGTTAACTGTCATGATATAGTAACTATGCAAAGCTGCAAGTCTCTGGAGTAGTATTTGTGTCTAATATATATGGTCACAGGAAATATAACTGCCAAGGATGCCATATTCATCATCTTGAGTAGTTTTATCAGCACTACTTGATGTCACACTCAAAAGAAAAATCACCAAAAATCTTCTTGGCCATTCAATCATGCATCCTCTGTGAGATGTGCTTGGAGTAAACTCTGTGCCTGGCTATCAGGATATAAAGACGAAGATAATATAATGTCCGTGCCCTCATAGTGCTCTAAAAAAATAAGAGGTAAAACAAATAAGGAAAATATTACAAAATAGTGTGGTAATTGCTATACTAGAATTAAAATAAAAACATTAGGGGAAGTGCTAAATTAGCTTTGATGAGTTTCCACAAAAGGTATATCTATAACCTGTGATTCAAGGAGAACTTATGGAAGATACAATTAAAATGCTTAATTTTGCATGAGAAAAAAAAGAAAATATTTTTCGCATTCTCTAAATTCTTTATACTAAGATCTAGTACTAAAATCTCTCAGTTCTGACTGTAACTCTGCTACTTTTTTGATAAACTACACAAGCAAAGGTCATTTCTTCATTAATTTACACATCACATAAATATTTATTATATGTCCATTATATATGACTGCATTTTCTTTTTTTGTTTTTTGGTTTTTTTGGCAGTACGTGGGCCTCTCACTGTTGTGGCCTCTCCCATTGTGGAGCACAGGCTCCGGACACGCAGGCTCAGCGGCCATGGCTCACAGGCCCAGCCGCTCCATGGCATATGGGATCTTCCCAGACCAGGGAACAAACCCGTGTCCCCTGCGTCGGCAGGCAGACTCTCAACCGCTGTGCCACCAGGAAAGTCCTATATGATTGCATTTTCTAGAATCTGGAAATAACATTGCAAGCAAAAATAGACATTTTTACTGCAATCAGAGAAGAAAAATAAAAGAAATCCAAATCAGAAAAGAAGAAGTAAAACTGTCAACGTTTGCAGATGACATGACACTATACATAGAGAATGCTAAAGATGCCAACAGAAAACTACTAGAGCTAATCAATGAATCTGGTAAAGTAGCAGGATACAAAATTAATGCACAGAAATCTCTGGCATTCCTATACACTAATGATGAAAACTCTGAAAGAGAAATTAAGGAAATACTCCAACTTACCACGGCAACAAAGAGATTAAAATACCTAGGAATAAACCTACCTAAGGAGACAAATGACCTGTATGCAGAAAACTGTAAGACACTGATGAAAGAAATTAAAGATGATAAACAGATGAAGAGATATACCATGTTCTTGGATTGGAAAAATCAACATTGTGAAAATGACTATACTATCCAAAGTAATCTATGATTCAATGCAATCCCTATCAAACTACCAGTGGCATTTTTCACAGAACTAGAACAAAAAATTTCACAATTTGTATGGAAACACGAAAGACCCCAAATAGCCAAAGCAATCTTGAGAAAGAAAAACCGAGCTGGAGGAATCAGATCACTGACTTCAGACTATACTACAAAGCTACATTAGTCAAGACAGTATGATATTGGCACAAAAACAAATATAGATAAATGGAACAGGATAGAAATCCCAGAGATAAACCCACACACATATGGTCACCTTATGTTTGATAAAGGAGACAAAAATATACAACGGAGAAAAGACAGCCTCTTCAATAAGTGGTGCTGGGAATACTGGACAGCTACATATAAAAGAATGAAATTAGACACTCTCTAACATCATACACAGAAATAAACTCAAAATGGATTAAAGACCTACATGTAAGGCCAGACACTATAAAATTCTTAGAGGAAAACATGCAGAACACTCTATGACATAAATCACAGCAAGGTCCTTTTCGACCCACCTCCTAGAGAAATGGAAATAAAAACAAAAATAAACAAATAGGACCTAATGAAACGTAAAAGCTTTTGCACAGCAAAGGAAACCATAAACAAGATGAAAAGACAACCCTCAGAATGGGAGAAAATATTTGCAAACGGAGCAACTGACAAAGGATTAATCTCCAAAATATACAAGCAGCTAATGCACCTCAATATCAGAAAAACCAATAACCTAATCAAAAAATGGGTGGAAGACCTAAATAGACATTTCTTCAAAGTAGACATACAGATTGCCAATGAACACATGAAAGGATGCTCAACATTACTAATCGTTAGAGGAATTCAAATCAAAACCACAATGAGGTATCACCTCACACCAGTCAGAATGGCCATCATCAAAAATCTACAAACAATAAATGTGGGAGAGGGTGTGGAAAAAAGGGAACCCTCCTGCACTGTTGGTGGGAATGTAAATTGATACAGTCACTATGGAGAACAATATGGAGGTTCCTTAAAAAACTAAAAATAGAACTACTATATGACACAACAATCCCACTACTGGGATTATACCCTGAGAAAACCATAATTCAAAAAGAGTCATGTACCACAATGTTCACTGCAGCACTATTTACAATAGCCAGGACATGGAAGCAACCTAAATGTCCATTGACAGATGAATGGATAACGAAGATGTGGCTCATATATACAATGGAATATTACTCAGCTATAAAAAGAAATGAAATTGAGTTATTTGTAGTGTGGTGGATGGGCCTAGTGTCTATCATACAGAGTGAAGTAAGTCAGAAAGAGAAAAACAAATACTGTATGCTAACATATATATTTGGAATCTAAAACAAAAAAAGTTCTGATGAACCTAGTGGCAGGACAGGAATAATGACACAGACATAGAGAATGTACTTGAGGACACTGGGGGTGGGGGGTTGGGAGGGGAAGGGGAAGCTGGTATGAAGTGAGAAAGTAGCATTCCCATATATACACTACCAAATATAAAATAGATAGCTAGTGGGAAGCAGCTGCATAGCACAGGGAGATCACTAGGTGCTTTGTGACCACCTAGAGAGGTGGGATACGGAGAGTGGGAGAGAGGTTCAAGAGGGAAGGGGTATGTGGATACATGTATATATATAACTGATTCACTTTGTTATACAGCAGAAACTAACACACCATTGTAAAGCAATTATACTCCAATAAAGATATAAAAAATAGACATTTTATGATATAGCTTTTATTCCATAAGAGAGGTTAGTAAGTTTATTTTTAGAAGTTGACGAGTTGATTCTTACACATATATATGTGATAAATCAACAACCTAAGAATAACCAAAGCAATAACTGGAGAAAAAGAAAAGTTTAGCACATATACCATGTGAATTCAAGACTTACTGAACATCTGTTTTTATCCAGTAGTGTTATACTTGCACAAGGTTATACATATAGATGAACAGGACCAATAAAGTCTAGAAATAGATCTGCATATATATGGTTAATTCACTTTTTTTTTTAACATGAAGAGGCAATCAGTGGGGAAATAAAAGTCTTTTCACAAATGGTGCTGCAACAACTGGATATCCAAAAAGAAAAATAAAATGAACATCTACTCTTCCCTCACATCATACATAAAAATTATGGATCATGAGTCTAAAGGTAAAAGTATAGTACTTTTAGAAGAAAACATAGAAAATCTGTGACTTTGGTGTAGGCGAAGATTTCTTAAATAGGACATAAGGGCATAAGCAATAATAAAAAATAAATAAATTAGATCTTATCAAAATTGAAAAAACTTGCTCTGGAAAGAACTCAGTAAGAAAGAAAAGGAGAGTCACAGCCTGAGAGAAAATATTCATAATACATACAGCTGACAAAGGACTTATATCCAGAATATATAAAGAACTTTTACAAACCAATCATAAGAACATAAATTCCCCAGTAAGAAATGGGCATATCTGAACAGACGTTTCACAAAAGAACCTATGCAAATGGCTAAGTGCAAGAAAGGCGTGTGTGACCAATTTCTCATCCAGCAAATGCAACTATTACATACCCAAGAGAATGGTTAAAATTAAATAGCTGATAATGCTTACTATTGATTATATGGAGCAACTTGAACTCTCATACACTGCTAATGTGACTGTTAAATATTACAACACACTGGAAAACTAAGAAACGTGTAAGTTTCTTAAAATGTTAAACTTTCACCAGCCATCTGATCCAAGGTATGTATCCAAGATCCATGCACACATTACATCAATCAGGTTGATGAAATAAAGACAGACATAGACAACAGGTAGATAGGTAGATACATACATATATACATTCACACACATACGTATATACATACGTACATACATCCACCCTTACATAGATAGGTGATGGACAATCAAAAATCTCAGATCTTATGGGTCAAAGTATAAAGCCATTTTTGATGAAACAAGTAGGCTGACCAACATTTCCCAAGATTAAACAAAGTAGAGGAGTGCATTTGAACTACAAAACTGCTATCATGTCATCAAAAGCAATATATTGAATTGAATAAGCAAGTTGAAAATGGAACAAGTAACTAGAAGCCACATGCTATACAGATACTATAAAAAATAAATATTAGGTGTCAAGGAATATGTCTGTTGATTAACACTAGAGACAAGGTTAGGCATAAGGCCTAAGGTCAAAAGAGAAGTTGCTGTTAACTGAGAACAAAGAAACTTCGAAAGGGAAAATATCTACTTCAGATTAGAGACACATATTTCTGTCTGGGGAAGAAAGATCAAATGTGTTTAGCCCAAGGCTTAATCTACCCAGAGAAAGGACAAGTATAGACACCTAACTAGAGTAAAAAAGTAAGGACTGAAAGATAAAAAGATGGATTCTAACAAGATGCTACTTATTCACTGACCAGAAAAAAAAAAAAAAAAAAGGAAAGAAAAAAGAATAGAGCAAAGTAGATTGGGTTTAAACAGGAGGGTGCTAAAGTAAATTGGAGTAATTCTAGGAGCCATAATCACAGAAGTCAGGGCCTAATTAAGCTTTTAGCCTACAGAGTAATAACCAAAAGCAAGAACCTAAAGAGTGTGTGTGTACTTTCTTTATCCAAAGAGATTTAAATCCTTATGTTTCTAACTAGCAAACCACAAACTACAAAGAATCTGAACATGAAAGGCACTACACCTATCCCTTCTCTGGGGGAACCTCCCTGCTACTGCAGGCATTGGGCCTGTTAAGAAAATATTGAATATTCTTAAAGAATTTGTAGATTCTGAAATAGAGAAAGGAAAAAAATAGTAAGAAAAGCAGAAAGAGCACATATGGAAGCTAAGCCTTCCAGAGAAGGCTTGTCCCGTCTTTTGGGATCTCCACCCAAATATATCTTTCCACAATACCTGAGTGTTTATTTTTCCTTGCTACAAAGACTACAGTTTTACAAAATAAAAATTCAATTGGCCAGTATGAGGAACTAGATATCATTCCCACATAATGTGGGTAAACTTAATAATTAATAGACATCATAGGAATTATTATAAATAATTAGTTGTGTTGTGGAAGTTTTGATTAGGTGGAGGCAAATGATTTGGAAGAGTATTACCAAAGACAGAGAGTGAGAAAATAGTAGTAGAACAGAAGATAGAGAAAAAATATAGGAAAGTGACAAAGAAAAATTACAGAAAATTTCCTTATCCTTTTCCAAATCAAAAGTGTGTGGAAAGGGAATGGGGAGGTATCTTTATTTTCCTTCCTATATAACATGACTAACTGCTCTTAGACACCAGAAATAAGCTAGTTATGGTTCTATAGTTGAATCTTATTGTAGATTAAATGACCTTTAGTAGATTGTTTAAGGGAACCTTAGTACCCATTACAGCATTCCTGTGTTTTTATGTGACAAATATGTGTTTTATATAAAGAAATAATTTATAATTTGGGAATGTGGAGAATGGTGACATACTTCAGTTACTAGTAGTGGCCACCTATCCTTTAAGAGTTAGCTATGGTCTTTAACTCTCTATGTTTGAGATAAGGCTAAGAAATGCCAAATCTTAAAGCAGAAATTGTATCAGAACAATAGAAACAGAACATGTCATTGCTGACCTGGGGTAACTCCAAAGGAAGCAAGACAGTGGCTTTGAGAACAACTCTTGTGAGCACAAATATCACTAGTGTTCTGGCATTCTAGGAATTCTGTATCATTGGTACCAAGAAAAGTTTAGACAGTGAGATATAAAGGCCTAATTTTAAAGAAGTCCAAAAATGTATAATCAATTTAATCATCTGTTAGGTAAAAATCTGACACTTCAAAATTGATATTAAAAATATAATAACAATGGTTGAATTATGTTTATACTTTGGTGGATGCTTTTTCAAATCTGGTGGCCATCACCTAAAATCAAGGACTTTATGAGCTTTTGAAACAAAGTCTCCCTAAAAACAAGTTCCACTGTTCAGTTTATGATTCACCTCTCTATCCAAAACTTTATTCCCTTTCTTGTCCTGCCCCTGTTCCCCTCAGGATTGAGAAGTATAAAAGAAAAGGGGAGATTGAAACCAAGCAGGACCCTGCAGGGCCATCCTGGGTGGAAAAGCCCCTCCATGTCCCCCATTTCTTGTTTGTTGAAAAGGCTTTAGTTTCCTAGGTCTTCCCTGAGTTCCAAAAAAAAAGGCACAAGTACTTACTAATCAGGGAAATGAGGGGATGCAGAAACAAAGGGAAATCAGTTAACAAGAAAAGCAACAACAATAGTTCAGTGAAAAACAGAGTCCTAGTTCCTCCTCAAGGGATATACATAACAATCTGACACATATCTTTGAATTTCTCTGCAGAAAGTTAGAACCCCTGCCCAAGTGGCAGATGGTGACTACATTCTGAGCACAAGCACTAGACCCCAGACTGGTTGGAACCAGAAGCTTGATGATTAAGATTCCTGAAACATCACCCTGTTACCTCACCACCAACCAATCTGAAGAAAGTCATACAACCTGCAGTCTTACCCCAAATGCTGCCTTTAAAAAGCCTTCTCTGAAAGATATCAGGGAGTTTGGGTCTTTTGAGCATGAGCCACCTGTTCTCCTTGCTTGGCACCCTGCAAATAAACACTGCACTTTCCTTCACTACAGCCTAGTGCCTGTAGATTGGCTTTGCTGCATGGCAGATACTCAAGTATGGTTTGGTAACACTTCTGAGTTTAGAAGAGTTTCCTTACCGATCATAATCCCATTCTAACAGTTTTGTCTTGTGAAACAGATCCCAATTATTTTCCAAGAGAACAACACTACTCAAAACATTTCTGTGTCCTATATTTCTGAACATTTTACCAAGTAGTTTGACATTTTATAGAATGGGAAAAGTATTCCAAGAAACAGCGTTAAGCTCTTTCCTGTTATGGCTAAAATTCACACTGGAGAGAGTAGCTAAGCTTTTAAAAAATCTTCCAAAACAGGAATCTCCAGAGTAAAATCTATCAGGCTGTTCCTGCATACAAAGATAGATAAAAGTCTGACGAAAGGAAAGAAAAGGATATGTTGGAGGAAATTAAGTTATATAGCTGGTCAAAAACGTACATAGAGCTTTATAAAAAGATCTTAGTTCCTATATTGATATCCAATACATTTATTGTCAAAATATTAAACTTCACATTTGAGTTCCTATTAACTGAATTACTGATGGCAGCACCCAAATCTTGCAACAGGAGTAAAGTTCATCTTGAAACCACCTTCTGGATAAGAGTCTTGAAACTGTCAAGTAACTAGAATGCTGTTTAACACCTTTGCCAAAGTGATTAATTCTTCACTAATTTGTTTCAAATTCAAACAGGTTTTATCACAGTACGTTTATATTCAAAGACTAGGGGTATGAATCAAAATGTCTGTGGGTCCATGAATTAGTGAGAGGTGGTGCAATATGCCAGCATTAAACTGGTGAATAGCAGCAGCAGGAA
>NW_006770829.1:612795-620888 GCF_000442215.2 Lipotes vexillifer
ACATGAGGATTAATATTGCTATTAGACTTAATGCTACAAATATTTGTCCTCATAGATGCTAACTATCCTCAGATTACTTTTATCTAATCCTAGGCCCAGATCATGAAAATCTGGTTGGGGTAACATTATTTTATTATTAATGATTATACTTTTTCATGTGTACTAAATGAAAACTGATTAACTAAAATATCATTTACATTCACACATATCTACATTTTATAAGGGAAGAAATTCTTTATCATTCATAGATATTTATGGTATATAAAATTATATATTTATGTCATATATCAATTATTATCAAATAAAAAATAAAAAAGTTTACCTATTTATAAGTCTATATCCTTATACACATATACATATATCTATATATATAGTACATGTGTATGTATATATATACACACAGATCTGTAGAGTTGACACTTGAACAACTTGGGGATTTAGGTGCATTGACCCACTGCACAGTCAAAAATCTGTGTATAATTTATAGCTGGTTCTCTGCATCTGTAGTTCCTCTGAATCAGTGGGTTCAACCAACTCCAGATCATGTGGTACTGTAGTATTTACTACTGAAAGAAACCTATATGTAAGTGGACCCATGCAGTTCAAACCCCTGTTGTTCAAGGGTAAAGTGTATATATACACATATATATTCATACACATATGTGATTAAAACATATATGTATGTAATTTTACTAGATCCTAAATTCTGTCTAGATTCAGGATCATTGAAAACCAATGACAAGAGAGACCTTCAAGATGGCAGAGGATTAAGACAAGGAGATCACCTTCCTCTCCACAAATACATCAAAAATACATCTACATGAGGAACAACTCCTACAGAACACTTACTGAACGCTGGCAGAAGACCTCAGACTTCCCAAAAGGCAAGAAACTCTCCACGTACCTGGGTAGGGCAAAGGAAAAAACAAAAAACAGAGACAAAAGAATAGGGACGGGATGTGCACCTTGGGGAGGGAGCTGTGAAGGAGGAAAAGTTTCCACACACTAGAAGTCCCTTCACTGGCGGAGACGGGGGGTGGGCAGGGGGAAAACTACAGAAGAGAGCGCAGCAACAGGGGTGCAGAGCACAAAGTGGAGAGATTCCCGCACAGAGGGTTGGTGCCGACCAGCACTCACCAGCCTGAGAAGCTTGTCTGCTCACTCACCGGTGTGGGTCAGGGATGGGAGCTGAGGCTCAGGCTTTGGAGGTCAGATCCCAGAGAGAGGGCTGGGGTTGGCTGAATGAACACAGCTTGAAGGGGGCTAGAGTAACACAGCTAACTGGGAGAGAGTCCAGGAAAATGTCTGGAACTGCCTAAGAGTTAAGAGACCATTGTTTCAGGGTGTGCAAGGACAGGGGATTCAGAGCATCCCTTAAAGGAGCTCCAGAGACAGGCGCAAGCCACGGCTATCAGCGTGGACACCAGAGACAGGCATGAAACACTAAGGCTGCTGCTGCAGCCACCAAGAAGCCTGTGTGCAAGCACAGGTCACTATCCACACCTCCCGTCCCGGAAGGCTGAGCAGTCCGCCACTACCAGGGACAACTTCCCCAGGAGAACACACAGCACTCCTCAGGCTGTTGCAACATCATGTCGGCCTCTGCCACCACAGGCTCACACTGCATTCCGTACCCCTCCCTCCCCCTGGCCAGAGTGAGCCAGAACCCCCTAATCAGCTGCTACTTTAACCTCATCCTGTCTGGGAGGGGAACAGACACCCTCAGGTGACCTTTACACAGAGGCAAGGCCAAATCCAAAGCTGAACCTCAGGAGCTGTGAGGACAAAGAAGAGAAAGGGAAATTTCTCCATGCAGCCTCAGAAGGAGTGGATTAAACCTCCACAACTTGAAATACCCTGCATTTGTGGAATACCTGAATAGACAACAAATCATTCCAAAATTGAGGTGGTAGACTTTGGGAGTAACTGTAGACTTGGGGTTTGCTTTCTGCATCTAATTTGTTTCTAGTTTTATGTTTATCTTAGTTTAGTATTTAGAGCTTATTAGCATTGGTAGATGTTTATTGATTTGGTTGCTCTCTTCCTTTTTTATATATATATATTTTGTTTCCTTTTTCTCTTTTCGTGAGTGTGTATGTGTATACTTCTTTGTGTGATTTTGTCTGTATAGATTTGCTTTTACCATTTGCCCTAGGGTTCTGTCTGTCCTTTTTTTTAGTATGGTTTTTAGCACTTGTTATTGGTGGTTTTATTTTTGGATTTGGTTGCTCTCTTCTTTCTTTCATTCTTTTTTGTTTTATTACTTTTGTATTCTTTTAATTTTTAATAATATTTTTTAGTTTTTACTTTAATAACTTTATTTTGTTACTTCACTTTATTGTTTTCACCTTTCTTTCTTTATTTTTTCTCCCTTTTCTTCTGAGTCATGTGGCTGACAGGGTCTTGGTGCTCTGGCTGGGTGTCAGGCCTAAGACACTGAGGGGGGGTGAGCCACATTCAGGACATTGGACCACCAGAGACCTCCCAGCCCCACGTAACATCAATCAGTGAGAGCTCTTCCAAAAATCTCCACCACAATGCTAAGACCCAGCTCCACTCAATGACAAGCAAGCTACAGTGCTGGACACCCTATGCCAAACAACTAGCAAGACAGGAACACAATGCCACCCATGAGCATAGAGGCTGCCTAAAATCAAAATAAATTTGCAGACACCCCAAAACACAGCACCATATGCGGTCCTGCCCACCAGAAAGACAACAACCAGCCTTATCCACAGAACACAGGCACCAGTCCCCTACACCAGGAAGCCTACACAACCTACTGGACAAACCTTACCCACTGGGGGCAGACACAAAAAGCAACAGGAACTACAAATCTGTAGCCTGTGAAAAGGAGACCCAAAACACAGTAAGTTAAGCAAAATGAGAAGACAGAGAAATACACAGCAGATGAAGGAGCAAGGCAAAAACCCACCAGACCAAACAAACGAAGAGGAAACAGGCAGCCTACATGAAAAAGAATTCAGAGTAATGACAGTAACATTGATTCAGAATCTTGGAAATAGAATGGAGAAAACACAAGAAACATTTAACAAGGAACTAGAAGAACTAACGAGCAAATAAACAGTGATGAACAACACAATAAATGAATTAAAAATTCTCTAGAAGGAATCAACAGCAGAACAACTGAGGCAGAAGAATGGATAAGTGACCTGGAAGATAAAACAGTGGAAGTAACTACCACAGAGCAGAATAAAGAAAAAAGAATGAAAAGAATTGAGGACAATCTCAGAGACCCCTGGGTCAACATGAAATGCACCAACATTAGAATTATAGGGGTCTCAGAAGAAGAAGAGAAAAAAAAAGGGACTGAGAAAATATAGGAAGAGATTATAGTTGAAAACTTCCCTAATATGGGGAAGGAAATAGTCAATCAAGTCCAGGAAGTGCACAGAGTCCCATACAGGATAAATCCAAGGAGAAACACTCCAAGACACATATTAATCAAACTATCAAAAATTAAATACAAAGAAAAAATATTAAAAGCAGCAAAGGAAAAGCAACAATTAACATACAAGGGAATTTCCATAAGGTTAACAGCTGATCTTTCAGCAGAAACTCTGAAAGCCAGAAGGGAGTGGCAGAACAAATTTAAAGTGATGAAAGGGAGAAACGTACAACCAAGATTACTCTCTCCAGCAAGGATCTCATTCAGATTCAACAGAGAAATTAAAAACTATACAGATAAACAAAAGCTAAGAGAATTCAGCACCACAAAACCAGCTCTACAACAAATGCTAAAGGAACTTCTCTAGGCAGAAAACACAAGAGAAGGAAAACACCTACAAAAACAAACCTAAAACAATTAAGAAAATGGTAAAAGGAACATACCTATCAATAATTATCTTAAATGTAAATGGATTAAATGCTCGAACCAAAAGACAAAGACTGGCTGAATGGATACAAAAACAAGACCCACATATATCCTGTCTACAGAGACCCACTTCAGACCTAAGGAGACATACAGACTGAAAGTGAGGGGATAGCAAAGGTATGCTATGCAAATGGAAATCAAAAGAAAGTTGGAGTAGCAATTCTCATATCAGACAAAATAGACTCTAAAGTAAGGAATGTCATAAGAGACAAGGAAGGACACTACATAATGATCAAGGGATCAATCCAAGAAGATATAACAATTATAAATATATATGCACCCAACATAGAAGCACCTCAATACATAAGGCAAATGCTAACAGCCATAAAAGGGGAAATCAACAGTAACACAATCATAGTAGGGGACTCTAACATCCCACTTTTACTAATGGACAGATCATCCAAAATGAAAATAATTAAGGAAACACAAGCTTTAAATGATACATTAAACAAGATGGACTTAATTGATATTTATAGGACATTCCATCCAAAAACAACAGAAGACACTTGCTTCCCAAGTGCTCATGGAACATTCTCCTGGATAGATCATATCTTGGGTCACAAACCAAGCCTTGGTAAATTTAAGAACATTGAAATCGTATCAAGTATCTTGTCTGACCACAACTCTATGACACTAGATATCAATTACAGGAAAAAAACTGTAAAAAATACAAACACATGGAGGCTAAACAATATGCTAATAAATAACCAAGAGATTACTGAAGAAATCAAAGAGGAAGTTCAAAAATACCTAGAAACAAATGACAATGAAAACATTATGACCCGAAACGTATGGGATGCAACAAAAGCAGTTCTAAGAGGGAAGGTTACAGGAGTACAATCCTACCTCAAGAAACAAGAAACATCTCAAATAAACAACCTAACCTTACACCTAGAACAGTTAAAGAAAGAACAAAAAAACGCCAAATTTAGCAGAAGGAAAGAAATCATAAAGATCAGATCAGAAATAAATTAGAAAGAACTGAAGGAAATGATAGCAAAGGTCAATAAAAGTAAAAGCTGGTTCTTTGAGAAGATAACCAAAAGTGACAAACCATTAGTGAGACTAATCAAGAAAAAAGGAAGAAGACTCAAAACAATAGAATTAGAAATGAAAAAGGAGAATTAACTGACACTGCAGAAATACAAAGGATCATGAGACATTACTACAAGCAACTATATGCCTGTAAAATGTACAACATGGAAGAAATGGACAAATTTGTAGAAAAGCACAACCTTCTGAGACTGAACCAGGAAGAAATAGAAAATATAAACAGACCAATCACAAGTAATGAAACTGAAAATGTGATTTAAAATTTTCCAACAAATAAAAGACCAGGACCAGATGGCTTTACAGGTGAATTCTATCAAACATTGAGAGAAGAGCTAACACCTATCCTTCTCAAACTCTTCCAAAATATAGCAGAGGGAGGAACACTCCCAAACTCATTCTACGAGGCCATCATTACCCTGATACCAAAACCAAACAAAGATGTCACAAGAAAAGAAAACTACAGGCCAATATCACTGATGAACATAGATGCCAAATTCCTCCATAAAATATTAGCAAACAGAATCCAAGAGCACATTAAAAGGATCATACACCATGATCAAGTGGGGTTTATCCGAGGAATGCAAGGATTCTTCAGTAAATGCAAATCAATCAAGGTGATACACCATATTAACAAACCGAAGGAGAAAAACCATATGATCATCTCAATACATGCAGAGAAAGCTTTCAAAAAAATTCAACACCCATTTAT
This sequence comes from Lipotes vexillifer, assembly GCF_000442215.2. Lineage (NCBI taxonomy): Eukaryota > Metazoa > Chordata > Mammalia > Artiodactyla > Lipotidae > Lipotes > Lipotes vexillifer. The sequence continues at coordinate 618,453 of NW_006770829.1, forward strand.
GATAAAAACCTTCCAGAAAACAGGCATAGAGGGAACCTACCTCAACACAATAAAAGCCATATAGGACAAACCCGCAGCCAACATTGTTCTCAATAGTGAAAAAATGAAACCATTTCCTCTAAGATCAGGAACAAGACAAGGATGCCCACTCTCACCCCTATTTTCAACATAGTTTTGGAAATTTTAGCCACGGCAATCAGAGAAGAAAAAGAAATAAATGGAAGCCAAACCAGAAAAGAGGAAATAAAACTGTCACTGTTTGCAGATGACATGCCACTATACACAGAGAATCCTAAAGATGCCATCAGAAATCTACTAGAGCTAATCAATGAATTTGGTAAAGAAGCAGGATACAAAATTAATGCACAGAAATCTCTTGCATTCCTATACACTAATGATGCAAAATCTGAAAGAGAAATTAAGGAAACACTCCCATTTACCACTGCAACAAAAAGAATAAAATACCTAGGAATAAACCTACCTAAGGAGACAAAAGACCTGTATGCAGAAAACTATAAAACACTGATGAAAGAAATTAAAGATGATACAAACAGGTGGAGAGATATACCATGATCTTGGATTGGAAGAATCAATATTGTGAAAATGACTATACTACCCAAAGCAATCTACAGATTCAATGCAATCCCTATCAAAGTACCAATGGCATTTTTCACAGAACTAGAACAAAATATTTCACAGTTTGTATGGAAACACAAAAGACCCCAAATAGTCAAAGTAATCTTGAGAAAGAAAAACTGAGCTGGAGGAATCAGGCTCCCTGACTTCAGACTATACTACAAAGCTATAGTCATCAAGACAGTATGGTACTGGCACAAAAAACAGAAAGATAGATCAATGGAACAGGATAGAAAGCCCAGAGATAAACCCATGCACATATGGTCACCTTATCTTTGATAAAGGAGGCAAGAATATACAATGGAGAAAATACAGCCTCTTCAAGAACTGGTGTTGGAAAAACTGGACAATAACTGGTGTTGGAAAAACTGGACAGCTACATGTAAAGATTGAAATTAGAACACTCCTTAACACCATACACAAAAATAAACTCTAAATGGATTAAAGACCTAAATGCAAGGGCAGACACTGTAAAACTCTTAGAGGAAAACATATGCAGAACACTCTATGACATAAATCACAGCAAGACCCTTTTTGACCCACCTCCTATACAAATGGTAAGAAAAACAAACAAATGGGACCTACTGAAACTTAAAAGCGTTTTCACAGCAAAGGAAACCATAAACAATATGAAAAGACAACCCTCAGAATGGTAGGAAATATTTTCAAATGAAGAAACTGACAAAGGCTTAATCTCCAAAATACACAAGCAGCTAATGCAGCTCAATATCAAATAAACAAACAGCCCAATCCAAAAATGGGCAGAAGACCTAAGTAGACATTTCTCCAAAGAAGATATGCAGACTGCCAACAAACATATGAAAGAATGTTCAACATCATTAATCATTAGAGAAATGCAAATCAAAACCACAATGATGTATCACCTCACACCAGTCAGAATGGCCATCATCAAAAAAACTACAAACAGTAAATTCTGGAGAGGGTGTGGAGGAAAGGGAACCCTCTTGCACTGTTGGTGGGAATGTAAATTGATACAGCCACTATGGAGAAGAGTATGGAGGTTCCTTAAGAAACTAAAAATAGAATTACCATATGACCCAGAAATCCCACTACTGGGCATATACCCTGTGAAAACCATAATTCAAAAAGAGTCATGTACCACAATGTTCATTGCAGCTGTATTTACAATAGCCAGGACATGGAAGCAACCTCAGTGCCCACTGACAGATGAATGGATAAAGAAGATGTGGCACATATATACAATGGAATATTACTCAGCCATAAAAGAAACGAAATTGAGTTATTTGTAGTGAGGTGGATGGACCTAGAGACTGTCATACAGAGTGAAGTAAGTCAGAAAGGGAAAAACAATTACTGTATGGTAACATATATATATGGAATCTACATATATAGATTGGTTCTGAAGAACTTAGGGGCAGGAGAGGAATAAAGAGGCAGAAGTAGAGAATGGACTTGAGGACATGGGCAGTGGGAAGGGTAAGCTGGGATGAAGTGAGAGAGTGGCATGGACATATATACACAACCAAATGTAAAATAGATAGCTAATGGGAAGCAGCCACATAGTACAGGGAGATCAGCTCGGTGCTTTGTGTCCACCTAGAGGAGTGGGATAGGGAGGGTGGGAGGGAGATGCAAGAGGGGGGAGATATGGGGATATATGTATATGTATAGCTGATTTACTTTGTTATACAGCAGAAACTAACACACCATTGTAAAGCAATTATACACCAATAAAGATGTTAAAAATATATATATATATGTAAAAAATAATAAATAAAAGATGCTAACCCAGATCTTATAGCTCTGAACTACTGCTTT
>NW_006770829.1:620901-629841 GCF_000442215.2 Lipotes vexillifer
CCCTACACCTACCAGAAAGCAGCAGCAGCAGAGACACTTCCGGAAGGTTTGTGGTGGCAGCAGCCTTGTGGAAGAGAGCCAGTGGGATTTGTTTTTCATCTGCATTTTATATTTACAAATATATTGTATATGTATTTAGAGTAACTTGGCAGAAAGCTAATAGACTATGAGGAAGCTAAAGTCCCTTGCACAGTTGCAAGCTATTTTTTGGTGCTTCCCCTGAAGGACTATGTGTGAGTAAATAGAATAGAAAAGAAACAAGCAGCTGATAAATGGGTAATTTTTAATTGCCATTTTTTGCTGAAACTATTGATGTTTTTCTTTATTCCAGTGAAATATCCCAAGTAAAAAATGTAGAGAATGTCTAACAATTTTAACATGGTGGAAGGTAGAGCAAACAAATCGAGAAAAAAATCCAGGGGAAGGATTAATATTTGAATAATGAAATGGTTAAAATTAATTTGAAAATATCCTTGAACTTTGACAAAGATATACAATACAACACAATGGATGTGTGTCCAAATCCCCTTGGATACTTATATCTGGAAATGCTGAGAAGTAAAAGGAACATACTAAGAAGGAAACTTTAGAGCAGCAGTGGACTGAGTGAGAGTTGAGAGAATCAAGTCCTTTCCCCATTTCACCCCTACCCAACCCAACCGTATTCCATTAGCAGTTCTGGTGCCTTCCTTCCTTCCTTCATTCAGAAAAGTCCTCCTGTGTGCCATACTCTATTCTGGATGCTAGGGACTTGGCAGTGAGAAGGATAAACAAAATTCGTGTTGCATAGAGCTTAAATTTCAAAAGAGAAAATAGATAATAGACAAATTTTATGTATATATATATATATATATATATATATATATATATATACATTACATAGTGGTGTTAGGATAAAAATTAAGTAGGTTAAAAGGGTGAGAGAGTGCCTGGTAAGGGCACAGTAGTATATTTTAGATAGGGTGGTCAGGAAAGCCCTCGGACAAGCTCACTGGGTTGTATCGTAACTTCTAGGGGCTTAGCCCAGTCTCTTCATACATAAAATGGGGGCATCATTAGGTGATCACTAAACAGCTTCAAAATTCTGTGCTTTCTTTAAGAGACATATCTTTGGGTCACGTAATCTTTTGTATGTATAAGTTATGGTCTTCATTGTCTATTGATCTGAAAATGTAATAAGAATGTTCACTGATTTCCAAGCTTAATTCCATTTTACATTTAGGGAATTTAAACCGAGAGTTAAATGCCTTCCCAAAGGTTGCATAACGGTAAAAGACAGATTAGAGCTCTTGATTTCTGCTGTTCTCAGTCTGAAATTCTGCCTCACTGCATGATAAGAAGTGGAATTGCAACACCAGAGCAGTTCAAAGTAGAGTTAAGATGTGTGAGCTATGATAGACTAAAATATGTACGAAGAAGGAATTGTATAAGTATATCCCACTGCAATCATTTATGGAAGGCAAGTAAGCCATGTGATATGCTTTAAACCAGTAAAATAGCAAACTCCTTCCAAGAAAATCTATAATTTTAATCAAAAGTTTGTTTCAGTCATTGAAATTCTGTTATTGCTGCTTACAAACATTAAAGTCATTCAAAACATAACAAAAAGAAAATGACAAAAGAGGAAAATGCCTTGGAAGACTTTTAAACTTATACCAAGAAAATGAGAATTCTGTATATTTGACAAATGGTATTCATACTCAGAGAATAAAATAATGACAGATAAAACTAACTAAAAATATTAGTATGTGTAAGAAAATTAATATATTAAAAATAGACAAACATCTGACCAAAAAGTAAAAGACTTAAATTTAGAAAAATAACTGACATATAAGGGCTGAGAAAAAGAGATGGCCAATCTAACACCAAACAATACCTATAAGATAAATACATACATTTATAAATACATAAATAAATACATACATATAAAAATGATCTTCCAAATGCAACAAATAAATGCATGTGTTTTTGCCCCCTTTGGATCATGGTCCTTACACATTTGGAAGAAAACAATCTCATGTTCTGATTATTATGGAGGAAGACCTATATCGGTCCAATCCAAAGCAGCTAAAATTACATAGCTATGCCCACTATAATGACATGGAAGGTACAAATACAAGCTTCTCCTTGAGCACAAGGAGTCTTGTACTCAAGGTGGGTGGAATTATAAGGAAACCTAGATACCACAAAAGACAAAACAAAGGAGAGTTTTGAGATTCTGTATAAACATTTAAACATTTAAATCCAAATACGCATTTTGGAACACATCTGTTGCTTTAGTTGTTTCTCCAACTCAGATTTTTGTTGTTTCCTCTGTTCTAATGTTTTCCAATGGAGATTGACACAAAGCCCAGTTCTTTGACTAGACATAGAGAGTAAAGGCAACACATAAGTTCATATCATTCTGACTTATTCTCCTGCATTATGATACCAATGTACAAGATCAATACTTTTATTTAGTTATAGAAAACACCACTCAACAGGCTTTTTCTGAAAATTTAATTATTTTCTGGAGGAGTGTAAGGGAAGTCAGAAGTTGGAAATCATAGTTAGCAGAGTGAAAATGTAGAGAGATCAGGAATATTAAATTAAGGTTAAGGGGAAGAAAGGGTGAGGGTGAATCACTGCTACTTTCTTATATTTAGGATCATTCTATGTCTTAGGATAATCACTACTTGGCATATGACTCTCTTAGGCATGCTCGATCTAAGAATATATAGTCATACCTGCATAAGCATGCACACATACACAAACATAAATGGAATGGGGGGCTTCTTTCATCTGATGGAATATTCACTCTATTAGCAATATCCCAGTGAATAATAGCTTCCATGAAAGGCTTCACCTGCCTTAGTGCAGATAAAACAGATATCAGTAAAAAAGAAGCATACACCTCATGGGTCTCCTAAATTTGTTGTCATACAGAATGTAAATGCTATAATGAAAAGTACCCAACTAGTATTTGGTAAAATATTAGAAAAGTAGCTCTCCAGGGGGGGAAAAACAAAACAAAAATATTCTGTGTTGAGATATGGTCAGAAATGCTTAGATAAGCAAAGGTAAAATGTTTCTTCACTCTGAAACTTCTCAGAGCATTTGTGGGGTTAAAACCTGAGTCCCCTGCTTTCAGAATCATTGTCATTCAAACTAAATGCTGCTCTATTTAGTTCACAGAGTCCAACACCCTCAATTTGAGGCTCATGTGAATCCAGTAGCTTTGAGAAATGATGCCCTCTTATCGGAAACATCACAAATTCAGGGGAGCTGACAAGGGAAGGGGTATAAGCAAGGGGTACAAGAACAGAAAGAAAATGCAGAGATAAGATCATTGCCTCTCAAGTCAAAAAGTACTAGATGTTTATCCCAGTGTCACCTTACCCTAGCTGTGTGAACTTGAATAAATAAATTCCTTAAGGCCTAGTTTCCTCACCTTTAAAATATGATTGTTTAAAGGATTAATACGAGTTTCTTTAATGATAGCATTACTATTCTTATTAATTTTTGTTGTCTCTAACAATTCATCACTCTTTAAATGGGGTTACCAGTTTCATCTCCAATTACATATTAGCTCTTTCATTGGCTTTCCTAAAATGGTATCAAGGAAAAACAGACAGGGCTTAGAAGAAATTAAGAGGTTTTATGTCCAAAGACACTGTATTAAAACAAACCCAAAGTAATTGTTATTTTAATTAAACTGAGGAAATCAATCTCTCTCTCTCTCTCTCTCTCTCTTTCTCTCTCTCTCTCTCTCTCACACACACACACACACACACACACACACAGACTTATTTTCCCTCTTTCTTGTGTTTTGTGTGAAAGGACCTTTACCTGGTCCTAGTGGCATCATATTAATGAGTGATCTTCAGACAGTGTAGAGATTTTAAGGATGATTTCAAGTATGGCTTTCTGTACTAAAATGCTCAGTACCCTAGAGAATAACACACTGATGTCAACCTCTTAGAACCAGAATGAACAAAATTTTATTCTTTTGTCAGTCTGATCATTTAATGTGTTGTCATGCTAATTACTTTAAAGAGCTTATATGTTGCACCCTTATTCCTTAAAGTTTCAATGCCAGTGTCTATTCCCTAAACTTATTTATATTGAAAATAACAATCTGAGTGAGAATAAAAAAGTTAAGCCCTAAGAACTCTTCAACAACTGTAAGCACACTTAAGAATTACAGTTAAACATACTTTAAGACAGAAAAGCTGTGGGTTAAAAAAATTAATTGAAAACTAAAATTAAAGTTATCCTCTCTTATGATAATAAAACTGTGATCGTGTTCTTGCTATAAAACAATATTGAAGTGATCCATATGATCTTGTTTAAATAAGTAGTTCTCCAGCCTAATTATATATTAGAGTCATCTGGGAAGCTTTTCCAATAAGGCACTGCATAAACCCCACCCAAGACTAATGAAATAAGTTGGTGGAGCCTATTATCAATATTTTTACAAATCTTTCCAGGTGTTATAATGTGCAGAAAGATATTCCAACCAGGGATCTTGTTAATTAAACAAAAAACCATCAGACCAAGGTGGTTCTAATACCTTAGCTGCCTATATAAGCAAACCCAAACCTAAGACTGTAAATGCTTCAAGTCTAAGCAATGGTAGGCAAAGAACAACCGAACATATACAGCACACTAGGCTTTTCCAAATAAGGCAAACACTTAAGCTATAGCAAATTAAATCATTTCCTTGCTTTATTTCCACCTTTTCTCTACAAGTCTTTCCCCTAACTCCTGTAGGTAGAGTGTTTCTAACCACCTCTGCTTGTGTGCTGCCTGATTCCAATCAATTTTTGCTCAAATAAACTCTTAAATTTTTAATATGCCTCAGTTTATCTTTTAACAATCTAAACTGTTGCTCCCTATAAAACAATGGCTTTCTTATAAACCTTTTGCATCATGGGAACTTTTGAAAATTGGATGTTAACTATTGGTATTTCTGCCCCCTAAAAAATGAACCAGGGCTTCCCTGGTAGCACAGTGGTTGAGAGTCCGCCTGCCAGTGCAGGGGACGCGGGTTCGTGCCCCAGTCCGGGAAGATCCCCCATGCCGCGGAGCGGCTGGGCCCGTGAGCCATGGCCGTTGAGCCTGCGCGTCTGGAGCCTGTGCTCTGCAACGGGAGAGGCCACAACAGTGAGAGGCCCGCGGACCGCAAAAAAAAAAAAAAAAAAAAAAAAAAAAAGAACCAAAACACATCTACATCCACCCACAAATCCAAATAAATACCCACACAGACGCCTAGACACATTCTCATACTCACACACACATGTGATTTTGCATACAGTTTAAAGGCATAGCCATAATTCCTGAAGCCCTTGTTAAGAAATGTACCTCTAAGAACAACACTTAAATGCATTCAAGAGGAAGAGAAGCTGTTGTCTTTTCAATGGATCAAGTAGCAATACCTTGGCAATTGCCTCACTGTTTAAAAATCTCTAGTATTGACATTCCTTTGTAGCTTCAACATAAACCCATTTTACCTGCTCAAGTTCTCAAGTCAAATGGAAATCAATGTGTGCGTGTTTTGTGTGACTGTAATTTACTTCCCTTTTCCAAATCTCAGTTTTCTTGTCTGATAAATGAATAAATTGATAGAGCATAGGTTAATAATTCAATACAACATATCACACTGGCTTTTAAAGAATCAATGAATACTAGCTGCCACTATTAGTGCTGCTTTTTTTAATATAGTCTATTAAAGATAGTTTCATATGCTTGTAGTCTTAATGAAATTTCTCATTTAGTATTTTCATTTCCAGAAAAGAGTCACAAAAAGTCAAAAGAAAGCAAAACAAGCAAGCCATAAATAAACAAAACAATGTTGATTGTAGCCATTGCTATCTCCTTTCACTTTAATTCATGTTTGAGTAAAGAAGTTTTGAATACAGAGGAAATATTGGGACATTGCTTGTGTTTCCATTTTTAAAATCTATCCCTGTTAGGTTGAATACACTAAGATGGCTATTTAAGGAAAAAGAAAAGTACAGCATTGTGTTTTTCCCCTTTGCCTCTTAGATCAGACTACTTCTATAAAACAAGTCAATTTTGGTTGTTAATTAAATATCATTTTTCATTCATATTTTTCCATACTAAGTATTAGTAATGTTTCCAGATCATACATTTAATCAACTGTGATCAATTTGAATTTGAATATCAATATTCTGGCTCTTCTTCCATGCAGCTGTTGAAATGATATATGTAAGTATGTTTTTTCTGTCTGTTTCTGTAGCTTTTTATTGAATTATAATTAGCATAAAATATTACATTAGTTTCAGGTGTTCAACATAGTGATTCAATATTTTTTATACATGATGAAATGATCCCCACAATAAGTCTAGTTATCCTCTGTCACCATACAAAGTTACAATGTTATTGCCTATACTTCCTATGCTGTGTATCACACCCCCATGATTTATTTATTTTATAGCTGGAAGTGCATGCCACTTAATCCCAACCTATTTTGTTAGTCCCCCAACAATGGTGCAGCCATGGTAGAAAACAGTATAGAGGTTCTTCAAAAAACTAAACATAGAACCACCATACCATCCAGAAATTCCATTTCTGGATATTTATCTGAAGAAAATTAAAACACTAATTCAAACAAACTTATGGTTACCAAAGGGGAAAGGGGTGGAGGGATAAATTAGGAGTTTGGGATTAACATATTCACACTACTATATATAAAATAGATAACCAACAAGGACCTACTGTATAGCACAGGGAACTCTCCTCAATATTTTGTAATAACCTGTAGAGGAAAAGAATCTGAAAAAGAATATATATATATATATATGAATCACTGTGCTGTACACCTTAAACTAACACGACATGGTAAATTGACTATACTTCAATTTTAAAAAAAAAGAATCAATAGAAATTTTTAAAAAACAAAAGTTGTATGTACTCCTATGTTTTTTGCAACACTATTTACAATAGTCAAGGTATGGAAGTAACCTAAATGTCCATGGATAGATGAGTGGATAGAGAAGATGTAGTATTTTTAAAAAAAATACCTTAACCTAGATTTTTAGTTCTTTCTCTTTCTCTTCTTCAAACCTCCAAAGGTTACATACAACTTTTAAACGAATCTAACACTTCCAAGATGTGAAAAACACCTTGAAACTGAAAGTGACAAAGTGAATCACATTCTTCTCCCAGTTAAGATCTACAGAGGCAGAGACACGCATGTGATATATATACACAAACACAGCTGGGCCGAAACCTGATTTACCTACATTCTAACTTGACTTTTAAAATTTCTCTAAGTCGCAAACTTGCATGGCCTTGGTGTTCTGTGAATATTGCAAAGCATTTCTGTTACATTCTCTTGCTAAAGAATTTAAATTCACAATACAAATATTTATTTAGTTACCAATTGTTTAAGAAATGAAGATGATATTCTTTGAGGAAGCAAAGAATAACAATATAACCCAAAGTTTACATGCCTAGAAAGCAATTACTCTTATGTCAAGCCATCTATTATTTGCATTACTGTTCATCCATACAACCACTATATGAAGCAGGTATAACTGACCTCACTTTTACAGGAAAGTGGTCTATATTTTAAAGGGGTTAAGTGCCTTGCTCTAGATCACACAGTGTGCAAATAACAGAGGTGGAATTTATTCCTCTTCTGCCAAGATCTTCTATTGCAGTATATAACTATGACATACTGCCCATTTTAGCTTAAGAGAATCAAAAAGTTAGCATTTTTTTTTGTGTGTGTGTGGTATGCAGGGCTCTCACTGCTGTGGCCTCTCCCGTTGCGGAGCACAGGTTCTGGACACTCAGGCTCAGCGGCCCTGGCGCTCCATGGCATTTGGGATCTTCCCAGACCGGGGCACGAACCCGTGTCCCCCGCATCGGCAGGCAGACTCTCAACCACTGCACCACCAGGGAAGCCCTAGCATATATATATATATTTTTATACTTAACAAGTTAAAACTGAAAACAGCAGTACTTGTGTAAATCATGGTACTGCAAAGACTAGCATAAGAAAGACTTAAAATCACTTTCGTACTGTAAAGTAATTATAAATGTGAGATAGCAATAAAAATACTAAATGAGAAATTCTGTTGTACTTAATTCCTATAAATGGCTCTATAACTTCTCATGTCTGTTCTCTGCATTTAGATGAAGCTTGAAACTATCACTTAATTCTATATCCTATACATGAAACTCAAATTGTAATAGAATCTTTAAAAATGTCTGAAATGATTAAGAGAAAAATACTCTACTATAATGAGAGTTCTAGGTAGACTTTAAAAAGAACCATGAGAGATAATCTGGTAAAATAAAAGCTACAGAAGACAATTATGATTAAACTCAAATTATATATAAGGTAAAAATAAACAAATAAGAAGTAAACATTATAAACTCTTATATACTGGCATGTTTTTTGTCCCAGTTGAAGATTATATCTAAATATAAATAATATCTCTGCATAATAAATCAATGGAAATAACCAAATCAAAGCTGATCATTTTGTTCTAAGTTATCTGATTTGAGTATTTCCATAAAGTAAATTAATGATATTCACTAGAATTTAGAGGGCTTCCCTGGTTGCGCAGTGGTTGAGAGCCCCCCTGCCGATGCAGGAGACACGGGTTTGTGCCCCGTTCCGGGAAGATCCCACATACTGCGGAGTGGCTGGGCCCGTGAGCCATGGCCGCTGAGCCTGCGCGTCCGGAGCCTGTGCTCCGCAACGGGAGAGGCCACAACAGTGAGAGGCCCGCGTACCGCAAAAAAAAAAAAGAAAAAAAAAAAAAAGAATTTAGAGAATATTCTTATTATTTTAAACATGTTATTCAGTTTGTACCTCAGTGATTCTATTAAACCACAAAATTTTCATTTTGTGATATTTAACTAAACAGGACTAAGATGAGTGATTTTTAGATCCTGTTTAATTGGCTTGAGATTAGCACTCTT
>NW_006770829.1:629851-637351 GCF_000442215.2 Lipotes vexillifer
TCTTTCCTTGCCTAAAAATTGGCAATGCATTAAATAAATCAAGAATTCATACATTTTAGCAGTTTTGACTTTATAGTTATCAGATATTTCTTGAATCGTTTTTCCTGCTCTTTTCCCTTTTCTTACAGAATGCTTTCAATGCCAACTACTGTTACAGTAGCCTATTAAGATTAGCTTGGCTGTGCTATTTGTACAAAATATTAAATTTGATGTATTCTTTGCAGACTAGGCATGGGATGTGTATATTAAAAGACTATGTTTAAAGGCATATTCTAGATTCTTCAAATGTATGTGTGTGTGTGTGTGTATGTCCCTTTTTAATACTTACAGAGAAATAATACAGCTCCCAGATGTACTAGTGTATTGATTTTTGTGTATTCAATTAAAAAAAAATCATGTGTGACCTAGCTGCAAAAATGCAGCCCACTTTGGTTCAGATTTCTTTCCTGCGTGACTCATGTCCTATGAATTTGGAAGGGAATGACTATGCAGGGATTAAGAGTATTGGAAATGTGTCAGTTGACTATTCTCTGTGGAGTCTTAGGGAAAAATAAATGATGATAACAACAGGCTGTTATAGAGGACATTCTTATTTGTCTTAAACTTTTACTGTAGTGGTTAGAGCTCTGGTGTCAGACTTTCTGGCTGTAAATATCTACTGTATCATTTATTAGGTATGTGACCTCAGGAAAGTGAATTACCACCTCTGTGATTTAGTTTCTTCATTGGAAGAATTGAGATAATAATGACACCTACATCATAAATTTGTTGTGAAGGTTTAATTATCTAAAAGAAGAGTTAGCATAGTCCCTGTTCATGTTAATTGCGTAAATATGTGTTCATGTTTTAAGTTATTTTTATATATTTCAGAAGAGTAAAGCATAGCCTACTTTTAATCATTCTCACGTGAGAAACCATTTGTAGTCAGAGTCCTATTTCTAGACTAGGGAAATATCACCTCTTCCACTAACATTTAAATGTGAGCATAGACTTCCTTTTTTCCTCTACTGTTTACTGCTGTATCCTCAAGGCTTAGATTAATGCCTGGACCATACATAGTATGCTGTCAGTAAATGTTTGTTGAGGAATCATTGGTCAACTTTCAGTTTCTTCATGTCAGGGAAAGAAACCCTCCATAATATTTTGTAATAGACAAAATGTTTCCTTTTGACCATCATGGATAGACTCTAACCCATGCTAGGATTCAATCTAATCTTTAGTCTGCTTCCTCCTGCTCCCGCTCTCTAATGGATACCTTGGATTTTGGGAAAATTCTAAAAGTCCTTCTGATATCCCACTTGGGGTTTTCCAATATAGGCAATCTCTTTAAAGGAAAATACTCCCTCCCTATTCAGCTTTATCAAGATTCTCATTCCTGGGTAACATGAAAATAACAGTAATGGTTGGTATTTATCGGGTGCTTACTGTATGTGGCACTGGGATAACTTTTGTGTAATCTTGTTTAATCTTCTCAACAAAATTCAAGGTTGCAGATTGTAGAAACCTTTTACAGATGACAAAACAGAGATTTGGAGAGGATAATTATTCATTATAAAGTCACAAACTATAAAGGGTGAAACAGGCTTTTTACCAGTCTGATGTTAACATCAGTGATCTTAAGAACCAAATAAATTCTTCTACCTATGCAGTTAGTGTTCAGTACTAAAGCTATTAGGAGGCCTTAGGTTTTCACACACACTAAGGTATTAAAGATTGACAATACACTAACTATTATTTAAAAGGTTATCCTGGCTGTATATGTTTTCACTTTGAAAAATGTTACCTTGAACAAAAGTATATTGAACTGAATGAAAGAAATTCTAATGGTGAATTACATACCTTGTGACAGGTAAAAAATTTGGGGCTGGAGAATTTTCCAGAGTTAACAACCTTCATATAATTTTGTTGAGTTTCATTTACAAATTTATCTATCTAATTGCCCTTTTTTTTTTTAACATCTTTATTGGGGTATAATTGCTTTACAATGGTGTGTTAGTTTCTGCTTTATAACAAGGTGAATCAGTTATACATATACATATGTTCCCATATCTCTTCCCTCTTGCATCTCCCTCCCTCCCACCCTCCCTATCCCACCCCTCCAGGCGGTCACAAAGCATCGAGCTGATATCCCTGTGCTATGCGGCTGCTTCCCACTAGCTATCTACCTTACGTTTGGTAGTGTATATATGCCCATGCCTCTCTCTCGCTTTGTCACAGCTCACCCTTCCCCCTCCCCATATCCTCAAGTCTGTTCTCCAGTAGGTCTGTGTCTTTATTCCTGTCTTACCCCTAGGTTCTTCATGACATTTTTTTTCCTTAAATTCCATATATATGTGTTAGCATATGGTATTTGTCTTTCTCTTTCTGACTTACTTCACTCTGTATGACAGACTCTAGGTCTATCCACCTCATTACAAATAGCTCAATTTTGTTTCTTTTTATGGCTGAGTAATATTCCATTGTATATACGTGCCACATCTTCTTTATCCATTCATCCGATGATGGGCACTTAGGTTGTTTCCATCTCCGGGCTATTGTAAATAGAGCTGCAGTGAACATTTTGGGACATGACTCTTTTTGAATTTTGGTTTTCTCAGGGTATATGCCCAGTAGTGGGATTGCTGGGTCATATGGTAGTTCTATTTGTAGTTTTTTAAGGAACCTCCATACTGTTCTCCATAGTGGCTGAACCAATTCACATTCCCACCAGCAGTGCAAGAGTGTTCCCTTTTCTCCACACCCTCTCCAGCATTTATTGTTTCTAGATTTTTTGATGATGGCCATTCTGACTGGTGTGAGATGATATCTCATTGTAGTTTTGATTTACATTTCTCTAATGATTAGTGATGTTGAGCATTCTTTCATGTGTTTATTGGCCGTCTGTGTATCTCCTTTGGAGAAGTGTCTATTTAGGTCTTCTGCCCATTTTTGGACTGGGTTGTTTGTTTTTTTGTTATTGAGCTACATGAGCTGCTTGTAAAGTTTGGAAATTAATCCTTTGTCAGTTGCTTCATTTGCAAATATTTTTCTCCCATTCTGAAGGCTGTCTTTTGGTCTTGTTTATGGTTTCCTTTGCTGTGCAAAAGCTTTGAAGTTTCATTAGGTCCCATTTGTTTATTTTTGTTTTTATTTCCATTTCTCTAGAAGGTGGGTCAAAAAGGATCTTGCTGTGATTTATGTCCTAGAGTGTTCTGCCTATGTTTTCCTCTAAGAGTTTGATAGTTTCTGGCCTTACATTTAGGTCTTTAATCCATTTTGAGCTTATTTTTGTGTATGGTGTTAGGGAGTGATCTAATTTCATACTTTTACATGTACCTGTCCAGTTTTCCCAGCACCACTTATTGAAGAGGCTGTCCTTTCTCCACTGTACATTCCTGCCTCCTTTATCAAAGATAAGGTGACCATATGTGCGTGGGTTTATCTCTGGGCTTTCTATCCTGTTCCATTGATCTATCTTTCTGTTTTTGTGCCAGTACCATACTGTCTTGATTACTATAGCTTTGTAGTTTAGTCTGAAGTCAGGGAGCCTGATTCCTCCAGCTCTGTTTTTCGTTCTCAAGATTGCTTTGGCTATTCGGGGTCTTTTGTGTTTCCATACAAATTGTGAAATTTTTTGTTCTAGTTCTGTGAAAAATGCCAGTGGTAGTTTGATAGGGATTGCATGGAATCTACAGATTGCTTTGGGTAGTAGTGTCATTTTTACAATGCTGATTCTATATAATTGCCCTTTTAACCTCTTTCAGATAAACAGATATTCTCCTATAGTTAATTAATTCAATTATTCAATTCATAAAGAATTTTGGAATGTCTACTATGTGCCAGACACTGTTTTAGACTTGAATGTAAATGACTTTAGAAAATTCACAACTTATTGCAGGACAAAGACATTTAGATACATAACTGCAGTACAATAAAATAAAAACTATAAGAAAGGCACTTAATACAAAAGTGGGAATGAATGGTACACACACCTATTTGGGTAAAGACACTGAGAAAACCAGAACCTTCACTGGAGCAGTTACATGTATGGCAGAGAGAGTTCAGAATGGTTAAAAGAAATTTACCAGCTGGAATAGTTTGTGTAGGGAATTCTAGACAGAGCAAACAACACATGCAAAGGCATGTAGGCTTGAAAGAATGCAACTTGTTGGGAGAATTAAGGTTAATTGGCTATAAAGAAACATTCTCTGATGGCTTTAATGAAAATACTCTCTATTGGTTCTTCCTCTTCTAGGTTTGTGCCTTAAATGTTGGGGCTACTCATCAGACTGTCCTTCTACCTCTCCCAATTAGGTTTCTGTGAGTTGTCTCATTTATTTCAGAGCTTTAATTAGCAGTTATCTGAATGCTGGTGGTGGTTCTTTAGGGGTTTCCAGCATGCTGTTACTTAGATGAGTCAGCCTAATTTAAAGTAGATAATTTGAAGACATAGAATAAAATCAGGAAATGTGAAAAAATAAAAATTTGAAAGGTGGGAGAAATTCAAAAGTAGTTGTCAGTAATAACTCACGTTTAGCTTAACACTGTTTCAAATGGTTACATATAGATATAGATAGATAAACCTATAGAGATATGTGTATATATAGGAGTTAATATACAAATATGTATTTCTTTGCTCTGTCAGGTAAGAGAGACTAAAAGAAATAACACCCTGATAACAATGTGCACACCTAGGGCCCATATCTTGGTTTTGAATAATATTTTCCAATAAAAGAAAACAGGTTTCCTCTGAGAAGTGGCTGATTTTGGACTACGGAAGGAAATATGTAAGATGAGCCTGGAGAATCTTGCTGTGCCAAAAGTAAGGAAGTGTTAAAAGAAAAACAAAAACACATTATTGAAGTTTGTCAAAGAGCACATGAGCTAATGGAAAGAGTTTCCAATGCCCTAAGCTGGAACTATTAGAGCAACAAAATAAATTATTATTGGATTACAATGCAAAGTATAAAATAAGTGTCCATGAGCCCAAGTTGATATAAATCATTGAATGAATTAATGAATGAGAGAGAAGAAATATGTCTTTCAAGAATTTCACATAATTTATACATATTCTCTGCACTAAAAGAGGGAAAATGTAATAACTCCCCACTCATGAAGTATGGACTATGCATAGAGACGCCCTCTCATAGGACGTCAGAAATAGGGGGAAAAGAGTAACTTTACAGTGGGGAAAATTTCAAACATTATTTCAAGGGGTGAATATCCAAGGTCAACATCAATAGTCATAAACCATGTTGATACTATGTACCCTTGACATGATGAAACTGGCACTTTTTACCTCTGTGATCTTCCTCTCGAAAACCCCAAACCCAATTCTAATCAGGAGAAAAACATCAAACAAGTTCCAGTAGCGGGGGATCCTACAATATACCTGCCAAATATTCCTCAGGAACTCTCAACCTCACGAAAAACAGAGTAAGTTTGAAAAACTGTGATGGCCAAGAGAAGCCTAAGGAGACATGTCAACTAAATGAATATGGTATCCTGGATGGCCTCTTGGAATCAAAAAAGAACATTAGGGAGAATTCCCTGGTGGTCTAGTGGTTATGACTCCGTGCTTTCACTGCTGAGGGCCGGGGTTCAGATCTCTGGTTGGGGAACTAAGATCCCACAAGCTGTGCAACATGCCACCCACCATGCCCCGCAAAAAAATTATAGGTAAAAATTAAAGAAGTAGAAATTAACTCTTCTTATAATATCTATTTCTTACTGATTCTGTTTGCAAAGTGACCTTATATAATTTGTTGTCAAGTGATATTGGATGAATGTATTTTAAGGAGATGACCAAGAGTTTCTGAGAAGTTGTGTGCTGCAGTAAACTGGGAATCAGTAAACTGTGGGGGTTTTTTTTTGATTTTTGTTTTTGTTTTTTGCAGTACGCGGGCCTCTCACTGTTGTGGCCTCTCCCGTTGCGGAGCACAGGCTCCGGACGTGCAGGCTCAGCGGCCATGGCCCGCAGGCCCAGCTGCTTTGCGGCATGTGGGATCTTCCCGGCATGTGGGATCTTCCAGGACCGGGGCACGAACCCGTGTCCCCTGCATCAGCAGGCGGACTCTCAACCACTGCGCCACCAGGGAAGCCCTAAACTGTGGTTTTTGTCCTCTCACTCACTGTGGGACTTTGGACAAGTCATTCTCACCTGTTTGGATCTCAATTCCTTGTGTCAGCTTAAACCTTAGCTTTGCTTACCGTTGCATTCATGCATATAGGAGTTCCACTGAAGGGTTTGAGGGCCATAAAACATTTATATGAGGAGCTGTGGAGTCTCCTGGAAAAATATCTCATTACTGTAAAACACAGACTCCAGGCACACAAGCCTTAAAAACTACATCTCAGGGTCTAAAGGGGAAGAAGGGACAGACCAGTGTTAATTATCACATTATTTCTAGCCCAATCTTTAATCAATGTGTGCCTAAATCTGAGGAGAGGGAATTGGTGGAAGGTACAGATTTCACTAATTTCTGAAAGTCAAAGCACTGCCTAGAAATTTATGGATTACCATAGTCATGAAAGTGAGATTCTTTCCCCAGATAGGAAGAGAGCACATTGTGTTTCTTTTTGCATAAAGAGCTCAGAGACCTCAGGTTTCTCTGCAGGCTCCAACAATACTGGGGTATTGACACATCAAAATAGCTTCCATACAATGAGACAAAGTGTGGCACTGACTCAGTGTGACTTCAGCGGTTACCAGAGATGGCTTTGCAGGGACAATACAGACATGGAGGTTTTGGTGTTCTGAATCCCACTGTGTATGCCTAAACAGACAGGTTTGGAAAAGGGTGGGGCCTTTCCATGTACCTGAGACAAATAGGAAATGAATAAAATGGATTCTGATGTCTTACAATTGTAAAGGAAGCTAGACTCAGGGAAATAACATTTGCTACTATCATGCTTGAACAATGGAAGTTGAGAAACAGAAAATAGGAGATTTCCAAGTAATTAATCACTAAAATTGATATTTCATGAAATTTGAAGTGGAACTCCAATATCAGATAAATTGGAGTTACTCTCAAAGAAGAGTAACATGCTCTCCGATCTTAAGATCTCAATTATTGACCTGAGAAGATCCAAGAATATTTCTCAATGGAACATAAGGGCACTCCAGAACCCAGATTGAAAAACTCCCAACTGAATGATGGCTAAGGTTCTGCATACCTTTAAATATTTATTGGCTCTAAGCCAGGGAGGAAGTTTAATATAGGAACATTGATTCTGACTCTAGAGATTGTGAGGAGATAAGAAAAAAACAATACTTAGGAGTAGCTGAAATTATAGCTTGGCTACTTGGCGAAGGTCACACTTCTTTTCCATCTTCAAACGAATAAAGAAATAGTAATATTCTGAACTTTGGGCTCCCTGCCAAGTCTCTCCATTCCAAGTTTCCCAAGTTAACTGTATATACATCAGCCACATACAACAAAACAAAACAAAACAAAACAAAAACTTGCTTGTCTGAAATCCTTGACTACATGACCAAGATTAAAAAGAATTCTAAGAGAA
>NW_006770829.1:639471-644474 GCF_000442215.2 Lipotes vexillifer
AAAAAAAAAAAAAAAAAAAAAAGATATTTTTCATTTGTACCTCTAAATGCTTTAGTTTAGTAAGATATTTTCCTTAAAGGCAATTAGCTAACCAAGATAATTACTTCACCTGACATGTGTAAGAATTTATTGATTTGTCTAGTCTATAATTTTGAATTGTGCTCCATTTAAAAAATGAGCCATTGTTCGGGTCCTCTACAGAGTCAATGAATGAAAATGTTCTTCAGTGCTCTGGCACCTTTCATTTTACAGTATTTATTTACCTACAGGATTTTCTAAGGATCAGGCAGCTTCTACTGTTTACTTAAATAAAGACTAGAAAGAAATTCAACATCAGAAAATCAGTATCTAAATACATTTAACTAAGTGATCTCATATTATACATATGTCACTGAAAAGTAAAATTTTCATCATGCCCAGTGAAAATTCTTTTTAGTATCTTCTTACAATTTTTGAAATATGATCACATTCTTTTATTTTGAACATTTTCCCCTTAAAAATAACTATCATTAGATTAAAAACTTAAATTTAAGACCTTAAACCATAAAACTCCTAGAAGAAATCATAGGGAAAAGCTCTTTGACATTGTAATGGCAGTAATTTTTTGGACATGACACCAAAAGTACAAGCAACAAAAGCAAAAATAATCAAGTGCAAACACATCAAATTAATAAGCTTCTACACAGCAAAGGAAACCATTAACAAAATGAACAAGGAACCTACTAAATGGGAGAAAAGAATTTGCAAATCACATATCTGATAAGAAGTTAGTATCCAAAATATATAAGGAACTCATTCAACTCAGTAGGAAAAAAAAATCCAATTTTAATGTAGGCATAAGACCCAATTAGATATTTTTCCAAAGAAGATAGACAAATGGCCAACAGGTACATGAAAATGTGTTTGACATCACTAATCATCAGGGAAATGCAAATCAAAATCATGAGATATCACCTCACACCCGTTAGTATGGCTACTACCAAAATGATAAGAAATAACAAGACTTGGCGAGGATGTAGAGAAAAGGGAAGGCTTATGCACTGTTTATGGGATATAAATTAGTACAGCTACTATATTAGGTGAAGAGATATTTGTGTTCTTTCTAAAATACAGAATTTTTAATACAATGAATAAATATATTTGAAGAATATTGATCACAAAGTTAATTTATATAAACCATTCTCTTTTCCAACTTAAAATATAAAAATTGGGAATTGTTTTTGTGTGCCTGCTAGAAATGGTTCAGTTACAGAAAATTTGACAGATGATGAGTTAAAATATAGACTCATTTTTCTCTCAGTAATCTGGTTCTGCTGGTCAGTTTTCCCATGATTCAATCTGGACAAGACCCCGGATTGGCATCTGTGTAACTCTCTTGGCTTTACCTCAGAGTAACAGAGGGCTTTGAAACTCCACTCAAGAAAAAACAAACAAACAAACAAGGAAAAGGCATGGATATAGGCAGATCTATTTTTCTTATATTAAATGAGAATCTTTCCCAGAAGCCCTGCCCTTCCAGTGGATATGCCCCACCATCCCATAGGCAAAAACTATACCATGCAATCAACCCTAAGTCCAGGGGAGCCTTACCATTATAATATTTAATTTCTTTAGCCTCTATAGTAGAGGCTGTCATGGGGAAAGGGCAATATAGGTAGATATTATTTGCTGAACTCATAGTGCTTTGTGGTACTGTGCTTCTTAAACTGTGGTTCATGGAACACTTGATTTGGAAACAATTGATGTAGCAGAAACAGAGATCTGTACATTTTTCCTAACTGTGCTCTTTTCCTTCTAGGCATCTATTTAAATGGCATATCCCAGTTGGACTGACTTTAGGCTAAGGGAATGTGGGTGTAAGTGATGTATACTATTTCATGACGTGGCCTTAAAATCCTCCATGCTCTTGTTTTCCCTTTCATGTTGACTTTGGAGACCAGAGGATGAAGACTGTATGATTACCAGATAAAAGAAACCTGGATTCTCAATTAGCTACTTGGAGTAGAACTGTCCAAGAAATCTACTATACTAGGAGCATCCACATTAGATTTTATCTCATTGTGATATAAACTTTCATTTTGATAATCTTCTCACATAGTTTCAGTGCTGCTGTAATGCTCTTTTCCACATAGCAAATGTTTTCTACTTTTTTTTTCCTTTTTGTCTCAACCTTAATATTGCTCTCTCTGAAATTCCCTACTACTAGGTTGGGTGGTCCTCAGTGCTTCCATATTAGCTAATATAATTTGTCACCCATTGTTCTAAGAATGTATTTGATTTTTTTGTTTCTCCTAAAAGCGTATGAGGACAGGCTTTGTTCATCTTTTTGTCATCTTGTTTTAGCAGAGGGCCTGGTTTAATACATACAAATAAATGTGTTTACTGAATGAATCTGACATCCTGAAACCATATTTATGAACACCCTGGTTAAGGTATCGAAATATATCCAGTGCTTGAGAGGAGAGGGAGGAGAATTAGAATAAAGTAAAATCCTGGGAGAGCAGTGGGTTAAGAATGAATAGACAACTGCAAAGAAGGAGAAATTTGTTTTGTCAGCTTTAGGGAGACCGTATCCATGAAGGAGTAGAATGTGAGGTATGAAAAGACTGTAGTGAGAACAAAAACATGGAGAAGTAAAAGCAAACCCTCAAGGAAAGAAGATTAATGAGTAACAGATTTTTCTGTGAATGTTCTTTTGGAGATTGCAGATGAAGAAACCAACATTAAAAGCTTTTGATGGTGAATTTGGGGGGAGGGGTGGCTGACAAAATCACTGCAGTTTCTCTTCCAACATAACTCTGATTTTTGGAAATTTCTGGAAAACTTTTTGTTCTGGAAGGTTACCACTCAGCAAACTAACATCTTTAGATGTCTAGTGCTTCCTTTTTAGTCAAGATCTGCCAAAGTTGATTTAGCCTTGGGAAGAGAGTCTAAAACCAACCAAGTCTCAGATTCCTTTTCAGTGATAGAGAATATGGGTTTTTTTAACTTGAGTTCATTTTGACTTAGGTCTAAGTTTCTATCCAAACCTGTGCTATAAACTCTGTCCATAACAGTTTAACAGCACTAAATCCCAAGGATCCAACCTAGAAATAAAAATTTCATTCGATAATTACATGGTAACGTTTCTGT
This sequence comes from Lipotes vexillifer, assembly GCF_000442215.2. Classification (NCBI taxonomy): domain Eukaryota; kingdom Metazoa; phylum Chordata; class Mammalia; order Artiodactyla; family Lipotidae; genus Lipotes; species Lipotes vexillifer. The sequence continues at coordinate 642,604 of NW_006770829.1, forward strand.
GCTGGAAAATTGCCAAAATTTCTGAAAATGGGATAGTACAAAGAACAAGATGCAGCTCTTTCTTAAAGATTAAAAAATTTTTAGAGTATGAAATAATGAGTCTTATAGATGTAAAATGACTTTAATGGTGTTTTATTTATTTTATTTGACTAATTAGTTATATGGAAACCAGTAAGATATTACAACTGGTTTTAAAGAGATTTCAAAATACTACACATTTAGAGTCAGAAAAAGAATACCAAATAAATGTGTAAGTGGATAGAAAAACTGGTTAATATTTGCAGGGTGATAATCAATTGCATTCTACTGGACACAGTTTTCGTATTATATCAGTATTCTACAAGTTATTTTCTATTTCTAGCTGTCAAATAGCCTAGTTAATGACAAACAGAGGCAGGGAAAGCCCAAAAGGTGAATCTGGTCAGCACATTTACTTTCAAAGTCTCTCACAATTTTTCCTTACATCTACAAGGAACTCATAGCTTACAGTCTAATCTGTAGTGGGGAGTAATTAGTCAGACATAGAAGCATGAAGAAGGGATATTCATTTGAATATGTGAGCAGGGGAGAGACTTTTAGGGGAGATGATACCTAACCTAAAATACATGTAAAATATTTGCAACTAAATTGTATTACTGTTGTCCATTTTACTGACAAGAAAGCAGAGATACAAAGGAGATAAATAACCTGCCCTCAATTACCAAGTGGACAAGTTTATTAAAAGAAGGAGAATTTTAAAGTACAGATTTCTCTTCTATACTTCCTGTAATGAATGCCCAACTCTATCTGCAATGGAATTTAGTTTTGGCAAATGATAACACTGATCTACTTTTTTTTTTTTGTGGTATGCGGGCCTCTCACTGTTGTGGCCTCTCCTGTTGTGGAGCACAAGCTCCGGACGCGCAGGCTCAGCGGCCATGGCTCACAGGCCCAGCCGCTCGGCGGCATGTGGGATCTTCCCGGACCGGGGCACGAACCCATGTCCCCTGCATCGGCAGGCAGACTCTCAACCACTGCACCACCAGGGAAGCCCAACACTGATCTTTTATCTTAGTATTCCAGGGTAGAGATGAATGGTCTAGGTGATTAGACTCAACAGAACTGAACCTTTGGAAGTGTATGATCTTTTCACTTTACTTGGTGTTTCATGAAAGCCAGGTAGCACTCAATGGCAAGTACCTTCCAATAAGGCAGGTCCATGCATTCATACATATGTTTACTCTGTTTTCTGTACTTTAATTTCCCCTGAGCAAATATCAGCCAAATGATCAATCTTCATGTCTCCTGCAGAGAATTAGAGGGTCAGTTCATACTGAAGTCCTCTCTTGCCCTCTACTTAATTCCGAGAACACCATCCCTTCTCTACCCATCCATCCCATTTAAGCCAACCATTTACTTTTCATTGTTAGGTTATATATCATCTCCCCTAAAATTTGAATTAATATTAGATAAAATACGTTGTATTTCTTTATCTCTGAATATTTACAGTCAGCTGCAGGAAAAAAATGTACTTTATAAGAACCCTCAGTTTTAACATGTTAATAGTATTCAACACAATTTGTGCAAAAGCTGGGAGACATTTTTTGTAGTATATGTGTTATACCACATATAACAAAAGATTTAATATTGAAAAGAATATATTGCTTCTTGAAGGCTTTTTCTGCATCTTCTAGATCACTGTAAATATATTTCTTATTCAATTTTCTGGTATTCCCTTCCTTGTAATAATGCTGAGTTAGATAAAATACTTCAAGAATACAAATTTTTCATTCATAAAGGAAAAACAATCCATTGAAAAAACAGCAGAATTGGTGTCAGTTTCTGAGAAACAGTCAAAACTGGATGTTCTTTTTTTTTTTTTTTTTTTTGCG
>NW_006770829.1:644668-663170 GCF_000442215.2 Lipotes vexillifer
GGGATCTTCCCGGACCGGGGCACGAACACATGTCCCCTGCATCGGCAGGGGGACTCTCAACCACTGCGCCACCAGGGAAGCCCTGGATGTTCTTTTTTATGTGCAACATTTCTTCCTTTAACTTCTGTTGTTGCATAGTTACATCAAATGAATCAATAAAATAACACTGACTTCAATAGTATTTTGACCTTCTCTACAATGAAGTGATGGGCTTGCCAAAGCTGACTGAATTTTTTAAATTGACTAATAAAAATGACTAATTCACATCAATTCTGACTGCTTTTTTACAAGTGGTAAAAGTTAAAGGACATATTTGAGTCTCTAAATTGAAATAGCATTTGTCTAGCAGATCCTGATATAGATTTACCACCTTGCAGCTATAATGATTTTAAAGACAAAGAAAAGGCTTAAAAACAAGCAAATGGTTCTGAAAACAAATATGTAGCAAGGACTTTTTATTAGAGTATAAGACAAAATCCATGGAATATTAGTGCAATGCAACTAAACTGAGGAGGGAAAAACCCTGGTGGTCTAATAATACTTTATTGCATAAAATAGAAGAATCCCATTTCTGAGAAAGGTAACAGGAAGCCCTTATGTCTTCCCTCAATTTCTACCTCATAGGTCAGAGCATGGGATTGCAAACTTTCCAATGTAAGGCAGCAGCTCTTTGAGTTTGCAGAGTTTGGATAATGATTTGAGAAAATGTTTGTGAAGTGTCTTTCATATCAGCCTAGTCCATTTTAGAGACTCAATAAATAGTGCATATGTGACTATGATTTCTGCCTCTCCCAAATCAGCTGAAAATATCCTGTGTATGCCTACTTTCTCTATGTGAAGCCCAGAGCTTAGCATCCTTCATTGGTTCCAAAAGTATTTTCTCATGAGCAATGTTTTGGAAGCATTAAGTCACTTATTTAAGATTTGTGGGTAATGACAAGTGATCAGTTTATGCACCACTTAATCCTTCCTTCAACACTAATGGGAAACCATCAGTGGTAATACCCATCAAACCATTAACTCCCTTCTTGGAAACTAAGTTAGGGAAATGATAATTCATTCACATAATTAATATATAAAGAATATATATGAGAGCCTTCAAAACAGCAAATATTGGATAGTCTAAATAATGGAATACTATGTCAATATTTAAAATCATGTTTTCAAAGGAAATTTAATAAAAAGTGGATTGCTTCCCCTAACATAATGTTGAAAGACCAAAGCATAAGAAATTGTGCAGCTATGGACTAAGATTATAAATTTTAAAAAATTGAAAGCATTTTTTTCCCTTATATTCTAAATTTTTACAAATTAGCAGGCATTTCTCTCAATATGAGAAAAAATAGTAAATATTATAGACATGGACTTTAGGGTATGGATAAACAATCAATATACAGTGCTAACAAATTTCTTTAGCTTACTTTGTTCTAGAAAAGAAAATATTGTTCAAATTTACAATATGGTCATGTAAACTACTGATCTGTATTTAAAGATTGCAGACACTAACATTACTGTTAATATTTGTAAAATATTTTATAATTTATTGTATGTAAAATATACCAAAAGACTCTAAATAGCCAAAAAAAAATCTTGAGAAAGAACAGAGCTGGAGGAATCATGCTCCTTGACTTCAGACTATACTACAAAGGTACTGTAATTAAAATAGCATGGCATTGGCGCATACGCGTGCGCGCGCACACACACACACACACAAACACTCACACACAATGACACATAGACAATGGAACAGAATAGAGAGCACAGAAATAAACCCACACATTTTTGGTCAATTCATCTATGACAAAGGAGGCAACAATATACAATGGAGAAAAGACAGTCTCTTTCAATATGTGGTGCTGGAAAAACTGGACAGCTACATGTAAAAGAATAAAATTAGAACATTCTCTAATACCATGTACAAAAATAAACTCAAAATGGATTAAAGACCTAAATGTAATACTGGAAACCTTAAAACTCCTAGAAGAAAACATAGGCAGAACACTCTGAAATAAATAGCAGCAATGTTTTTTCGGATCCGTCTCCTAAAGCAAAGGAAATACAGCCAAAATAAACAAATGGGACATATTTAAACTTAAAAGCTTTTGCACAGCAAAGGAAACCATCAACAAAATGAAAAGACAACCTACTGAAATGGAGAAGATATCTGCAAATGATATGACCGATAAGGGTATATCCAACATATATAAACAGCTCATAAAACTCAACATTAAAACAAACAACCCAATTAAAAAATGGGCAGAAGAACTGAATAGACATTTTTCTAAAGAGGAAATGAAGATGGACAATAGGCACATGAAAAGATGCTCAATATCTCTAATAATCAGGGAAATGCAAATCAAAACCACAATGACTATCACCTCATATCTGTCAGAATAGCTATCGTCAAAAAGAAGACAAAAATGTTGGCAAGGATGTGCAAAAGAGGGAACCCTCATACACTGTTGGTGGGAATGTAAATTGGTGCAGCTGCTGTGGAAATCAGTATGGAGGTTTCTCAAAAAACTAAAAATAGAACTACCATATGACAATTCCATCCCTGGGTATATATCAAAAAATAAAACAAAACAAAACAAAAACACTTATTTGAAAAGATACATGCACCCCAATGTTCACAGCAGCATTATTTACAATTGTCAAGGTATGGAAGCAACGTAAGTGTCCATCAACAGATGAATGGATAAAGAAGATGTGGTATATATAAACAATGGAATACTACTAAGCCAAAAAAAAAAAAGAATGAAATTTTGCTGTTTGCAGCTACATAGATGGACTCAGAAGGCATTTTGCTAAGCGAAATAAGTCAAACAGAGAAAGACAAACACTGTATGGTGTCATTTATATGTGAAATCTAAAAAATACAACAAACTAGTGAATAAAACAAATAAAAAAAGGAGACTCACAGATATAGAGAACAAGGGAGTGATTACCAGTGGGGAGAGGAAATTGGGGGCAATGTAGAATAGGGGGAAAAAGGGTTATTATGGGATTATATGAAAGCATGTGTGTGAAACTTTTCAAAATTGTAAAGCAATATAGAATTTAAAAATTCCATAAAAAATAAAATACACAGGTACATAATACACACATATACACACAGTTTGTTTTGTTTTAGACATTTAAATAATTATATAAATCGTATATATGAACTACATTTTTTTTCCCATTCCCTATGTGTTTCAGCTTAATGCCTGTTAAATCAGACACAATTCTTAAAATTGACTTCTTCAAAAATGTTCTGGCCATACTAATTTAATCATTACTTCTCGATTTTGTGATCCAGTAGATGTTAGAGATGGTATTACAAATTCCATAAGACTTGTAATACAAATTTGCTTCTTTGGGGTTTAAATTTGTATGCATCTATATTAATGAGTTGTATCTGAAATTCTAAAACTGCTAATGGGTTACCTTCTTTACAGTTTCTCATTAGGAAATAGAGAATCCAAATTAATTTGGTCCTATTTTTCTTTGTTCTCCATGAAATTAAATCCATGATTTGAAAATATTGAGATTTTTATTTTTTTAAATCAAGGTAAGAGATAAGAAAGATAACCTGTCTCTCTTCCTGGTTCAATATTCTACAAAGATGGCCCTCTCATAATGATGAAATTTTATTTAGTCTTAGAGAAAATTCTAGCTGTCAACCATGCTTTTTTGAAGTGTTCTTCAGAGTAGTTAATAAGATCTACAGTAATCTGGGAAATAACTATGAAAACATAAGTCCTATTAGCATATAGTAGTAGTATGCACAGTAATCAGCCAAATAACTCATGATTTCCCTGTTCTTAGATTGAGGAAAAGTGACACGGCAATAAAATAAAAATGCCTACCCTGTAATAATTGTGAAAAGAGAAATGTGGCAGATGAAGGTAGAACTCTTACTGAGATTCCACTGTAGCATATTTAGCAGATTGATTTAAAATTATTATCAGAAACACGAGAAAACAAATTAAGAAACTTCAGCTAAAAGTCTGTCCTATAAAAACTGTATTTTTATTTATTCTGTACTTTTAATTCTTTATAGACATCACTATAAGCTTTTATGTATGGTCATTGAGAAGTGACAGTTCTGGGATCATTAACAGATTTAAAGGAATTTGAAAAGGTTTGCAAACGATATGGTTGGGCCAGATTTCTTTAGGGCTCAAGAGCTAGTTCTAAAGACTGCTCATGTCTGGTTAAACACCAACCTCACAATGTCATCTCATGATTATGATTTTCTTGACCTTACATTCAACATCAGCCAGTTTTAGATGTAAGACTCTTGAGGAACAACTGAAGGTTATATTTTGGTAGAAGGTGCTATAAATTAGAAATCTGGAGGCCCAGGCTTGATCTGGTCTACCATTAACTAGCTAAATTTATAAATGTATTTATTTTGGCACCTTCTATTGGTGAAGTAATTATGGAGGAATAAACCAGATGATCTCTAATTTCTCTTAACATCCATATTTTCTACAAAGCTTAGATGCTTCCTAAACATGTGAAGACTCCCATAGTCTATCCACTTTTGAGGGCTAACTAATTTACTTCTTTAGAAAATTCTGAGTCAGAAGGAGATTCCACAGAGAGGATGTCATTTAGAACATGTCCCTAAGGTAAGACTTTGGAATTCTAGACATTTTCAGAACTATTATAGTTTTCAGAAGTGTGTGACAGAGAGATCACATGTGTATTTTAGATCATGAGCACATGTTTTGATTATGGATTATAGGCTGATTTCTTCTCTTGATTCCTGTAGTACACTGGTGGTCCCATAGTAGGTGCTCAATATACATTCATGAATTGAACTTCCCCATTTCTTAGTTAACCCAGGATCTAGCAATTAGATTTTATGTAAGGGAACCTTGGAGGGAATGAGGTTACTTAATTGTTAAATTACTGCTTATCAGGAACTCAGTAGGTGTTCAGTAGCTCTGTTGTAATGATGGATGATGCCTATTTTTATGCAAGACTTGGCTTTGTGTGGCTATTTGTCATTGCTTTTGATAATACCTCTTTTGCATAACATCTCAGGGCTTAGAGACCGGTTCGTATTTTTTAAGTTTATCCCCTTTAGTTGTATGGTGTTGTTCTAGGAAATTTATAGCCCTTTTGAGCTTCCACAATATGGTCATCCTAATATAAATATTGTTTACAACCAGGATAAACATGTTAAAAAGCAATATAAAAACAAATATCAATCATTTTCTCAAAAAGGACATAAGCTTTCTTTCAAATTTACCATGTAGCAATTAATTTTAGACTTTGCTTTCCTAGTCGAAAAAGGCAGTAGTAGGTAGAGGTTACAGACAGGTTACAGCCCTAATTAATGACCTGCAGGTAGTAAATGAAATATGGATATTTAGAGCTCTTAAATAAAAATACATCAAGGCACTTCAAAAAATGTAATGACTTAAATACCATCAGTAACACAGTGATTTTGTATATTAATGAAGAAGTAATTTATTCAAATATGTTTTTTAGACATAGAGTATTTGTAGTAAGTGCTAAAATTGTTAGTAGCTTTGGGTTCAAAAACACCATCAACTATTTATCTTTTTGATTCTCCCAAACTCTTTTCTCCTTAAATTTAACAAGCTATATAGCTTGCTAGAAACACTGAATATCAAGCAAACAATAAGTAATATCAGCTAAATCTCTAAATATGTACATTTACTCTGTAGTTGAATCTCACACAGGTTATTGACCTTATTTACTTACTTGTTTGTTTATTTCTTATAGGCATTAGTTTATATGTCTATGAGTGATAGAAACCTAATGTAGATCAACAGGATATTGTTAACTAGAAAGTTAATAGATTGATTTCACACTGAAACTTTGATTCTTAACCTGTATTTAATTATAATAATGGGTCTGCTCTCACTAGGATCCCTTACTATATCAAAACCTTCTTGCTGAGTCAAGCTAAATGACATATATCTTATGTTTTCCCATGGCTAATTGTTTTAAAATACCTTTTTATATGCTATAAGTCCTTGAAACAGATTGAATATTTTAGTTAAGTAAATCAATTATTGTGGGGACAGCAGGACCAAAGCAACCTGTTAATTTGTTGATTTTTGCTGAAGATAAAGTTGTGAAGGGATATTAACTAGGACACATACATATGCATTTATGAGTAAACTAACTCACTAGAGACAATATCCATTTCAGTATATGACCATCACTATGATTCTCCAATATCATTAGATTTCATTAAGTAATTATGAATGCATTATACTACCTCAACTTAAAATAAATTTAAAAGGACCTGGTAGAGGAGGGACCTTTAAGATGGCAGAGTAGTAAGATGTGGCAATCACCTTCCTGCCCACAAATACATCAAAAATACATCTACATGTGGAACAACTCATGCAGAATACCTACTGAATGCTGGCAGAAGACCTCAGACCTCCCAAAAGGCAAGAAACTCCCCATGTACCTGGGTAGGGAAAAAGAAAAAAGAAAAAACAGAGACAAAAGAATAGGGACGGGACCTGCACCTCTGGGAGGGAGCTGTGAAGGAGGAAAAGTTTCCACACACTAGGAAGCCCCTTCACTGGTGGAAACAGGGGGGCCGGAAGTGGGGGAAAGCTTCAGAGCCACAGAGGAGAGCGCAGCAAAAGGGGTGAAAATGGCAAAGCAGAGAGATTCCCACACAGAGGATTGGTGCCGACCAGCACTCACCAGCCTGAGAGGCTTGTCTACTCACCCACTGGAGTAGGTCAGGCCTGGGAGCTGAGGCTCTGGCTTTGGAGGTCAGATCCCAGAGAGAGGACTGGGGTTGGCTGCATGAACACAGCCTGAAGGGGGCTAGTGCACCACAGCTAGCTGGGAGGGAGTCCGGGAAAAAAACACATGGAGGCTAAACAAAATGCTACTAAATAACCAAGAGATCACTGAAGAAATCAAAGAAGAAATCAAAAAATACCTAGAAACAAATGACAATGAAAACACGATGACCCAAAACCTATGGGATGCAGCAAAAGCAGTTCTAAGAGGGAAGTATATAGCAATACAACCCTACCTCAAGAAACAAGAAACATCTCAAATAAACAACCTAACCTTACACCTAAAGCAATTACAGAAAGAAGAACAAAAAAATCCCAAAGTTAGCAGAAGGAAAGAAATCATAAAGATCAGATCAGAAATAAATGAGAAAGAATTGAAGGAAATGATATCAAAGATCAATAAAACTAAAAGCTGGTTCTTTGAGAAGATAAACAAAATTGATAAACCATTAGCCAGATTCATCAAGAAAAACATGGAAAAGACTCAAATCAATAGAATCAGAAATGAAAAAGGAGAAGTAACAACTGACACTGCAGAAATACAAAGAATCATAAGAGATTACTACAAGCAACTATATGCCAATAAAATGGACAACCAGGAAGAAACAGACAAATTCTTAGAAAAGCACAACCTTCCAAGACTGAACCAGGAAGAAATAGAAAATATAAACAGACCAATCACAAGCACTGAAATTGAAACTGTGATTAAAAATCTTCCAACAAACAAAAGCCCAGGACCAGATGGCTTCACAGGCGAATTCCATCAAATATTTAGAGAAGAGCTAACACCTATCCTTCTCAAACTCTTCCAAAATATAGCAGAGGGAAGAACCCTCCCAAACTCATTCTATGAGGCCACCATCACCCTGATGCCAAAACCAGATAAAGATGTCACAGAAAAAGAAAACCATAGGCCAATATCACTGAAGAACATAGATGCAAACATCCTCAACAAAATTCTAGCAAACAGAATCCAACAGCACATTAAATATTTCATATACCATGATCAAGTGGGGTTTATCTCAGGAATGCAAGGATTCCTCAAAATATGCAAATCAATCAATGTGATACACCATATTAACAAACTGAAGGATAAAAACCATATGATCATCTCAATAAATGCAGAAAAAGCTTTTGATAAAATTCAACACCGATTTATGATAAAAAGTCTCCACAAAGTAGGCATAGAAGGAACTTACCTCAACATAATAAAGCCATATATGACAAGCCCACAGCCAGCATCATTTTCAGTGGTGAAAAACTGAAACCATTTCCTCAGATCAGGAACAAGACAAGGATTCCAACTCTCACCACTATTATTCAACACAGTTTTGGAAGTTTTAGCCACAGCAATCAGAGAATAAAAAGAAATTAAAGGAATCCAAATCATAAAAGAAGTAAAAGTGTCACTGTTTGCAGATGACATGATACTATACATAGAGAATCCTAAAGATGTTACCAGAAAACTACTAGAGCTGATCAATGAATTTGGTAAAGTAGCAGGATACAAAATTAATGCACAGAAATCTCTTGCATTCCTATACACTAATGATGAAATATTTGAAAGAGAAATTAAGGAAACACTCCCATCTAACATTGCAACAAAAAGAATAAAATACCTAGGAATAAACCTACCTAAGGATACAAAAGACCTGTATGCAGAAAACTATAAGACTCTGATGAAAGAAGTTAAAGATGATACAAACAGATGGAGAGATATACCATGTTCTTGGATTGGAAGAATCAACATTGTGAAAATGACTAGGGTTTGACTTAGGGTTCACCTAAGTGATACCATATGCAAACACATATAATGGAATCTAAGAAAACAAAATGGTTCTGAAGAACCTAGTGGCGGGACAGGAATATAGACGAAGATGTAGAGAATGGACCTGAGGACACAGGGATGGGGAATGGTAAACTGGGATGAAGTGAGAGAATGAAATGGACATATATACACTACCAGTTGTAAAATAGCTAGCTAGTGGGAAGCAGCTGCATGGCACAGAGAGATCAGCTTGGTGCTTTGTGTCCACCTAGAGAGGTGGAATAGGGAGGGTGGGAGGGAGACACAAGAGGCAGGAGATATGGGGATATATGTGTATGTATAGCTGATTCACTTTTTATACAGCAGAAACTAACACACCATTGTAAAGCAATTATACTCCAATAAAGATGTTTAAAAAATAAATAAAAGGGCCTGCTAAATGAGCATTTCATAACCTATTTACAAACTACATTTACACTCATTTATTTCTTGATTTCCAGACTTGAAAATAGATTACACAGCTAAAGGTTTAAAAATTAATGCAGAATATTTCTTGTTCTCATATTGCGTAGTCTAAACCTCTCAAAGAACAACTAAAGTAAGCATAAATAACAGCTAATTACTACAACCAAGACTTCCAAAGAAATAAGCTGCTGAGAATCCAAACACTAATGAAATAAACTTAACAGGAGACAGAGAATGTAAGATCTAAGGAAGTTCATTCTTCCCTTTGCACAGTATTTCTCAGCCCTCCTTGGGTATGTTACTGTAAAAGACTAGAATCTCAGTCATCTGGCAAAAAAGACATATTTGGACAACTAAATATAATTTGTTTTATATTACTGTTATTTACATTAGTGACCTAATGTAATGATACTAAGCTCTGACAATGCAATTCACAAAATCATAAAATCTCAAATTTACTAGTCAGTTCCACAACTGGTGGTATCTCTATGGAGTTATCATTGCAACTTATTTTACTTGTGCATCTACTATGTTATAGACATAATCAGCATTTAAGGATTTTCAGGTGGTACAGTAAAAAATTAAACATATCTGAGGATATGACAGTAACTTAGATCAAAATATCTGCCTCTTAGCATTTAGTTCAAGACAGTGTACCTCTTGGGTGGCAATTCAAATGTGATGCCTGATGATAGTGAAATATTTACATATATTCTGTTTTGCTATTGGTATACTTATCAAAGAATGCAGTTTAGAAAAAAAAATTAACTAGACTACCTGTAAAAAATAGACTCTTAAAATATGCCTTAAAAAGATCTTTTAGGATTTAACTGAAAATAATAGTTGCTATGCATAACATATTGCATTGATATATATTCAGGCTCACTGTATTTGAAAGATTTTCAATTTGTTCCTTTCTGTTTTTCACAATTTCTCTGCTTTACATTTTGATTCTAATCCACATGCGGGGCAAATGCCAGCATCAAATAAGGTTGAAATTAATGATAATCATAGAGTCTTAATTAGGGGAAAGCCACTAGTGTTCGCAGGCTATTCTAAAAACTATATTTTGTAAGAGAAGGAACTAGAGTAAAAATGACATTTCATATTAGAGACTTATAACCTGTTCACAGTATAGAACAGGCAGCCATGCAACTGACTGGGGTATAAAAGGAAAAATATTACTGCAGATGCATTAATTTAAAATAGAATTAGATTGTTATATATTGGAAAGGAAATATAAAGTATGAAATAGAAATATTTCTGTTGCTGCACTGAAATAGGGATTACAGGGCAATTTCAGATAAGAGGATTTCCTGTTTTATTCAACTTGAGGTCATTTTATATACTTTGTGTTTCTTCTTTTCCTTCTTTTATTCTTCTGTATTTACTCAGGCAACGTCAGCAGTCTATCTGGAGTGTTCTGCAGCCACCCATTTATTTTAAAGAACCAACCTTCTGTAGTGTTAAAATACCCCCATGCCATTTGTGAGATATTTTCTTGTCTTTCTTCTTCCTGTCTGTTGTTGTGATGCATCCAAATAACAGATGGTTTATTTCTTCCAACTCTTCCACGAGTCAGCAGGTGGTGATCAGTCAATAGATATAGTTTTATTTTTGACTTTCAAAATATATGTGTAATCTTTTCATTATTAACAGGATGATTCAACTATGAAAACTATTTCTTGACCTAGGTTCAAAGAATTTACTGTATTTTGTGGGGTAAAATATAATATGATATTTTGTTATTGCTAGTATTTGACTGTTGGGTAATGAAATATTGGAGAAAACAAGAATTTCCTATTAGAATTCAACATCTTGAAGTAGTTTAATGAAAGTAAGAACTAGATAATAAATTGATCTGTGGATGAGGGGAAAGGTGAAGAAAATTAAAATTTTGTAAAGAGTAAAGTATTTCACATATGAAACATAAAATATAAAAATTGAAATTTCATTAAAGAAAATCACATTCCACAAAAAATACTCAATAGGTAACACAATGTGGCCATTAGGTCTTATTTACTAGCATTGTGTAAAGTATTTGTTTTGTAAAGAGAGATCATCCCAGAAATTTTCTCTCAACCTCTCCCTTGATTGTACATATTTTGAGGTCAGCAATATAGCTTATAGTCCTTCATGTCCTTTAAGTGAATAGCACTATGTAATTGCTGAGAATATAGAAATTGATTGGCAAGATGGTATATTCTAAGGTATGCTGCAGAACACATATGCCACGTTTCAAGGACATGCAGCTTTTTCTCTCCAATAAAGTATATTTCCTCTGGATCTGTTCAGGATCCATGAAGCTATGAAGTTTAAATGACTTCGGGATATACGGTATGAAGTATAATCCTAAACCCTGACCTTGCCTACTACATAATTTTAGAGCAGCCAAAGGAGGACAATTCTCAGAGTAACATGTATTTTCAAGATGTAATTTCTGGAAATTTACTACGTAAATCAAAGAATGAAGAATTTGTTAATAACCAGCTTATCCTCATTCATAATCAGTTATCCCAACTACGGAGTGTCTTTTCAAAAACACAGCTCTTACCATGTCATTTCTCTATTCTGATGACAAACCATTTCCTTCAAGATAAAGTCCAAATTCACAACAGTTAAGTGTAGGCGCATCTGAGGGTTCTGTCCTCTGCAGTTTTTTCAGCTAATCTTTGTTTATTTTTCCTGCATAGTTACATCTGATTCTATGATGTGGTTAACACCCAATCCATATCTCCTATCGACACTTCAATTTTGAGAACCAAACTCTACAAATTGACAACTGGCAATACAATCACCTAACATTTAATCTCCCATGTCTATAACTAACCTCATGATCCTACTTGTAAACCCTGCTTTTCCTAATTTTACGTATTCCACCATCACTTTAGTATTATCGAGGCCATGATAAGCAGAAAAATCTCAGTGCCTTTAAAAAATACAAAAATTCATTTCATTTCATAATCTCACAAATCTGTGTGGCCTGGATAGGGATTTTGCTTTGCATAGTTTTTACTCAAGGACCCAGGCTGTTGGAGCAGACACTGTTACATTACCAGCAAAGGGAAAGAGAGAGCATGGGAAATCACACTCGTGTTTCTAAAGCTTCCTCTTAGAAGTAGACATGTCACTTCCTGAATTTCATTAGATAAGGTAAGTCACATGGCCACACTCTCCTACAAATGGCAGTTGCCATGTTCTTGGAGAAAGCCATAAATATTGTGATACAAAAGCACTAAAGATGATTATATCTACCCTCCTCACTAAGCTACAAACTAGCTAATCTTTGCACTTCTTCACTAGCAACTATTGTCCATATCCTATCTATTACCAGATCTTATTAACTCCAGTCACTAAATATCTTCTCATATCTGTTTCCTTTTCTCCAACCCAACTACTACCTTAATGGTACTCAGATCTGGTCATCTTTCTGTTGGACTATTGCATCAGCTTTATTACTCTCTGACTACAAACTCCCCATGCCCTAATCCATTCCTCATACTGTAACTAGAGGATGTACTAAAAGGTGGATTTAATTTTATCTATCTTTTCTTAAAATTCTTCAATACTATGGATTCAATTCAATTTAGTTTTAGTTTAAGCTTCCTAGCTTGGAATACAGGGTGCTTCATTGTCAGATCCTGGTCTACTTTTCTGTCATCATCTCACACCTCTCGTCTCTGACACTTTTTTATGGTCCTGACATAATGCACTCCTTGTTATTCTCCCCAAGAAAATCATCCTTTTTCATATTCTTAAACGTTGTATGTACTCCCTCTTTTCCAAAATGTTCTTGTTCTCAAACCTCTATTTATCTTTCAAGATAAATAAGCCCATTATCATGGTTTTCTTGGCTCTTCCTTTCAAATGGCAGAATTAATTTTCTCAGCTTCTGCTTTCAGATACTAGAGTACTTAATGCACAGCTCTATTAATCTATCTCTCAAGTTGTATTCAACTGTATGTGCTTGTGAGTTCCTTCAGGGCCAAGACTGCATCTACTTCATAGTCTATGGCATGGCTAGGGGATTCAATAAACATGTATGAAATTTAAATAAGTATTTAAATTTCTTCTACTCTTTTTGAGCCATTTTACCAAGTATTACTTTAAAATGTTTAGGTAATTTACCACATGAATTAAAAATGGGGGGAGGGTGGCTCTTAGAAAGCCAATTTTTTTAACAATTTTATTTAAACCTTAGTCCAAATTACTCATTAGAAACTGGATTTAAGTAACATTGTGTCAAAAACACTACTATGTAGGCAAAATTTATGAACTGCATATTTAAACTTCTCATTTATAAAACCAATAGGCCTAGTAATGTAGTTTACAATGTAAATTTTAATGTTTAACCTGTTAATTTGAATTTGACTTGCAGGACTTTAGAGAATATCAGGACCATCTGGTTTTTCAGTTGGTGGTCCACTGCTACCTAAAATAATAGACCCACCTTTTTATTTTCCTAACGATTGTTTATACCACGAAGAAATTACTACAATCAATGCTGTTTTACATATTTTACAGCAAAGAAGTAGATATCAGAATGTGTAGTAGAAATAAAGTTTCCTGGTAAAGTTGATGCACATTTGTTGAAAAATTTCAGTAACTATACCATATATACTTAAAAGAGTGGACAGATGTGTGCTTGGTTTTAAATCATCAACATTATGAATAATTAAGGCATCACGTACTTATTGATTGCCTGAGATATTCCTGGAAAGGATTTTGCTAGGAATAAAGTAACAAAAAGACATATTGCTTATTCACAGGATGATTTTAGCCTAGTAAGAGAGACAAGAATGCATATAAATGGTTTCACTGAGTATAAAAAGGGCAAATATAGAAACAATATCTACCATTACAGGTTCTCCAATAAGTGCAATAACCCTTTCAACAGCCAGCTTTTCTTTTCCTGATCTTGAATCATTGTGCTTAACTGTAAGCATATTAACATTTAAGCATCTATACTTATTAGCAATTTTTTCTTACAGATATAATTATACTAAATTGCAATATTACTTTATGTCGTTATAGCAATTATAAATTTAATCTAAGATCTAATGTGAAACACTTGAACATGACTGCTGAAAGGACTTCTAGTAGGGCTTCAACTAGATTTTTTTTCCTTTCATTGTGTCATTGGAATGCTACTGAAAAAGGGAATAAACACTAATTTGATAATTTTCCTTTGGAATTATATAGATATATTTTAGTTTTCTCTTTGTTGAAGGGTCGGCATTCTTCATAATATTTAGGGGGAAATCATAGCTGAGGGTGTAAATCAATTAATTGAAAATAAATTCAATATATAAACATTTTGAAGTCATAGTGATTACTTTACCTATGGCTTTAAATTGGATAAGGGATATTTTATGATGTCATTATGTTAATTGCCATTGTAAATAACTGTAATACATGAAACATAATTGTAGCCCATTTTTTATTATAATTACAACAGTTAATGTACTTAAATTTAAAATAAGAAAATTTTATTTTTCCAGGGAAAAATATAATGTATTTTATAGGCACCACTTATTATGTAGAGTTATATCTAAGCATTTCCAATAAAAGTTAATTTCACTTGAAAGTAAACAATGTAAATGAGTTTCTGGATATATTTCTTTATAACTTTGAAAAAAAATCTTCATTCTTACATTTGAAAGAGAACTATGAATATATGAGTTATTTTAACAGATATGTTTTTTGGATATAAATGTGAATTTAAGTATCAGATAATACAGAAGACATATTAATTTAGAAAATTTGTCCTCTGCTAAAAAATTACATTGGGTTTAAGTCATTTAAGCCAGTTAACCGGCTTAAACCTCACATAAGAGGTAAGTGGAGCTTTTGTCCCCATGGGAGTTAGTTTTCTATAATTTTGTTTATTCATTCCCTGAGATATGGTATTTAAAACATTTTGATAAACAACTTCTAAGTTTCTATGCCAGAATAGCTATTATATGTTTTATTAATTAGTAGTCTATTGTTAATCAGAAGAATTGCTTCATACAATGAATAATTTTATGAGGTCTGAATGTATAAAGATGATGAAACTTAGTAGTTACAGATTTAGACTTACTTTCTATTTTTATTCTTTTAGCATAAACCTTTTATTTATAGAGAACCATAGTTACCACAATGTTTAGGAATAATGGTTACATAATGGTACTATTTAAAATATTGATGAAAAAATACTTTCTTACTATTAAAGTTTCTCTTGCTTGTTCTAATAAACCAGTTGCAAAGTTTCTAACTTTATTCTATTTATGGTAATTTAAGGCCTTATAAAGGTGTCTAAGATCACTCTATTAATTTTCCTTTCTGTGATGAATGATGTCGTTTTGATGAGAATATATATGAATTACAAGTACTGTATTTATTTTATGATCTATGATTAATTAACTCATATCATTCTGATATTAAGAGAGAAGAGAAACTTCTCAGAATACAAAAAATAAGAGAAAGTAGGAAACTAAATGAATTTAGTAAAGATTTGCCTCCAAAGGACTTATATTTTCTCAGAGAAACACAACTGACCTTTGCAATTTTGAAAGTAATTTCACATTCATTATATTATTTGATCTTTACTAAATTTCAGTAGATATTGCCATCATTATATTAATTTTGCAAATGAGAAAATCGAGCCTTAGAAGGGTTAAGTATCTTTTTGAACACATGGATTTAAATATTCATTCTTGCAACAGATCTTTATTGGAAAACCATCATATGCTGGGCCTGCTCTGAGCACTAAGGGTACAGACATAAACAAAAAGTCTGTGTCCTAAGAGAGTTTGCACTTTAAAAGGAAAGACAAACAGAAACCAAATGCATAAATAAACAGGTTGCATTAAGTATTGGTAAAGAAGGAGAAGGAAAAAGAATCTGGGAAGGAGAACAGAGTATGATATGAGGGACAGTATTATTTTAGATAGGATGGTTAGAAAAAGCCTCTTGAGAAAGTGGCATTGAACAAAGGCATGTATTAAGTAATGCAATAAGCTATGTGAACATATGAGAGAAGAGTAATCCGGCAAAAGAAAAAATTAGAGCAAAAGGTCTTGAATTTGCAGCATGTTTAGCTTGTCATAGGTGAATCATGAAGGCCTTATATGCTTATATGGGAATGTGTCTAGATTTTATTCTGAGAGACATGAGAAGCCATTAGAGAAATTTTAGCAGTGAAATGTTTATCATGTTTATATTTTTAATTTTTTTTTTTTTTGGGGGGGCACGCAGGCCTCTCACTGCCGCGGCCCCTCCTGTTGCGGAGCACAGGCCCCGGACGCACAGCCCCAGCGGCCACGGCTCACGGGCCCAGCCATTCCATGGCATGTGGGATCCTCCCGGCTCGGGAGGCGGACCCGCGTCCCCTACATCGGCAGGCGGACTCTCAACCACTGCGCCACCAGGGAAGTCCTCATGTTTATATTTTTAACAGTTCACTCTGGTTGATTCGAAGGAGACCAAAATCTAAATGGCATGTGTACTGACCAATCAGAATGGTCAACATCTATAAATACCTGGTAGTTTCATACTGATGAAAAAACAGATGAATATCAAACTGTCACAGAGAGAGGGAATAATAAATACATCATTCTAAATGCTGACTGAGAATTAATAAGAATTGGTAGACATTTGACTGAAAACTAATACTTCTAATATGACATTCTTTTCATTATTCAAGACTCCCTCATATTACTAAACAAAAGGTTCTACTCACTGCACAAGAGAGTTTTCAAACTTATTTTCTACATATACTAATATCAGAGTTAGTAAGACAATTCAAACTTTGATCTGAAAATATATTTCCTTCAAAAAGGTTGTGATTCGTTTCCATACTAGAATTTATAGAAAAAAATACAATTAAAAAAAATATATACCTGATGGCAGTCAGAGAGGCTTTTCTCAGCTTAAAAGCAAAGAGAGAATTTAACCTTTAAATTTTTTCTTAATACCACATTGCAAATATATGATAGAAGTCTTAAAATCGTCCCTATGCTTTTAATCTTTTACTCTTTCAATCAACTTTTAGCAATATAACTCAATGAAATAATCAGAAATGAAGCATAAAAAATAAACAGTAATTATAACCCCACTCTATGTAAAGTAGTAAGAGTATAAACTAAAGAAGAAAAAACAGGTAATAGAATAAAACAAGTTATGTTATGATCAGAGGATGAATTACTATATAGTCATTAATACCCACACTTTCACTGACTATTTAACATTAGTGTGATATGTTTAGAATTTGTTTCAAGTTTAAATGGTGTCACAATATAGTAGACGAGAGAAAATGCAAAACAGTTTTTAAGGTGTGCTCCCAAACGCTGATTGCAATTATAAAACTATCAAAAATAGCAATTAGCTATCAATAGGAATACAGTCAAATGCTAATTTTTAAAAATGTCTTCTATCTTCTATCTTTTCTATAATGAATGTATTGATTTTATCAGAATATGAGAAAATAAAATTGGAAATAAACCTACTTGGTATGTATCCTATAGGTATCTGTCATATATGTCATATATATCAGTTCCCCTTATATTGAGTGCTATATTCCCCTTCAACCACCTCTACTTTGTTCCTTTGTACCAAGTGTTGAAAGAGTTTATTTCTTGGCTTTAATTATTTAGAAGCATTTGTTTAGTACACGTCACTAATTTTAATTTTAGATTTAAAGCATGCCTAATTTTACACATGGTTTCACACAACTGCTTTTCGTTAAATTAAGCTATTATTTGACTAGAATAGAAGTAAAATTTTGATTTATATCTCTTGAAATGCATTAATGTCTTTATTAGTTTAGAATTTAGAGCCCTAGGTTTTATGTAAATTATTTTTACAAAATACATTTTAAATGTTATCCTCCCCTAATGATTAATCATAAAATGTTCCTTTTAAAGTTATATATTTAAAATTTTCCATTCAACTTTGGAAATAATATGTATTAATTTAAAACAAGGGCATATCTGATAAGTGTACATAACAAATATAAATGCAGAATAAAATATAAATAGATTTCATGCTTTTCTTTAAATCTAAAATTCATGGGCAAATGCATATTATGTTACTGTGTAGTTCTAAAATAATTTGATAAATGAATGCACTTTTGCTCCTAACAAGGAAGTATGAATCTTTCAAGATTTATTTCTGATAATTTCATTTTTCACATTTCTGATGCCATAAAACACAGGTCATCATAAAATACTCAAATACCATACCATAAAATGTCTTTATAATTAAATCATTCTAGACAGAATTAATAATCAATGGATCAGTTATAGGGTCAACATAGCCTGTAAGGTATTTTGAAAAAAATATTTATTAAAAGCAAGTTAGGGCTCCCCTGGTGGCGCAGTGGTTGAGAGCCTGCCTGCCGATGCAGGAGACATGGGTTCGTGTCCCGGTCCGGGAAGATCCCACATGCCGTGGAGCGGCTGGGCCCGTGAGCCATGGCCGCTAAGCCTGCGCG
>NW_006770829.1:663983-678742 GCF_000442215.2 Lipotes vexillifer
GTGTGTTAGTTTCTGCTTTATAACAGAGTGAGTCAGTTATACATATATATATGTTCCCATATCTCTTCCCTCTTTGTCTCCCTCCCTCCCACCCTCCCTATCCCACCCCTCCAGACAGCCACAAAGAACCGAGCCGGTTTCCCTGTGCCATGCGGCTGCTTCCCACTGGCTATCTACCTTACGTTTGTTAGTATATATATGTCCATGTCTCTCTCTCGCCCTAACACACCTCACCCTTCCCCCTCCCCATATCCTCAAGTCTGTTCTCCAGTAGGTCTCTGTCTTTATTCCTGTTTTACCCCTAGGTTCTTCATAACATTTTTTTTTTCTTAAATTCCATATATATGTGTTAGCATACGGTATTTGTCCTTCTCTTTCTGACTTACTTCACTCTGTATGACAGACTCTAGATCTATCCACCTCATTACAAATAGCTCAATTTCGTTTCTTTTTATGGCTGAGTAATATTCCATTGTATATATGTGCCACATCTTCTTTATCCATTCATCCGACGGCGGGCACTTAGGTTGTTTCCATCTCCGGGCTATTGTAAATAGAGCTGCAATGAACATTTTGGTACATGACTCTTTCTGAATTCTGGTTTCCTCAGGGTATATACCTAGTAGTGGGATTGCTGGGTCATATGGTAGTTCTATTTGTAGTTTTTTAAGGAACCTCCATACTGTTCTCCATAGTGGCTGTACCAATTCACATTCCCACCAGCAGTGCAAGAGTGTTCCCTTTTCTCCACACCCTCTCCAGCATTTATTGTTTCTAGATTTTTTGATGATGGCCATTCTGACTGGTGTGAGATGATATCTCATTGTAGTTTTGATTTGCATTTCTCTAATGATTAATGATGTTGAACATTCTTTCATGTGTTTGTTGGCAGTCTGTATATCTTCTTTGGAGAAATGTCTAGGTCTTTGGCCCATTTTTGGATTGGGTTGTTTGTTTTTTTGTCATTGAGCTGCATGAGCTGCTTATAAATTTGGCTTCACAGGCGAATTCTATCAAACATTTAGAGAAGAGCTAACACCTATCCTTCTCAAACTCTTCCAAAATATAGCAGAGGGAGGAACACTCCCAAACTCATTCTACGAGGCCACCATCACCTTGATACCAAAACCAGACAAGGATGTCACAAAGAAAGAAAACTACAGGCCAATATCACTGATGAACATAGATGCAAAAATCCTCAACAAAATACTAGCAAACAGAATCCAACAGCACATTAAAAGGATCATACACCATGATCAAGTGGGGTTTATTCCAGGAATGCAAGGATTCTTCAATTTACACAAATCAATCAACGTGATACACCATGTTAACAAATTGACGGAGAAAAACCATATTATCACATCAGTAGATGCAGAGAAAGCTTTTGACAAAATTCAACACCCATATATGATAAAAACCTTGCATAAATTAGGCATACAGGGAACTTTCCTCAACATAATAAAGGCCATGTATGACAAACCCACAGCCAACATCATCCTCAATGGTGAAAAACTGAAAGCATTTCCACTAAGATCAGGAACAAGACAAGGTTGCCCACTCTCACCACTGTTATTCAACATAGTTTTGGAAGTTTTAGCCACAGCAATCAGAGAAGAAAAGGAAATAAAAGGAATCCAAATGGGAAAAGAAGAAGTAAAGCTGTCACTCTTTGCAGATGCCATGATACTATACATAGAGAATCCAAAGATGCTACCAGAAAACTACTAGGGCTAATCAATGAATTTGGTAAAGTAGCAGGATACAAATTTAATGCACAGAAATCTCTGGCATTCCTATACACTAATGACGAAAAATCTGAAAAAGAAATCAAGGAAACACTCCCATTTACCACTGCAACAAAAAGAATAAAATACCTAGGAATAAACCTACCTAAGGAGACAAAAGACCTGTATGCAGAAAATTATAAGACTCTGATGAAAGAAGTTAAAGATGATACAAACAGATGGAGAGATATACCATGTTCTTGGATTGGAAGAATCAACATTGTGAAAATGACTATACTACCCAAAGCAATCTATAGATTCAATGCAATCCCTATCAAACTACCACTGGCATTTTTCACAGAACTAGAACAAAAAATTTCACAATTTGTATGGAAACACAAAAGACCCCGAATAGCCAAAGCAATCTTGAGAACGAAAAACGGAGCTGGAGGAATCAGGCTCCCTGACTTCAGACTATACTACAAAGCTACAGTAATCAAGACAGTATGGTACTGGCACAAAAACAGAAAGATAGATCAATGGAACAGGATAGAAAGCCCAGAGATAAACCCACGCACATATGGTCACCTTATCTTTGATAAAGGAGGCAGGAATGTACAGTGGAGAAAGGACAGCCTCTTCAATCAATAAGTGTGGGAAAACTGGACAGGTACATGTAAAAGTATGAGATTAGATCACTCCCTAACACCATACACAAAAATAAGCTCAAAATGGATTAAAGACCTAAATGTAAGGCCAGAAACTATTCATAGTCTTGAAGTGGGAACCACAATTACAAGGAAGTTTGAAAATGACTGAGTATTTTGGTATTATAATAGCACATTAGGTAAAAATAAGCTGATATTTAACAAATGAGAAGGGACGCATAAAAATGGTAAAGTACCATCTTTCTTGATTTGTCCCTGATGTCTCACAGTATATTTATTTTCTGAGTATTCAAATTTAACATTACCAAGTAAGTGCAAGTAAACTGATAGCTTAATATTCTACTTATGTTCTACATGGTTAAGTTTATGGTACTGGCCATTCTTTACAAAAACATATTGTGCACTTGTAATGGCTCTGCTTAGAAAATTTCCTTTTAACCCCAATGTAAAAAGAGCTTTTGTTTATAGCCGTATGCAAAGCCTAAAAATATTCTTCTACATTTTGATTTGCAAATACAGGAGACAAGGAATACAAATTATTGCTAAGAACCACTGGGAAGGATTCAGCAAAGAGACTGTCAACAGCTACTATGGGAGAATAGAATGTATAAGGAAACCAATGGCTGCACATCTACCTAATTGTTACAATACCTAGGTTAGCCATCCCTAGTGATTCCATCCTTGTGATAAAGACAATTAGAGAGATCCATACCTAAGTTGTATATGATGCAATGAAGACATTTAAATCCTGAAAAAATGATTTTAAATGCTAAAAAGTTTTAGAGTATTTTGCAAAATCTGCAATTTTATTACTGATTGCCTGATTTATCCCATGAAACTAGATATAATATCCTTTCCCAAGAAGAAACTATTAAAATTAGCTAAAGGGTAATAAATAAAATTGCCACATTAAAGAAGGTATCATTGCAGAAACAAATCCCCAGCATATTGTTTATTATTTTCCCTTTTAACACTGATCTACAGTCCTTCAGGCTACAGTGCTTGGAGCCATTTACCCTCTACTGTTGTTCTAATTATATCTATCAAATGTGATGCATGTTTAATTGGATTTTAATAGGACTGTAGCTCCTTGTTTAGCAGTAAGTTTTAACAGGAGAGTAATTTATTGCTGATAATGTATGGGGTCTTCAGTTCCTTCTACTAAGTAAGAACTGGAAATACATCTGAGAACCAGTGTCTTGGGTGAAGTTCCTGTTCTGAAAGCAAATCAATGTGGGTGATTATTTTGCCCATGTTATAAGTGGGTTGAGAACAGATATTAAAATGTTTAATAGCCCTGCCTTGCCTATGAAAAATATTGCTTAAAAAATTACTGCCTAAAATTTTCTTCAAGTTAATTAGATACTGGGTGCAAATTTTCATGATAATATTGTAACAACAGGTACATTTCCTGCTTGAGGGAAGTATAAACCAGTAACAAATTAATTCTTTGAAAACATAAACAAGGTAGCTGACCAAAAGTTGTACTATTCATCAAAAAGTCAAAACATTGACATGTAAAGAAGGTGCAGAATTTTTAAATAGTAATTTCAAGGCAATTGAATCCATTACCATGTTAAGTTCTGATATTATTTTTGTAAGAATATATTAGAAGCTTTTTAACTATATAAATGCAGCATGGTGATTTAAGTGGCTGAAACTTAATCACAATCCCATTTTTTGGCTATGATACCAAAAGCTCACATACTTATCTATCTCAAGTGAGTTGGTTTCCATTTTTATAGTAATGACAGAACAACGAGTAAGTGTTAATTGTTACATTGTCGGAACAGCCCCATGAATGTTTGAGTAGTAATCTGAGGCATCTTTGGAAAAGCAGACACTAAAGGAGACAAGGGGAAGTAGGGCTTCAGCAATAGTGTGCCTTTATCATTAATACATATGATGCCTTTTTTTTTTAAATTGGAGTAAAACTGCTTTACAATGTTGTGTTAGTTTCTGCTGTACAATTAAGTGAATCAGCTATATGTATACATATATCCCCTCCCTCTTGGACGCCCCCCGCCATGTCACCGATCTAGGTCATCACAGAGCACCGAGCTGAGCTCCCTGTGCTGTACAGCAGGTTCCCACTAGCTATCTATTTTACACGATAGTGTATTTCTGCCAAACCTAATCTCACAGTTCATCCCACCCTCCCATTCCCCACCTGTGTCCATATGTCTGTTCTCTACATCTGCATCTCTATTCCTGCCCTACAAATAGGTTCATCTGTACCATTTTTCTAGATTCCACATATATGTGTTAAGATACTATATTTGTTTTTCTCTTTCTGACTTACTTCACTCTGTATGACAGACTCTAGGTCCATACACATCTCTACAAATGACCCAATTTCATTTTTTTTATGGCTGAGTAATACCACTGTATATATGTACCACATCTTCTATATCCATTCATCTATCATTGGACATTTTGGTTGTTTCCATGTCCTGGCTATTGTAAATAGTGCTGCAATGAACACTGGGGTACATATGTCTTTTTGAATTATGGTTTTCTCAAGGTATATGCCCAATAGTGGGATTGCTGGGTCATATGATAGCTCTATTTTTAATTTTTTTAAGGAGACTTGTTTAACACAAATTAAATAGGTATCATTATTTTCACCTTTTCGAATTTCACAGTAATGGAAAATGACTAAAGTTAAGGCATATTAGAAGAGTTGATGAAATAAACTTTGACAATTGCAGTTGAATCACAAATCATTACATGTGTTTGTTACTAACATCCTGTTTCTCATACTATTTATTCCATGAAGTATATAAAGCTACTTCGAAAATACCTCATTAATACTTAACAACCTTCTGTGCTTAATTGTATGAAGGAGGGCAACAACAGCAAATTCACTTATGAAAACAAGGTTCATTATGTGATGTGCAGGTGCAGGTAAACTAAGAAAATATGGGACATTATTTTTTAAAAATCCATTAGGAGATTCAAGACTATATTTTCCAGAACTCTAGATCATAAAGCATCAAGATTGGTACACCTCTGTTCAATTAGATTTTGATTAAAAGCATGAGAATATCTTCTGTATGTATGAATGTTGCCTACATTGTTGCACCTTGAATTCTGCCATGATTTTGAAGCCAGCAAAGCATAAGTACCTGACATTCATTTTATCTCATGGCTTCTATATGTAGGGCATGGCATGAACTAATTTCTGTAACCTCCTGTAGCAAGAGGGTAAATCAAGGAGCTACATGGTAGGATGCAAAGGGGAATGAATGACCTCTGCCCTTAATTAGGCCAGATACTTCTTGCAGGGAAAGAATATATACATAAAACATAACTCTGCAAGAGAGCTTATGAAAATGTCAGTTGAATTTAGATCTACTTTTAAGCACTGCGGGAAAGAGATTTCTAGCCAATTTCCACATAAAATACTGAAAAATTTTTACTATATTACCATTCACCTTCAGGTGTTTATGAATGTCCCTCACTCCCAAGATTTGCAGTGAAACCTATCTTTTCCCAGCTGGTTCAACAAAATATCCAGAGCTCACATCTTCTACAGAAGTGTGCATGACAGGGTAAACATACGCATGACACTTTAAGTCATGTTCCCTGGGTTTCTGTCTCTGGCTCTGCCAATTACAAGTTGTCTGATTCTGAATACATTACTCATTATCTATTCTATGAGACTTCTATCCATACCTGTAAGACGTGGATTATAATGTTGAATGATGTTGTATTAAAAGAAGTAAAGCTTTCACTTAGCACACTGCTTGGCTCATAGTAAGTGCCCAGGTGCTGGTTGGTCGTTGTTGGTGATTGTCATATAGTCCTCTATCTACATGCTTTTGTTTAAGTTGAATCTGGGAACAGTACACACCTAACACCTGCATTGTAAATATGGACTTCTTTTGACGGAACTACTGTTGTCTAATTGCTGATTGCACTTTGAAGCTGGCATGGCTTGATGAGAGAAAGTAATGACAAGCATGCACTCTTGATATTCAATGGTTTTTTTCGTGGCGATTAAGGTAAACATAAAGTTGAAAGGATACGAGTAAGATGCATTTATCTAGGATTATGGCTGATATTAATTTGGTCTTCTATGAAATGTGTTCTATTGCCTAATATCATTTAGTGTGAGTATTTTTGTTAATTATTAGTAAGAAAAAAAGAAGTATTAGCTTTTTATTTTTGATTTTTCTAATTAGCATATTAAATTTGTATGAAAACCAACAAGATTTAACAGAACTTCAAAGTAATGCAATTAATTTTGTGCATTTAGTTTGGCAATGATTTCATGGCTATGATACCAAAAGCACAGGCAACAAAAGCAAAAATAGACAAGTGAGACTACATAAAACTAAAAAGTTTCTGCACAGAAAAGGAAACAATAAACAGAATGAAAAGAAAACTTACAGAATTGAAGAAAATATTTGCAGACCACATATCCGATATGGGGTTAATATTAAAAATATGTAAAGAACTCCTACAACTTAGTAGGAAAAACAAAAACAAAACAAAACAAATAACCCAATTCAAAATGGGCTTAAAATGTCCAAAGAAGACATACAAATGGTGAACAGGTATATGAAAAGGTGCTCAACATCACTAATTGTTAGGAAAAAGCAAATCAAAAGCACAATGAGATATCACATTTTAAGATAGCTATTATCTAAAAACAAAAGATAAGTGATTGCTAGGATGCAGGGAAATTCGAACCCTTGTACACTGTTTTAGGGAATGTAAGTTGGCACATCTGTTATGGAAAACAATATGAAGGTTCCTAAAATATTAAAAATAAAGCTACCATATGATCCAGCAATTTTACTTCTGGATATATATCCAAAAGAATTGAAGTCAGTATCTTGAAGAAATATCTGCACTTCTGTGTTCATTACATATTTATTCATAATGGCCAAGATATGGAAAAGACCTAAATGTCCATCAAAAAGTAAATGGATGAAGAAAATATGGTATATACATACAGTGGAGTGTTATTTAGCCGTTAGAAAGAAGGAAATCCTGCAATATGCAACAACATGGATAAAACTTGAAGACATTACGCTAATTGAAATAAGCCAGTCACAGAAGGACAAATATTGAATGATTCCACCTATATGAGGTATCTAAAATATTCAAACTCATAGAAGCAGAGAACAGAATGGTGGTTGTCTGGAGTTGAGGGAGGGGTAAATAGGGAGTTGTTTGACGGGTGTAAAATTTTAGTTATACACAATGAATAAGCTCTATAGATCTGCTGTACAACAGAGTGCCTGCACTTAACAGTACTGTATTGTATACTTAATAAATTTGTTAAGAATCTAGATCTCACATTAGTGCTCCTAACACACACATGAAACAAAGGGGGGGTGAGAAAACTTTTGGAGGTGACGGTTATATATATTGCTTTGATTGTGGTTGTGGTTTCATGGGTATATGCATATGTCCAAACTATCAAATTGTATACATTAAATATGTGCAGTTTTTGTATATTAATCACATATCAATAAAGCTATTAATTAAAAAATAAAATGAAATAAATTTATAATTGGGTATTTGAGTTTAGGGGTTGTGAGGATGTGTGCTGAAGTCCTGAGTTCAAATTTTATTTCCATTTATGAACCACATAGTCTTGGGTAAGGCGGTTAGCCTGATTGCACCTCAGTTTACCCACATTTAAACTGAGAATATTGATAGTACACCCTTAGAGCATTATTTTGTGGTTTAGAAGAGATTGTATTTGTGAAGCACTTCGCATAGTGCCTGACACATTCTAAGCGCTCAATAAGTTTCTGTAATACTATTATCCATAACACAAATTAGAATTTCCTGGGGTTTTAAAATTATTATTATTAATCCAATGCTTGAGACCTACATTAGACCAACTGAACCAAGAATTTCTGGAGAGGAGACTCAGGCAAGTATATGCTATTCTAATAGTACTCAGGACAAGATGAAAACTACTAAATTAGAGAAACACTTAGAAGGAAGAATAGACAATACTTGGTTGACTGGCTGTGGTAGGTTAGAAAGAGGTAGGAGTTAAGACGGGGTACCCATATATTTTGTTTTTATCACAGGATGGATTATGGTAACAATTACTGAGAAAGGGAATGCAGAGAGAGAGCAAGTTTTTGGTGAGAGGGTGGATTCTGCTTGAACATGCTGAATTTGATGGTTCTATTATACATCCAAATGCAGAGTTAGGGGAGGCAGTTGCGTTTGAGATCTGGGACTCAGAAGAAAAATGTGGTATGAGGGTATCAAGCTAGAAAGCATTGTCTATAGATAGATGGCACCTGATATTATGGGAGTGGATATAGTCTACAGAAAAAGCTGACAGTGAGAAGACTATCTGGGATTAAACCCCAAGGAATTTCGACATTGAATATTTAGATAAAGCAGAAGGAACCTAGAAAGAAAATTGAGAATACACATTGTGGTATACTCAAACCCAAGGGAATAGATTTCAGCTAGGGCATTGTGGTCAAATATGTTTCCTTTTGCTAAGACATATAGTAATACAAGTACTGAATGTGTTTATATTTTCACCTGAAAAAATCCAAGTGCCTTGCAATTCAAATTCTGCCTACCTCTTGTCTACACTGAAACAGCACAAAGAGTGTCCAGAGGAAAATAAGAAGCAATAAAGAATAATAAAATATAGTCCTACCAAAATTTCCTTGGATATCTGATTTCTCATATTCTCACATTTTCTCCAAATTTGTAGCTCTTCACCCCTTGGTCCTTCAATATTCATTCCCCACTTGTTATTCTTAACTAATGGACTGATTCATTTTTACTAAGAAAATAGAAGCAAACAGACTATTTCGTCCTCCCAATTCTTTCTCTGTAGCCTATCTGCATCAATGCTTACTATCTTTTCTTTTATTCCTGTTACCATGGAGAAATGTCCTTACTCCTATCTTATGTCAGCCCCTCCAGTTTTAAACTGAATTTTAATTTATTCCATCAAAGTTTGCTATTGCTATGAACCTCCCTCAATCCTGCATCGTTTTCCCCTTTTTCTTAAATTCTTTAATCTGTTCCCTTAATGTGTTTTTTGTATACCAACATGCAAACAAATCTCCTATCTAAAATTCATTATCCTATTTTGACTCCAAAATGCCTTTATCTACCTAGTCATTCCTTCTTCTTCTTTTGTGCAAACTATTTTTTTTAAATACTTTTTTAAGAGTATTTTTAAGTGCACAGCAAAACTGAGGGGAAGGTACAGAGATTTCCCATATACCTCCTCACCCCATACCCCCACATGTAGAACCTCTCCCATTATCAACATCCCCTACCAGAGTGGTACATTTGTTACAATTGATGAACCTATATTGACACATCATAATCACCCCAAATCCAAAGTTTACATTCGGGTTCACTCTTGGTGTTGTACATTGTACATGCTTGGACAAACATAGAATGACGTGTATCCATCATTATAGTATCACACACAGTATTTTCACTGTTCTTAAAATCCTCTATACTCTGCTTATTCATTCCTTCCCTCATCCCCCAATCCCTGGCAACCATTGATCTCTTTACCATCTCCATAGTTCCTTTTCCAGAATGTCATATAGTGGAAATCATACAATATGTAGCTTCTTTAGATTGGCTTCTTTCACTTAGTGATATGTATTTAAGTTTCCATTATATCTTTTCATGGCTTCATAGCTCAGTTCTTTGTGTCTGAAGGTATTCTCTTTTTAATGCTGTAGTTTATTTATTTACATCTTTTATCTAGCCTTTCTTTTGATAATGACCAATATTTTAGCTCAGTTCTTTGTGTCTGAAGGTATTCTCTTTTTAATGCTGTAGTTTATTTATTTACATCTTTTATCTAGCCTTTCTTTTGATAATGACCAATATTTTATAGGTGTGAAATACATTTCAGTTATGTTAAACTTTTATGTCATTGATTTTTCTCTTTTTTTTTTTTTTTTTCTTGCGTTATGCGGGCCTCTCACTGTCGTGGCCCCTCCCATTTGCGGAGCACAGGCTCCGGACGCGCAGGCTCAGCGGCCATGGCTCACGGGCCCAGCCGCTCCGCGGCATGTGGGATCTTCCCGAAACGGGGCACGAACCCGCGTCTCCTGCATCGGCAGGCGGACTCTCAAGCACTGCGCCACCAGGGAAGCCCGATTTTTCTCTTTTTTAAAAATGTTATTTTATTCCTTTCTGTCTTATTCAATGGGGCTTTTGTTCCTATCACTTCAGGGAAGTTATTCTGGTCAGAATCACTAACGGCCACCTTCACGTCAAATCCATTAGCCAATATTCACACTTATTTAACTTCTTATTTACTTATGACACAATCACCCACATCCACTTTCATCAGACAAATTTTTTCTTGGTTTTTAGCATATTACTCTCATCTAATTGTATTTCTACCCCACAGTTCTCCTTCTGAGTCTGCCTTTATGGTTTCTCCTCCCTTGTGACTTCTAAAGATTAAATTATCCCTAATAATTTTCTTTAACCCACATGTTTTTTGCAAATTTTTGTTATTTATATTACGTCCTTTTGTGATCACATCCTACCTCATGGCTTCACATTCCGTCTATAGACTGACAGTTCCTAAATTTATAGCGCAAAGTCTGACCCTTCCACTGGGCACCAAAATCATATATCATAGCTCCTTTTTGATATTTCTGATTTGACAGCTAATAAGCATGTCTAACTTAGCAAGACCAGGCCAGAAGTACTTACCCAGATTCTACCAATGCCAAACTGCCCTGCCCTTAGTTCTCCACCTCTATCATAGTACCATCATTGACATAGTTTCTGGTATCAAAATTTTCAAAGATTTTCTTGATTGCTGTCATTCTTGCAAACCAAGCTTGTTATTGTTTCAGGGACTTTATATGTAGTTCTTTTATTTCTAGAATGTTTTTCAAAACAAACTCCTTGAGGCTCAGTGTTTCTCATCATGTGAGTCTCTGTTTATTTCTTTTTCAGAGAGGTATTCTTTGACAGGCATATCTGAAATAGCCTACTTCTCATTTGTCTTCTGTACATAAAAGCAACTTTATTATTTCCATAGCATTTTTCATCATCTGAAGCTAAATTACTTACTGGTTTATTTACCTTCTATCTCCATCATAAAAATGTAAATATAATGATGGTGAGGACTCTGTTGGTGTAGTGCAACACTCAACTCATTATCTGGATAATTATGTATAGATCAGGGCTTATATATATTTGTTGAAAGACTATGATAAAAAGAGGCTACATGTTTAAAAACAGATGGAAAGTAACCAGAGCAGGAGAGACTGAGTATGTGTCACTGTTAATGACAATAAACCAGAAGAGAGAGAGAAAGAAAGAGAACTTAGGTACTGAGGAGTAAATGAATCCTGTTACCTACAGAACTGCCCACTGAAGTGTAGGTGTCTCCTGTGTGGTCGGTGGGCATGGATACAGGACATTAATATGCTTGCTAGACATTTATATTTCACTTGGTAGATTTGGTGCCTAAGGTTGAGAGGCAGAGATTTCAGGTTCTTGGAGAACAAATGGAACAACAACAACATGTATGTGCTGCATACATACATGCATATATATATATATATATATATATATATATATACACACACACACACACACACACATGTACTTGTTCAGATATAAGATCTTTAGAGTCTGAATATTGTGGTACATTTAACGCTCAGTTTTATCTTTAAACAACCTTGTATGTTCGAGTTAATTTCAAAGAGGCTCAGGAAACAATATGTTGTGGAAACTAATGTATGGAGTTCAGAGTCATAAGCCTTAAGTACAGATCCTGGCTGCCCTGACAACTGTCTGTATAAGAGGACTCTGGCTTATTCATTAATCTCTGCCATCCAATGTTCCATATCTGAATAAGCAGGAATAATGATGCAAAGATTGAATCTGAGGTCAACTGAGATGGTATGTACAACTGTTAATTCTCCCTCCCCTCTTTAGCAGTGCTTTACCCTGCATTATTCCTTTTGGATACAGCTGCATGTTCTAAATAATAATAACTTTGAAAAATTATTCGCTGTGTATAAAATGATAGCAACAGAAAACATTTGGAAATAATTTTAAAGGAGTTTTGAGGGCTTCAGTTATGCATGTCTTAGTGAATTTGAAGAGTATTTTCAGTAACAAGGCCAGGTGTTATTTGAAAAGGTATCTTCATGTCATGTAATAGTGATTATTCTTTGTTCTTGTTCAAGTATTGTCCTGTAAAGTGTGTATCCTTAATAGATACTATTGGATATGCTGTCAAGTATGCTTTCTCTCTTATTCAAAACTCCTTTTTCGTAGAATTCTAAGTAAAGCAGATAGCTTCAACAAAGTATATTTGTTATGAAGAAAGAGTTAGCAACATTAATGTCAAATGGCAAATTCAAATGTCTTTGTGTTTTTAATAAAAAAATAGCTCATGTAAAATATGCATCACATTGTTAGATGCCAGTTTAATAATTTGAAAATGATGGTAAGGTGATGGTAAGTGGTGTCTCAGTGTGTTTCTCATTGGCTTCTGCTTCAAAGAAAAGGCCAAATTAAATTGGGCTTTTGAACTTTGAATTTAAATATGTCTCAGCAAAGCAGTTAAGCATCTAGGTGACTTTAGTGTCAACTGCTTGGTTTGTTATACCAGGTTCATCAATTAGTAACTGTGTGATTGTAGATTATTCAAACTTTATGAATCTCAGAGTTCCCCATTTTTTAAATAAATATGAGTATAATTATAAAACTAAACCCACCTATTTTATGTGACAATAAAAGGACATAGTACATATAAAGTATGTAGAGCAACCAGCATTTAATATTTCTTTAATAGAAGTTATTATTACTATTATTTTATTAACAACCCAGACTTAACCTCTCCATGAAACATTTATAGAAGCCAACGCTTTTAAACCAGTCAGGTATGTATAATTCCTTTGCAAAGCCATTGCACTTAGAAACTTGTTTTTCATTCTGTTCACATGACTGTCTTCTTCATGAGCCTTGAGTGCCTTAAGGTCTGTGAATTTGTTTCTTATTGGTGTTCCCAGTGCCCAACATATTGCTTGGCACACGATGGTCCTGCATTCAATACTGGTTGAATAAATTGGATGATTCATGTTCATATAACATGGCATTATATGAAAAACTTAAACACTCTTTGAAAAAACATTTTGTTGGGCTAGCAATTTAAATCATTTTCTTATTTATAAGAATCCTTTGGAACTTCCCTGGTGGCACAGTGGTTGAGAATCCACCTGCCAATGCTGGGACACAGGTTCGACCCCTGGTCTGGGAAGATTCCTACATGCCGTGGAGCAACTGAGCCTGTGTGCAACAACTACTGAGCCTGCGCTCTAGAGCCCGTGAGCCACAACTACTGAAGTGCATGCCGAGAACCCATGCTCCACAACAAGAGAAGCTACTGCAATGAGAAGCCTGTGCACTGCAATGAAGAGTAACCCCGCTCGCAGCAACTAGAGGAAGCCCACGCACAGCAACGAAGACCCAACACAGCCAGAAACAAAAATAAATAAATTAATTAATTAATTTAAAAAAAGAAAGAATCCTTTGAAACAGGAGGGAAGGGGGCAGGGCACAACCTTTAAAAGAATGACATAGCCACAGTACATGAGGAAAACTAGTGAGAACCAACTAGGTGCAAGATGGTGGAAGAGTCCACTTCCAATAGACCTTGAGCCTCATTATATGCTCATTGTAATACATTAGCATCTAAATGACACACCCACCAGAGCCATGACAGTTTTGAGGCCAACCATAAAAGGCCAAAAAGTGGAAGGTGGCACAATTCCTGGCAATCTCCGCCCCTTCCCCAAAATAACTGGAATAATCCTCCTACTTATTAGTCTATGAAATTACCCAGCCCATAAAAACCACGCTATATTTCGAAGCTCTCGCTCTCTCTCACCTTCTGAGATGGCCCACATTCTGTGGAGTGTGTTTCTATCTAAATATATCTGATTCTTACCTATCATTTCATCTCTGAATTCTTCTTCATGAAGAAAGAACCTCAAATTCAGTGGCAACACCCTGTTTTCATAGAATATGTCTGCATGTTAAATTCTTGATGATTTTCACCATTTTAGGAAGTGTGTGAATGCTGGGATAATTAAATTCACTTCCTGATATAATTTCTATAAGAACTAAAGTGGAGAAAAATTGCGGACGTTATATCACATTTTCATAACATGTATCTATTGACTTTTTGTAATCTCCCTTCAGGTCACTGAAGAGACATATAAGTCAGTAACCCTTTGAAAACTCATCAGAGTGACTAGGTCATGCAGAAACTAAATATCCTATTAACATTTTCTAAAAATGAGCTTATTTCCTGTAGCAAAGGTATAGTATACTATTCTTCAAGGGTTTTTTTTTTCCC
>NW_006770829.1:678778-704878 GCF_000442215.2 Lipotes vexillifer
TCCCTACATGATGCCTGGTTAATTTCATTTTGAAAATTGATTAGACTACCTTATTGATTGCAGTGATTGTTTTTCTTGCCTTGAGAGAGGAGACAATGTATAATTCTTATTAAAAGTTGATTAGTATTTAATACTGTTAGTTTTGTTGAATGTTGCATAATAAATTCTAAAACTGAAACCTTGCATGGCCAATTACTAAATATAAATACAAAGTAAATCACATCTTCAAGTGGTATAAAATATTCAAAGGCATAATCTTCAATGTTAAAACAAACCTGAAAAAAAATCTCATTAAAGGCAGTAGCTCTGTGGTCTTAAAGAAGCTTTTGTTGTCTTCTTTGTGGATATGTTTGTGACTTTAGTCCGGGAATAAATACAGCCTGTTTTGTCCCTAATGCATTTAGAATTTGCACAACATAAAACTGTACAGCTATCCAACGGTTTTATTTTCCTAAGGATTTTATCTACGATTAAACTACACCATGAATTAAAATGTATATGTCTTCAATGTACAGACCTAATTTACAAACTCATATTCTAATAATACTCTGACAAAATATTTATTTGTATTTTGAAATGGGTTTGCTAGTAAATAGAATCTAAACTGCTGAAACAGATATACAAAATGTTATCACTGTGAAAATATACTTATTTCTTCCATCTGTTGAACAGTTCTCAGTAGGTATAAGATCTCATATGACTGCTGAATGAAAGGACTTCTGGAGAGTGTGGCATGAGAGAGTTGTGACCTTAAGGTGGTATTTATTTTGTGACTCTTTGGCACTGTGACATCAGCTGTTTTCAGAGAGATCAGCGTATCACTCCTTCCTGCCAGCTTACAGTATACTGCCTATGGCCACTGGGGACCATACACACTGCATACCTTTAAATCTGATATAGAGGAGCAACCCCCCCCACAATGACTGCAGAGTACAATGGAATCTGTGGGTACACTCTGGTTAAGTTTTATGCAGTGGCTGCCTGAGCCACCTGCCTCGAATCTCACGGCCCATTGTGCAAAAAGTATATCACTCTGTTGACAGCAATCAAGATTAGTGGTAGTGACATGCACATGTGGAGGAGTGCCGAGTAGGCAGAAAAAAATGAGCAAAAGGGAAATGAAGTGACCTCCTAATAGCAGATGAACATGACTCAATCAGCAATGGAAATCAATGAGCTGAAAGGAAGTGGCAGGGAAAATCAATGAGGGAATAATACACTGACCAATGAACTTTGTCCCCTTTTTGTATTCTCGTCTGGCTGTAGCAACCTAAATATCCAAGTGTATCCCTTCCAGATCATTCTAGCCTTTCCATTCCTATATATATTCTCAGTTGCCTCTAGTTCCCATGCTACTATACATCAGGTTCTGTGCACAATTTAAAGCATCGAAAGATGATGCAAATGTCATCCCCCACACCCACTTCCCATGGGAAAGCAACCAGGGATAAAACTTCTTCTGAGAAAGTGGCTGTGCAAAACATGGCAGAGTGGACATCAGCAGAAAAATTCAGACGGGGTTTCCAGGGCCTTGAAAGCAAGTTTCAGCTTTGCCATTAAGTTGCATCTCTGTGTCATTTACTTAAAATTTGAGCCTTAATTACAATGGACATAATATGTATACAGGTTAAACAACTGTAACACATCAAACAATTGCTGGAAATATCCTTATGTCTCATAGGACCCTAAATTTCTAAGTTATACATTATCAGTGGTGAATTAAGCAAATATTAACATTGAAGAAGTGGTATCATTTTGTTTCAAGGGCAAGTAAGACCCATAATGTCAATTTTGCATTTAATAATAAGATTTTAAGGTTTATTTAGAGTTTATTATTGTAAACCTGGAGGAAAAAAAAGAGCAACTCATGAGAAGGAACAATGCCACAAATTCAGCTAATGACTATGAGATTAAATTCTGAATATCTGGAATTTAGTGTTCTGCCTTGTACTGGGTGGTCTTCCACAGCCACAGTCACTCTCTGTTCTTCCATTTCCTAACCTAAATAATATATCTAATCTAAATCTGATGTCTTCCAAATCTTAGTGAGACTACATTAAGAAAAAAATTCATAAAAGTATCTCAAAATCTATAAAGTTTAAAATAAAATGTAAAGTACTATGATTGGGAAAAGAGCAACAATCTGTACATACAGATAGAGTTAACAGGGAAAACAGACAGCTTTTTTTTTTTTTCAGCTTAAAAATAAAAATTCAAAAAAATTTGTGGACAGACTCAATACTCTGTCACACTTTGTGATTCTAGTTGAGTTATTTTCCTCTAATTTATCAGCAGGAGGTGATTTTTTTTTTTTTCCTCATTGATAATGTTGTGGTCATTGATTGAATATTTCAGCCGGTCAACATTTCTGTTTGGTTCTGTGAGTCTCCAATCTGTTCTCTTGGTTCTTTCCCTAAGCAGAATATATAGACCTGGATGGCCTGGCTATGATTCAGACTTCTTTGCATCTCCCAACAAATTTAGCAAAGTGCCTCATTTGAGAATAGATTCTTCAAATATAGCTTTTGTTAATGTTGCTCATGAGTTGCCTAACTTGTGTTAAGTACTTACCAATAATAATGTATAACATTTTAACATTAAGTATTTTATTCTTCACTAAATCCTTTCCGTGTTTTTTTCAGCTTTATATTTAAGAAAACCAGGATGCAGAGCCTTCAGGAAAGTCAATTGTCCTAGAGTATAAGACTTGTAATTGAAAGAACCAGAGACTTTCAGCTTCTCTCTGCAGCTGCTCCTTGAGAAAAAGAAATCATAAATATAGAGTTCCCATTGGAATAAAAGTCCCTTTTTGAGGCTTTTCTGAGATTAATTCCTTCTGTAGCCTGAAGAGCCTTCTTGTTTGGTCTGAGTGTCTTTCTTTAGAGAAGGGGATACCCCTCAGCTCATATTGCTGGTGGAGTTAATTTTATTCATACAGATGGGTTCTCTCCGAAGGAATCCCTGAAGAACTCAAAGTCTGTTTTCCAAGGCCT
This sequence comes from Lipotes vexillifer, assembly GCF_000442215.2. Lineage (NCBI taxonomy): Eukaryota > Metazoa > Chordata > Mammalia > Artiodactyla > Lipotidae > Lipotes > Lipotes vexillifer. Next base: position 681,772 of record NW_006770829.1, read on the forward strand.
AATTTATTGGTTTTCAATTTTTTCAAACTGTTGTGGTTTTTGCTTATTTGGTATGATTTTTTTTTTCCCAAATAACATCTTACATGAAATGTCAAATTATAAGACAGAATGCTGTTCCTCAATTTGAAGTGATGGTGTTAATGGCCAGGAGTCTTGTCCCTTCCAAGCTTTAGACCCAGCCCGACTTTACCACTGAGTTCCAGCATTTTGCAAACTGCAGACCTATGCAAATTGAAAGTTAAAATTTTCTGTAAAATGTGATTTTAAAAATGTTTCTTTCTGGTCAAATTAGAGCGTGAAATAGGGAGAATCAGAAGTCTAGCCAAGGGTCACTTTTCTCTTTTGCTAAGGATACTATGATATGCACTTTTATCAACCATATGCTGATGCCTACTTTAGGTATGGCACAACGCATGCACAGAATACCAATCCTGGTTCCAGATGTAATTAGGTTCGAATCTACCACTTACTATATTTATGATTTTTGACGAGCTCTTTAATCAGATTATCAGGGGTTTTTTTTCATATGAAAAGTGGTAAAACAATTCATCTGACAAGGGGTCCTATGTGGTTATAAATAATAAAATGCATGTACAATGCCCAGCACAGTTAGTGCTCATGCATAGTACGTATGCATATCATTACTCATATCCTTTGTCCTAATAAATCTCACAAGAGGAGAGATTGCTATTTAGAAAAATACAGGTATTACTTTTACAAAACAACTATCAGCTCTATTAGCTCCACAGAGTTTGCATTCATTTACTTCTTATTTCACCATTTCTATACCCTGATCATGGGACATGCAGCCAAGAAACAACTTAAGCAGGAGCAAAAAACATTATGCCTTCCTGAAGATTATAGTCAAGTGAGGGGACAGGGCTATGGATCAAATAATCACACAGATAAAGGTAAAATTATAACTGGCATGGTGCTCTAAGGTCAATAGAGATTGCTTGAGGAAATGACAGATATGAAGAATGAGTAGAAGTCAACTGCTAAAGAGAAAAGTAACTGTAGCTGGAATGAGATAAGACATGTTAGAGCAGGTGCAGAAGAAATATGAATATAAGGTTTCCAGGTAAATCAGCACTTAAGCAGGCATTCCAGTCAGGACTCAAGCAACAAAATAACTTGGAGCTCAGGAAGTAGTAGCATCATTCAAGCAAAGTGATAGAAGAGTGTGGGTTACATGTAGTCTGTTGCCTTAGGAAAGCATACAGTGAATTAGTTATTAGCACAAAAGTATATCAAAGATGTTATTCTGTGGGTTAGTCTTAAAAGGGGCAATTGTGTAAAGGATGGATAGGACATCTGTCAGACAGAACTGAAAGGATATTTAAGAAGGAGCCCCTGAGGATAGAATGGTGATGATTACTGGCTGTTGACCAGAGTCAAACAAAGTGATTGAAGAAAAGAACATCTTGGGCAGCAAACACATCATCGCTGGGAGCTGACAGAACACAGTTCTCTGTTAATTGGAACTAGACTTTTGGGGAATGAGGCACTGTTAGGGCATGATTGCACATATTAAATTTTGAATACTTTTCAAAACAAAGACAACTCACTACCATATAATGCAATATAGCTTGTAACAGAATTTGGCTATTGATTGGCCATGAGAATGGAAAAAACAAAGTTTATCTTTCTCATCTCTCTTTTGCACAGAATGTGAATATTATCACTGTTAAGCAGAAGTAATGTTGGTTGGTAAAAAGCTGAAAATATGAGAAATAAACAAATTACGCTCAGAGGATGTTGCCCTAAAATGTTAAAAGAATGAAGTATATCTATTTACATTGTAATGTTGGCTTACAATAAGCAGGATATAGTACTTTATGAGCAGTTTGAAATTGTCTATGCAAAACATATATACAAAAAACGATAAGGAGATATTAGCAATAGTTAGTTGCCTCTCAATGGTAGAACTACATGCAAATACACACAGACACACACAGATACAAATAATTTTTCTTTTTTAAACTATCTATGATTTTAAACTTTTTCTATAACTGGAAGGTAATACTTTTATAACTGGAAAAAGTAATAACAATCACAGGAAATGATTAAGATAGAAGAAAAAAACATTTAGAAATCTTAAAGTATTTTGTTAAATTGACCTCCTCCCTAAAACTTAGGTGACTAGTTCAGAACCAGACACAATTTGGTCACATTTTCAAAATTTTCAAATGAGTTCAAAAAAGCAATGACATTTTTGGGGACAGTATTGAAATTTTGTATACTTAGCTTATTCAGTGTGAAAATGTTTTAAAATATCCCTAAAATTGTCTGAATATTTGTTAAGGCTTGTGATGAAATTTAACATGGGACATATATCTGCAAAGATAATTGGTTCTTCCATTCTGCATGTGTCCTGTTGATGATCTCACTGTGTGAATACAGGTCAACATTTCCTCATTCATCATAGAATATCAACCTTTCCACTTAAACATCTGCTATACAAAATACATGGATCTCTCTGAGAATACCTGGGGTTCAGGTTTTTGCAGGTAAATTTAGCCTTACCTTTTTGCTACCACACCTCTGCCAAAAATTGAACTAAGATAAATGCTACTAAACAAGCTAATCTGAAAAACAAGCTATTCCCTCCTCTACTTTATGTTCAATCTTTGCATAGACTTCACCACCAGATTTTGGCTTAGTTTTCTGTAGCTCTTCATTAACCTGGTTTACGGTAAGAATATGTTCATTGGGTTAAGGTATGATGCTGTGGTAAACAAAATTTTGGCCTCCACAATCTTTGCTTCTTAATGTTATGCCTGGAGATAAATTAGGTAACATGGCAAAAGGGATTTTTCAGATGGAATTAAGATTATAGACTTTAAGACAGGGACACTATCCAGGATTATCTGGGTGGGTCCCATCTAATCACTTGAGCCCTTAAAAGCAGATAAATTTCCCCAGTTGGGTCAGTGAGAAAGATATGGCAGAAAAAGAGGTAGGGGAGATGAGAGATTCAAAGGATAGGAAAAGGATTTCACCCAAGCTGATGGCTTTCAGCATGTGGAAAGGGCCCAGAAGCTATGGGACATAGGTGACCTCTAGAAACTGAGACCGACTACTAGCTGAGAGCCAGTAAAGAAGAGGGACATCATTCTACAACCACGAGGAACTGAATTCTGTCACCAACCTCAATAAACTTGGAAATGGATTCTCCCCAAAGCCTCCAGAAGGAAACCCAGTCCTGTCAACACCTTGATTTCTGCCTTGAATACTCTATGCACAGAAACCAGCTGAGCCACACTCAGGCTCACAAGTACTTGGGCATGTGACCTACAAAACTCTTAGATAATATATTTGTGTTGTTTCAAACCACTAAGCTTCTGGTAAAATTTTTTATGGAGACAACAGAAAATCAATACAGTGTTCTACTTCTGGTTTTTATGTGGGGCCAATACAAGAATGGTCATATAAAGAATGCTTACACATTTTCTAAAAATCTAAGATCTAAAATCTAAGATCTTAAATTGCCCCTGCATAAGAAAATATATGATATAGTTCTGTTATATTTGTGAATAATAAAACCATTATCACTTATCTCACCATGAAAATATGAAAAGGCAACCTATGGAATGGGAGAAAATATGTGCAAATCACATATCCATCCAATAAGGGGTTAATATACAAAATATACAGGGAATTCACATAACTCAATAGCAAATAAAAAATTAAAATTAAAAAATGGGTAAAGCACCCGTACAGAAATTTTTCTAAAGACATATAAATGGCCAATAGGAATATGAAAAGGTGCTCAACATTTGCAATTCAAAAGTGAAATGCAAATCAAAACTGGTTATTATCAAAAAGACAAGAAATAACAAGTGTTGGCTAGGATTTGGAGAAAAGGTGACTCGTGCACTGTTGGTGGGAATGTAAGTTGATGCAGTCACTCTGGAAAATAGTATGGAGGTTTCTCAAAAAATTAAAAATAGAACTGCAAATGACCTAGCAATTCCAATTCTGGGTATTTATCCAAAGAAAATACTAACATAAGAAGTTATATGCATCCCTATGTTCACTGTAGCATTACTTACAATAGCCAAGGTATGGAAACAACCTAAGTGTCCATCAATGGATGAACAAAGAAATTATGGTATATATATACAAGGGAATATTATTCAGCCAGAAAAAGAAGAAAATTTTGCCATTTATGATAACATAATTGGACCTTGAGGGCATGATGCTGAGTGAAATCAGACAAAGACAAATACCTTATGATCTTACTTATATGTGGAATCTAAAAAACAAAACAAAACAAAACTAAACTAAAAAAAGCAAAACTGATCTCATAGATACAAAGAACATATTGGTGACTGTCAGAGGTAGGGGATTGGAGGGTGGACAAAATGGGTGAAAGGGGTCAAAAAGTATGAACTTCTAGTTATAAAATAAGTAATTCATGGAGATGTAATGTAAAAAAGAAAGAAAATCATCTATCTACACACACACACACACACACACACACACACATACACACACACACAGAGGTATATAATTCATCCTTAAGAAAGAAGGAATTCCTGTCCTCTGTGACAACACAGATAAACCTGGAGGGCATTATGCTAAGTCAGACAAGTCAGATAGACAAATACTACATAGTATCACTGATATGTGCGATTTAAAAAATAATAATAATAAAGAAAAGAATTGAACTCATAGAAACAGAGTAGAAAAATGGTTGCCAGAGGCCAGGGAGTGCAGAAAATAGTAAAAGGTTGGTGAAAAGGTACAAAGTTTCTGTTATAAGATGAATAAGGTCTGAAGACCTAATGTATAACCTGGTGACTATTATATAATTGAAATTTGCTAAGTGAGTAGCACTTAAATGTTCTCTCTCACAAACACAAAAGGTAAATATGTGAGGTGATGGAATATGTTATTAACTCAATGAAGCAAATCCTTTTACAATGTGTATATATATCAAAACATCACATTGTATACTTTAAATATTGTACAATTTTATTGGTCAAGTATACTTCAACAAAGCTGAAAAAGGATATTATAACTTATCTTACATGAAAGTAATTGCCAAATGGATTAGAATTAAGTATAAGATAAAACAAACATTTCTTTATTAAAATATAAATGTAAAAAGAGAGGTGAATATTGATCAGTTTTTATAATCTGAAGGATTTTCTAAATTTAAGAATGATGGAGTATGTCACCAGAAAAAAAAATCTTTAAGGTATAGACTACATGGAACTATACCATATAATGTGACTAAAAATATACAAGAAAAACAAGAAGAAATTCCGTAAAACCAAGTGGGAAAAATAACTGAAGTAGATATAATAGGAAATGTTTGATACCCTTAATGTATAATAATTTATATCTAAAATTTGTTAAATACTTACTGTGTCCTAGGCATTATTCTAGGAGTTTCACACAACTTAAATGGTTTCAATTTAAATTTATTCTAAAATTCAGATGAGAGAAATGGAGGTAACAGAGAAGCTAACTTACTCAAGACCACATTAGTAGTGAGGACTGTTAGGAAAGACAAATGGTGGAGTATGTCTGATATAAATATTTTGTAAGTCTGGAATCTATTGGAGGATTCTAACATCAAGGGGAAGGCTTGGATGGTAAATTGTGGTTAATTTTGATCAATTTCAACTCTTAGCACTTTACTAAGCTACCCATCTCCCACCCCTACTCCACAGTAGGTAGCCATGCACACATTCGGGAAAGCTTGCATGTAGCTTGTGGCAGCCAAAGTGGACAAAAAGCACCCTGTCCTCCAAATATTGGGGACCTGTGGTCTGATCACTAATTGCTGCTTCTGATCTCAGAGGTGCAGAGAGGCAGGTGGCCATTTTTGATGCACCACCCTCAGTTTTTGCAAGCTTTTCCCCCTCTGGCCGAAGTGAATTCCAAGGGACTTAAAAAGCTAGCCCCCTTCCCACTTTCATATTTCTATTTTACCCCTTTTGGGAGCTAGAGATTAAAGACTAGCACATTCAAAAGCAACTGAATATTTTCACCATGCATTCCAAGGAAAAGGTATAGGCTGAGAGAAGACTAGAAAGTATCTTCTTTATACATTAAGCTGATTCTCAGCACAGAGGCAGTCTACAACAAAAACCATAAACAACAGTAATAAAAAAATACTAAAAAATACCAAACCCCGGGAAGGGAGGAGAATCCAGTTTCTAGAGTTACCACATTATTAGATTCAAATGTCCAGCTCTTAGCAAAAAGTCACAAAGCATACAAAGAAAAAGGAAAGTATAGCCACATTCAAAGGCAAAAATAAATCAACAGAAACTGTCTTAGAAAAAAATCTGATGACAGATGTACTAGGCACACAATTTCAAACATCTACCCTAAAGATGCCCAAAGAGGTAAGGAAGATATGGAAATAAGTAAAAATGAAATGATGTATGGAAAAATGGAAATATTAATGAAGAGACAGAATACATAAGAAGAAACCAAAGGGAAATTGTAGAGCTAAAAATACAATAACTGAAATTAAAAATTCACTAGCAAGATTCAAAGAGAGATTTTATTGAGCAGAAGAAAAATGTGTGAACTTGAAGATGGGGTAATAGAAATTATCAAGTGTGAGGAACAGGAGAAAATAAAGATTGAAGAAAAAGGAAGAGCGATTAAGGGAACTGTGTGACACCATCAAGCGGCCCAACATATGCATTTTGGAAGGAGAAGAGAAAGATAAAGGAACAGAGAGAATATCTGAAGAGATAATGGCCAGATCATTCTAAATCTGAAGAAAGGTATGAATATAAACATCTAAGAACCTCAATGGCTTCAAGTAAGATGAACTCAGGAGATGCACACTGGGACACATTATAATTAAAGTTTTGAAAGACAAAGAGAAAATCTGGCAAGGAGCAAGAGAGAAGTGATTTGTCACATACAAAGGATCCTCAATAAGACTGTGAGCAGATTTCTCATCAGAAACTGTGGAGGTCAAAAAAGCAGTGGACCAATATATTCAAAGTGCTAAAAAAAAAAAAAAAAATCTGTCAGCCAAGAACCCTATATTTGAAAAAAACTGTCCTTAAAAAATGAGGGAGAATAATTACATAGCTATTATTTATGAAATAAGAGTATTTTATAATAAAATAACATGTATTTCACTAGACAAATGTCTAAAATGCATCAATTACAAAAATTTTTTTAAATTATGGAGAAATTAACACATTCCCAGATAAACAAAAATTTGAGGGAGTTTGTTACCATTAGACCTGCTTAGCAAGAAATGCTAAAAAGAGTCCTGTATTTCAACATGAACACTAGACAGTAGCTAATAACCAAATGAGGAAATAAAAATATCTTTGTAAAGGTAAATACATGAACAATTATAAAACCTCATATAATTATAACAATGGTACGCAACTCCACTTTTTGTTTCCTGTATGATTTAAGAGACTATTACATTAAAAAAACAATCTGTCTAAAAGCTAGTAATATTGTAACTTTGGTTTGTACTCCACATTTTGTTTTTAACATATTTTAAAAGACAAATGCAATTAAAAGAATTATTATTTTATGTTGTTGGGCAAAAGATGTATGAAGATGTAATTCTGTGGCATTAACAATTGAAAGGGGTGGTGATGGGGCTGTAAAGAGCAGAATTTTTCCTATGGTATTAAAGTTAAGCTGGTATAAATTCAAATCAGAGTGTTATAACTTTAGAATGCTAAATGTAATCTCCATAGTAACCATAAAGAAAATAGCTATAGAATATACACAAATGGAAATGAGAAAGAAATTTCAATGTTTCATTACCAGAAAATCAACTAAACAAAAAGAGAGTAACACAGGACATGAGGGACAAGAAGCTATAAAACATATGTAAAACAAATAGGAAAATGACAGAAATAATTACCTTCTTACTGGTAATTACTTTAAATATAAATGGATTAAACTCTTCAATCAAAAGACAAAGATTGACAGAATTTTTTTTTTTTTCTAAAAAAAGAAGCAAACAAACAAAAAAACCCAGGAACCAGTTATATGTTGTGTACAAGGTACTCACTTCAGATCAAGAGACACATGTCTGAAAAGGGATTAATATCCAAAATATATAGAGAGAATTCCTAAACCCATCAACAAAAAACAACCCAATTCAAAAATGGGCAAAGGTATTAGATAAACATTTCTCCAAAGAAGATATACAAATGGCTAATAAGCAAATGAAAAGATGGTCAACATTAGGGAAATGCAAATGAAAACTACAATGAGATACCACATTACACTCATCAGGATGGCTACTATATTTTTTTCATTTTTTTTTTTTTTAATTAATTTATTTTTGCTGTGTTGCGTCTTCGTTTCTGTGCGAGGGCTTTCTCCAGTTGTGGCAAGCGGGGGCCACTCTTCATCGCGGTGCGCGGGCCTCTCACTATCGTGGCCTCTCTTGTTGCGGAGCACAGGCTCCAGACGCATAGGCTCAGTAGTTGTGGCTCATGGGCTCAGTCACTCCGCGGCATGTGGGATCTTCCCAGACCAGGGCTCGAACCTGTGTCCCCTGCATTGGCAGGCAGATTCTCAACCACTGTGCCACCAGGGAAGCCCCTATTTTTTTCATTTTTAAAAAAATTTTATTGGAGTATAGTTGACTTACAATGTTGTGTTAGTTTCTGCTGTACAGCAAAGTGAATCAATTATACATATCCAATAGGATGGCTACTATTAATAAACAAACAAAACCAGAAAATAATTGTTGGTGAGAATGTGGAGAGATTGGAACTCTTGTGTGTTGTTGGTGGGAATGTAAAATGCTACAGCAGCTATGAAAACAGTATCCTAGTTTTTCAAAAAATTAAAATTATAATTACCATATGATCCAGTAATTCTACATCTGGATATATAACACAAATAATTAAAAGCTGGGTTTCAAAGAGATATTTGTGCACCTATGTTCACAGCAGTGTTATTCACAATATGAGGAAGGAACCCAAATGTCCATTGGCAGATAAACAGATAAACAAAATGTGGGATATACATACAATGGAATATTTTTCAGCCTTAAAAAGGAAGGAAATAATGGTGTATCCTACAACATGGATGAACGGTGAGGACATTATATAAGTGACAGAAGTCAGTCATAAAAAGACAAATACTATATAATTCCACTTATATGAGGTACTTAAAAGCAGTCAAAATCATCGTGATAGAAAGAAGAATAGTGGTTTCCAGGGGCTGAGGAAGGAGGAAATGGGGAATGGTTGTTTAAAGAGTATAGAGTTATAGCTTCAAAATATGAAAACAGTACTGGAGGTAGATGGTGAAGATGGTAGCACAACATTATGAATGTATCTGATACCACTAAACTGTACACTTAAATGGTTGAAATAGAAAATTTTATGTTCCATATATTTTATCACAATAAAAAATGGGTAAGAAGGTGTATTTATCATTGTATAATCTCTATTCTGAAAACTCAAATTAAATTTGGCAAAATAGATATAAAATGAAAATGTTCTTTAAAAATGGTATTAACAACCTTTAAATAATAGTTAACTTTTTTGAAAATGGTAATAAAATGGCATGTATTATGTATTACATGAAGGTGGGTCCTTTCAGACTTCCATAGAGCTGCGTCTTCTGTAATTAGTTTTCTATAATATCTATAAATTCTTATATAGGATTGTATGATTTTTTTGCTATTGCTTCCTTTAATTTTTTTTACTTAATAATAAACTATGTTCATGTTTGATTATTTTGGACTAGCTCACTGGTGTTCAAGTACCTGTTATACAGCTAACAGAGCATAAAATTATTATCGTTTTTTTGTCCTTTAATTGGCCAAAGCTGCAACATCTGTCATTTTTGTGAGAATCAGATTTCAGTTTCAAAGGCAGCATGAACAGTCTGGCACAGCCACATCAGTATCTCTGGTTTAATCTTCTTGCCCATCCTCCCTCTTTTCACTAATCACTTTCCCCCCTTCAAATCTCCTTCTCTTCACAAAGCTTCCTTCACCTTATGGGACCCACTACTGCATCTTGTCTGGCTATTGATTCTGCAGAGTGTGCCACCTCAGTAATGCTAGGTCATTCATAACTACATGTAGAATTTTTATATCCCTCCTCCATCATTTTGCCCTTTGCAAAAGAGTAAAATTTCTATCAAGTAGCCAAAATAACATGCTATGAACTAGAATTTAATCAGTAATAAGAGTATTAATGATCATTTAAAAGGATGTAATAGTAGGAACCACACAGAATTTTTCTGGTTCTGTGTGTTTTGTTTTTGTTTGGTTGTTTTTTTACATTTCAGTCTCTGTGGATTCCTTCTGGGATACTCCTTCTGGAGTTAAATCTGCCCAAATAGATAAGCTCTGCTGTGAATTAAAAAAAATAAAGGCAAGGTATCATAGAAGTGTGAACATAAAATTTGTTCCCTGCTTGATAAAATCCTTTAGAATATTGTAATGTTAGTATTATTTTTCTCCCCTTTTCTTTTATCAACTGGAAAGGCAGTTTCACTTTCTGCTATTATAGCACCATACCCTCTAGTCACATTGACACTAAAATAACAAAAACAGACACCATATCCTTTCTTTTGTCTCCATCCTTTAACAAAGTTTGCCAAAAGCATAATTTCTAACTAAAAGAAAATAGAAGGAATAACTCCCTCTTTGTTCATTTCTGCTTTTTCTGGCATTACACAGCAGCATGGGCAAAGTTGACTACACTATTAAGTAAAATATGGCACAAAAGTTTTACACTATAATATCAAAAATGTACGAAATTTTTTCCAAATACATGAAAAGGAAAAAAGTAATTTTGGATTAGTGTAACTAGCTTCACCCAAAAAGCTCTGTTACCATAACAACTTCATTATTTATTCACTTAATGTGATTTAATTTAATAGTCAAGGCAATTGATTTTTCTGAGGTGTAATTCCTTTATTTATACTTTGGGGAGTGTAAATAAAAAAATAAAGTAAAATATGTGAAAGTCTATAATGCAGCTACTATAAAATTTAGTTGTAAAAATCAAGCAGCACACATAGAAATCAATACATAAAATTGATTGAAAAATAACAAGAAAATAACTTAGTATTCATCATGGTGAAATAATGGCAGATTAGCTTTTTGCACATCAATTCCCAATTGATAACTATGAAATACAAAAAGCATGCCTTTGAAGACATCTGAGGTACACCAAAACATCCACAGCTTGAGGGGTGAAAATCACAAAAAGATGAGAAGAACACTGAAACACATCCAAACTATTCAATGTTTTCCCCACAAGATATTTAATATTTCTGAAAGTAGAAACCAAAGAAGCAGCTAATAATAAAGTACAAAGTGATGGCTGTACCTAGTAAAAATTGGTTAACTTTCCAAAATCTCATGGAGCAGGAGGACAAAATTTGAGTTTCTGGTCAGCCAAGACCTGAAGAGCTAATATGTTAGAGTGAAAGAAAGTATTTACTTTAAAGTGAGCCCATATGACAAACCCACAGCCAACGTTAAAAACTGAAACCATTTCCTCTAAGACCAGGAACAAGACAAGGTTGCCTACTCTCACCACAATTATTCAACATAGTTTTGGAAGTTTTAGCCACAGCAATCAGAGAAGAGAAAGAAATAAAAGGAATCTCAATCAGAAAAGAAAAAGTAAAACTGTCACTGTTTGCAGATGACATGATACTATACATAGAGAATCCTAAAGATGCCACCAGAAAACTACTAGAGCTAATCAATGAATTTGGTAAAGTAGCAGGGTACAAAATTAATGCACAGAATTCTCTTGCATTCCTATACACTAATGATGAAATATCTGAAAGAGAAATTAAGGAAACACTCCCATTTACCATTGCAACAAAAAGAATAAAACAGCTAGGAATAAACCTACCTAAGGAGACAAAAGACCTGTATGCAGAAAACTATAAGACACTGATGAAAAAATTAAAGATGATACAAACATGGAGAGATATATCATGTTCTTGGATTGGAAGAAACAATATTGTGAAAATGAGTACAGTACCCAAAGGAATCTACAGATTTAATGCAATCCCTATCAAATTACAAATGGCACTTTTCACAGAACTAGAACAAAAAATTTCACGATTTTTATGGAAACACAAAAGACCCTGAATAGTCAAAGCAATCTTGAAAATGAAAAATGGAGCTCGAGGAATCAGGCTCCCTGACTTCAGACTATACTATAAAGCTACAGTAATCAAGACAGTATGGTACTGGCACAAAAACAGAAATACAGATCTATGGAACAGGATAGAAAACTCAGAGATGAACCCACGCACATATGGTGACCTTATCTTTTATAAAGGAGGCAAGAATATACAATGGAGAAAAGACAGCCTCTTCAATAAGTGGTGCTGGGAAAACTGGACAGCTACATGTAAAAGTATGAAATTAGAACACTCCTTAACACCATACACAAAAATAAACTCAAAATGGATTAAAGACCTAAATGTAAGGCCAGACACTATCAAACTCTTAGAAGAAAACATAGGCAGAACACTCTATGACATAAATCACAGCAAGATCCTTTTTGACCCACCTCCTAGAGAAATGGAAATAAAAACAAAAATAAACAAATGGGACCTAATGAAATTTAAAAGTTTTTGCACAGCAAAGGAAACCATAAACAAGATGAAAAGATAACCCTCAGAATGGGAGAAAATATTTGCAAATGAAGCAACTGATAAAGGGTTAATCTCCAAAATATACAAGCAGCTCATGCAGCTCAATATCAAAAAGACCAACAACCCAGTCCAAAAATGGGCAGAATACCTAAACAGACATTTCTCCAAAGAAGATATACAGATTGCCAACAAACACATGAAAGGATGCTTCAACAGCACTAATCATTACAGAAATGCAAATCAAAACTACACTGAGGTATCACTTCACACCCGTCAGAATGGCCATCATCAAAAAATCTACAAACAATAAATGCTGGAGAAGGTGTGGAGAAAAGGGAACCCTCTTGCACTATTGGTGGGAATGTAAATTGATAGAGCCACTATGGAGAACAGTAAGGCGGTTTCTTCAAAAACTGAAAATAGAACTACGATATGACCCAGCAATCCCACTACTGAGCATACAACCTGAGAAACCCATAATTCAAAAAGAGACATGTACTACAATGTTCATTGCAGCTCTATTTACAATAGCCAGGATATGGAAGCAACCTAAGTGTCCATCAACAGATGAATGGATAAAGAAGATGTGGTACATGTATACAGTGGAATATTAATCAGCTATGAAAAGAAATGAAACTGAGTTATTTGTAGTGAGGTGGATTGACCTAGAGTCTGTCATACAGAGTGAAGTAAGTCAGAAAGAGAAAAACAAATACCATATGCTAACGCATATATATGGAATCTAAAAATAATTTGTTCTGAAGAACTTAGGGGCAGAACAGGAATAAAGATGCAGATGTAGAGAATGGACTTGAGGACACGGGAAGGGGGAAGGGTAAGCTGGGAAGAAGTAAGAGAGTAGCACTGACATGTACAAATGTAAAATGTAAAGTGTATTATTTTACCAAATGTAAAATAGATAGCTAGTGGGAAGCAGCTGCAACGCAAAGGGATATCAGGTCGGTGTTTTGTGACCACCTAGAGGGGTGGGATAGGGAGGCTGGGAGGGAGACTCAAGAAGGAGGAGATATGAGGATATATTTATACATATAGCTGATTCACTCTGTTATACAACGAAACTAACACAACAGTGTAAAGCAATTGTATTCCAATAAAGATGTTAAAAAAAATACCTGTAGGGCTTCCCTGGTGGCGCAGTGGTTGAGAGTCCGCCTGCCGATGCAGGGGACATGGGTTCGTGCCCCGGTCCGGGAAGATCCCACATGCCGCGGAGCGGAGGGGCCGTGAGCCATGGCCGCTGAGCCTGCGCGTCCGGAGCCTGTGCTCCGCAACGGGAGAGGCCACAACAGTGAGAGGCCCGCATACCGCAAAAAAAAAAAAAAAAAAAAAAACCTGTAATACAATAGCTTCCAATGCTAATTTGTTTAAAAATGCATTTTCTCTATAAATAAAAGCTCATTCTCAATATAAAATTTGAATTGTTAACTGTTTTGATATTAAGAGAATGTTTGTTCATGTGGTACCAAAAGCATATTAGAGTTCAATCACCAAAGAGAGTAAAAATGGGACCTTCTTAAGGACAATGATACAGTTCTTACTTTACTTTCTGCTGGCCTCACAAATCTCATAAGCTCCCATGACCCTTTCATAAGATAAGGCAAATGAGTATCAACCCATGTTTTTTTAACCTTAGAATACTTTGCTATTTATTTTAATTGAATGCCAAGACTCTTCTTCTCATATCATTGACATTATTGATCCAATAATTGACAGAAATCATCACTGGACAATTGTTACTGTTGCTGCCGAAGATGTGGCAAAAAACCAAGTAATCCTTAATTTGCATATTGCAGTCATAATTTAGTTTGTGCCTTCAAGTATACAAGATTCTTCTCATCTACATGTTTTGTTTGACCTTACAAGTGACTAAAAAATAATGAGAGTAGTAACAAACTTGTATTTCCCAAAAGATTTCCAAAGCTTTAACTGACCTTTCTGGAATTCCCAAAGATTATTTCATGAGCCTCTGCTGTATCTTCTAGGAATTCTTGACCAAGATAAACCCTAAAGAAACTGTCATGAATTTGAATGGCTGTTCTATGTAAAAGATATGCAAATCAAAGCATTACCAAAATGCATTAAGTGCTCCACTGCCAAACTTCATGAATCAAAGATGGGCTGAGTCACACTGAATTCTATTTCATAATGCTGTGGTTTATTTACTCCCTTAAAAAAACACAAACTATTTTAAAAATCATTTAATTTATAGATCCTCAAAAAGATTGGTCTGAAAAAGAGTAGTGTTATTTTCCAAGTAATATACAATTTTCAGAGGGGAAAAACAAACACCCAGATAAGTGATTTACTTACTTAAAGCCAACTCATGCCTTAATGTTGAAGAAGGAAACAGCATCTTAATTTGATACTGTATTGGGTTCACTTGAGCTTATTATATGGAAATGGAAGGACAGGAAAATGAAGAAAAGAAAGGTGAGTTTTCATTTCAAGCTCCAATGACACTTTGCTGAGATGTTATGCTAAGCATTTTTAGACATGTAGTTAAACCATTTAAAGTTAATCTAGGATCCTAGGAGTAGCCATTTTTTGAGATTATGTGACAGGTATCAGAGGGATAGTAGCCAGGAAAAATAAAGGCTAATAATACATTTTTATTTCATGGTGATTAAAACAATAATAGAAATGAAAAGAAGAGTTCATAATAATGAGTCAAATGTTTTGCATCTTTTGTAGTTCTCAGTTTATATCCATATTAAGATAAGAGCATGCCACTTTAGAACTAGGTATATATTATTAGACGTTGTCAAGCTCAACTTTCTTATTTCATAAAATACTGCATCTGGTATTTCAAGAAAGATTTATGAAACGTCTTCACTACCCATAATATGGTATAAAAAATTCTGTATTAGAAAGCTTTCTGTTTTAGTGTTGAAATATTAAAATAGCAACTTTCCTAAAAAATAAATAAATAAAATAAATAAATAAATAAAGTGAGCCCGACAGTTGAAAGCACTTTTAAAATCAAGGCATTTACTGATTTCTAAGTGGTGCTGCTATGATAGACTTAACACCAGAGAAAGGGATACTAAATAGTTTAGGAAGCTGATGAGAGCTTTCAGGACTTTCACAGTGATGTGGAAAAACAAGTGTGTTTCAGAGGCCACCATGTATTAGTGATCTTGATAAACACTTTTACACACACACACAAACACACACACACACACACACACACACACACACAGAAGCCCACGTAAGAGCAAACTGGAAATAGGATAGGCCTTAAAAAAGACTGAATAACAGCTTTGACCAAACTCAGTCTCAAGGTTAAACTAATCTGCTCCTGTTCTAAGAATATGACATATTTTTAAGAGGAAGTTAACTATATTTGGAGGACCAATTTATTTCTAATTTTTTTTCATATAAAATGGCTAGAATAATTTTTTTAAAAGACTGGGATGTCAGAAGACAAAATCAAATAAGTAAAATTGGAACAAACAAACAAATAGTAAAATCTAACATAGAGATGATCCTAAAATTGTAGTTATCAGAAGAAAAAAATAGACAACAAGAGGGATATTTTAACTCAAATATAAAATAACAATTAAATTGAAATTATAAAACTGAAGACTCCAACAACTGGCATTCAGAAAACACTAGAAGACTTAACAGCAAATTAGGCATAAAAGAAGGGGGGGGAAATCACTGAATCAAAAGAAAATACCCAGATGCAAAATACCAGATGTACAGAATGAAGTTCAAAATGTACTTCCAAGACCAAAATATATATAACAAAACATACTGAAAAGTTCTGACATAAGTGTACATGGAGACGCAAAGGAGGAAAGGAAATAGGAGGAATAGACACTATTAGAAGATATGATGACCAAAAATTTTCTAAACTGGTGAAAGATAAAAACACTCAAATTTAGGAGTTCTACAAACACCAGGTGGGATAAACCTAAAGAAAGCCACTGTTAGAACAATCAGAAGAAAAAGAATATTGTATTATCAGAAATGAAGAGAGACATCACATACTGATAAAAGGGTCAGTTCTTCAGAAAGACATAACAATCCTAATTGTGTGTATATTTAACAATAGAGCCTCAAAGCACAAGATAAAAATTGACAGATCCAAAAGGAAAAATATATATATCTACAACTATAGTTAGAAACTGCAATATTTCTTTCTTAGTAATTGATAGACTAAATGAGCAGAAAACCAGTAAGGATGTAGATGACCTGAATAACATTATTAACTAACTTGAAGTAATTCACATTTTTGGAGCACTCGACTCAACAACAGTTGAACATACATCCTTTCCAAGTGCTCAAGGACACACACATAACATTCTACTGAAACTCTGATCTGTTCCCAAAATGAGCCAATGAAGCACATTTTCCCAAGGACACAATCTATTGTATAGAATTCAACAAACTAATGTCCTCACAATACTCTTCCAGATAGGTGGAAGAGTATATTAAAAGTAGAAATGGGCAAATGAGATTACAAGAAGTGGTATGATGTATAAAGAAGGCTATTGATAGAGATTTCCAGTTTCACTTGGATATGATTTTCTTAAATGAAGCCTCTACTGTGATCAGATCATCCAGAAAAGAAGATGCAATAGAGTCTGGACAGGTTAGAGATGAGGAAGTTCAAGTATTGGGAATCATAATTTGGTAAAGGCAAACAAAAAAGTTTACAATGAATGTGAGAAGTCAAGAGTGAATAGAGTTGGAGATTCAGTAGTTAATAAGCTAGATGACCAGCAAAATAATGGGGATTTTAGTGGAGACAGAGGAAGCTTTCAGAAAAAAGTGAAAAGGTTAAGGTACTTGTATCAGCTACCCAGACCACTTGAATTAGTAGAAGAGTCTGAAATTCTTATAAGAACAGATTCTTTCACTATCACTTCAAGTCTAAAATTCAATCTCAAAATATGTGCTGCTGAAAAATCATTCACAGACAAGACAAAAATTTTCTAGATTTAAAAGTTTTATTCAGGTACATCCAGTCTTCTTTTTCCCAATCTCACTCATCTCAATGAATTGAATGTGTTTTGAAGATAGAATGATGGTTTCCCTGGTAGAAAGCCTAAGAAAGAATAGTATTTTGTCAAAGTACTGTATACACAATTATACACACACACACACACACACACACACACACATATATATATATATATATAAAATGATACAAATATATATATAAAATATATGTAAAAATGATCACATGAGTGAGTGCACATTCACAATACTCAGCATTACAAATACAGGAAAAATGACTTACTCTTTTATTCAATAAGATTTTTATCTTATAATGATTTGCTTTGATAAGTTGTACCATTTATTTCTGGTATTCAAGGAAATATTTAAGAACAGGTGAGTAAGGAATGGCTTATATTCTCAAACATTATGTTAATGTTAAGTATTACTTTCAATGAGTCTCACTGTTAAATATTATAGAATTCTAAAGGGTCATAAAGTACATAATTTTAGGTATTAAAAAGGCTGCCAAAATGCTGCTTCTTTGCTAATTTACAACTTTCTGGAAAAAGGTTCAGCAATGAGTCATGATTCTATTCCTGGAGGGTCATTATCTGCCTTCTCTCTTGCTCCACAGCTAGATTCTGGCTCTAACAGCATCATACATGTACTCATCTGCTCAGTACTATAAGACTTCATAAATAGTTTCACAATTACTGTGTGCACACAGCTACAAAAGCAAACCTACTGAACTTCCATTTCCACCTAGGATAATAAAGCTTTAATAACAATAATAAAGCTTTAAAGAATGTTGCTTTCCCAAAGACAAAGAAAAAAATCCAGATACACTAAAAATCATAATTTTCATTTAACCCATTAGAGAGGTGAGGGTACAAAACAACCAAATAACCTGAATTTCAAAGAGGTACAAGTCCAAAATAGTCAAAATGCACGAACTTTATTGCCTATAGTAAAGCATTGGCAGAAGAAGCACAATCCACTATTTAAATAGATGAGAAGTCAACAAAATTTTAATAAAAGGCTAAATAGAGGATAGAATGTCATTCTGGAATAGGTAGGGGCCATAGACGTAAATGGAGTTGTTACTCTCCCCAAAGCCTTTTCATACACACCTCTACTTGAGTGTTTATAAAAGAGATTGGAGGCAGGAGAAAAAACTAAAAAGAGCCCCTAGCTCTTGATAATGGCAAGCATGTAGGATTTGATCAGTGGTTGTGGGAACACAGGCATATCACAGGACTCACTTCTTTACACTCTTGTAAGAGCCTTAAGTGACAGAGAGAGAGATAGCATGGCTGTTCCCTGTGTAAAGGCAATGACATTTTGGGGTTAGGGGGAAAGTAGGAAAAATAAAGCCTCTTTTTCCTGAAGGAGAAGTAGAAAATTATCTTAGACTCAAAATACTCTATGGCTACCAATCATAGGTCTTATTCTACTGAGAGAGTATAAGAAAACTCCTTAACCAACACCAATTACAAATATAAAGCAACGTTTGGTTATCATTCCAAGGGGCAAAAACACTGAGAAAGCTCCCATAATTTTGGCTCAGGTGCAAAGGACCTCCTTCAGACTGAAGCTGGATCAGAACAACACCCCCTTACCCCTCACATGACTCTAACAGAGAAGTCTACGGATAAGGAGGGGCAGGAGCATGGAGAGAGTCCACCTTTGAAGTGCCCATAGGCAAAGTGGGCTAAAAGTTGATGGTAGAGAACTAAAACTGAGAGAAACTCTCTGACACCAAAATCTCTACCGTACACATAAGGAGATGGAAACCCACCACTGGAGGAATCTGATGATTGGGATTACTGATATTAACTAAAGTCTTAGTAAAAACAAAACCCAAGTAAACTTCATTCCCTTGCCTAGACTATCTCAACTCCCACTTTAATGTTCTGAGAGAAAAGGCATGTTTATTTCAAGATGCAGATACTGTTTACTTTAGAATTTACTGTTTTACACATAATGTTCAGCATATGATTACAAAATAACATAATCGGGCTTCCCTGGTGGTGCAGTGGTTGAGAGTCCACCTGCCGATGCAGGGGACACGGGATCGTGCCCCGGTCCGGGAAGATCCCACATGCCACGGAGCGGCTAGGCCCGTGAGCCATGGCCGCTGAGCCTGCGCGTCCCGAGCCTGTGCTCCGCAAACCATAATTTGTGATATAAACAACAAAATAAGGGAAACATACCTCAATACATTGTGAAGAAACAAAGGAATCAAGAGAACCTGACTCAGAGTTGAACCATAACCCACTACATAACAATGTTAAAAGAGCTATATTTATTACGTTAAATGACCTAATGGAAAAGGTGGGTGACATGCATGAATAGATGCAGAGAAATGCAAAGAATAAGAATTAAATGGAAAAGCCTAGGGAAATTAAAAAAACACTCCAATATTAGAAAATTAAAGTCTTTTTACTGAATCAGTAGTAGACTCAAAATGGCCCTCTGGATTCTCATTAGGGTCTCAAGATTGCTGCACTTCTTTTGTGATGGCTCAAAGGGAGGGTGTCCCATGAGTCCTAGGTTGAAACTGCAGGACTTCCTCTTACCTAGTCTCCACTATATTCTATTAATCTAACAAGTCATTAAATTCACTCTAGATTCTAGGAGAGAGAAAATAAACTTGTAAATGCCACCCCAATAGGAAGAGTAGCAAAGAATTTTTACTTTTTTAAAATCTCTCATTATATATACCCCATTCTCCTAATCCACATTTTTTGTTAAAACTAATCAGGGGCATTACAATTTAAAATATTCAAATATAAGTAACTTCAGAGATGAAAGCCTGTAAACTTTATAAGCAGAAAGAAAAGGCAAGTAGGAGAAAATAACATTTCCATTTTCTTATCTCTAATTTATACTCTAATGGAAAACAATATACCATGCTAAAGACCTGTTTTACTTATTACCTAACTAAAATTTTTAACTTATTTTCTGACATTTAACTCCAAGGTATTTACTTTATACTACAATTTCTTGATTAATTTATTATTTTAGAATAAAAGGTTATTAATCTTAAAAACATATGTTTTAATTTTTTATATTATCCAAGGCTTTTCACATATAATCTTATCTTTTATCTCCATTATGCTACAACAAAAGGTGAAAGGAAAGCAAATTCAAGCAACAAATTATTTCATTTCTTTTGTGACAAAACCTAATCTAACTGATTTTATTCCCTTTGGATTTAATGAACTATTTGAACAGGTTTGTTCTGTAGGATGGCCTTGTTGGAATGAAACATTAAGAGAAATGCTTGAGTTTTAAACAGTTGAAGCAGTTATATTAGAATCTTCCAGAGTAAGCCTATCTATATCACTTTATGCTTTTATATTTAAACGCTCTTCTTTTTACTGCCAATAAAAACAGAAATGTTGAGAAGACAGAGTGTGATCCTATAAGCCAAATGTTGACATAAATGACATTTTACTTTGATTCTATCCTTATTATTTAAATGGTTTCTCTCAAAAGTCATGAAGAAGCATTGATTCATATTTATGAATGATTCTGAATCTATAGAAGTGAAATAACTTTGCCATTTTGTACAGATTTAGAAGTAGAAAATTATTTTGAGTAATTTTTTAAATTATGATATATAGAACATTTTGTCTGTTGCTTTAAAATGTATTTTAATTGGACAAATAATAAAAAAGAATCCAGTGAATCAATCTGATCATTTTGAATATTTTAATCAGAAATGTGATCTAAAGCAGTTAGAAATATCATTTATTTATCAAACTTAGAAATATTTGTCCTTTAATTTGGGCCTTTTTGATATTGGATACACTGAAAACTTTAAACATAGCTTTTGGCTGCTTAGGAAAGCAATTATTTGTCTTTATTCATTTAATAAGCTTGTCATAAATTGTCACATGAGTAAAATTTGGTTTGTATTGGTCTGACATACTGCACTTCTGGTTAGCAATCATAGAAAGTTATACTCAAAATCCCTAAGATGAAGTTTAGTAATACTCAGTACCTTTTCCAGTGATGGGATATGGTGCTGGCCTATAATTCATGTTGTAGTGTTACTATCTAAAATGTGTCTAGGCTCTTTGATCAAAAAAATATCTTCTAAAATGTATATAAGGTGTTTCTGGGTCTTTGCACTGAAACATACTCTGAACCTGTCCACATGTATATTTTTTGGTCACCATTTGCACTTTTCTACCTTAGCTTCCTTTATTTCAGAATTTCAAACATCAGTTTCTAGAACATACTAAAGAGTATTTCTGTAAGGAAAATCCTATCATCTTCAAAAAATCATAAGAAAGTCAAGGTTTAAGAAAAAGTTGTATGTTAACAAATGAATACGTATATCCTGTGACTTCAGTTTAAATTATAGCATGTGCAGTCTTTGTTAATGTCCTTTTATATTTAAATCAAAGCATTTATTTCACATACAAAATTAGAAATGTTAATTACTAACACATTAAAGAGAAATAAAATGTAATTATTTCTTGCCCAACTGCACAAAGATTGGTTAAATGAAAAGCTCTATTAATTTAAAAGCAATTACAAGTTATGAGTAATCTTAATAGTTACAATATTATTGAGGATAAATTGCTTAAACCTTTAATTAAAAGTTGAATCATCATTAAAACTATGTAATTTGGAAAGGAAAGGGTCTTGAGTTCAAACGATTTTCTAATTCAATACTAAATCTAGTTAAAATTTTGTTACATTACAGTAACTTTCACAACCCTGATTCTGAACTAACAGTTTGAGAGATGCTTACCTGGTTACTTTTCTCTACTTTGATACTAAAATATAACATGCCAAAAATTGTTTTTATCTAATGGCCGACATCAGTGACATCCATGAACTTTGATCTTTTAAAACAGCCATTTCCAAACCATAAACCCATTCAAACTAGACACATTTCCCCATTCTTGATGGATTCTTCTATGCCTTAGTATGCTGTACTTGGACAGGTTGCAAATCAAGAAAAAACAGTCATAAATAGGGAAATTAACCCATGTAAAGACCAGCAATTACGATGCAGTAGCATATTAAAAATGAATGCAGTATCAGTCAGAATGTCAAAGCAAATCCACTGAACTAGGGCTTTGTGTGTGTGTATATGTATGTATGTATACTTATACTGGGAAACACAGAAAACAAAACAGCTTGCAGAAAATATGCTGCCCCTTGGCTTTAAATTTTACACTAACAGCAGCCAGGAAAGAGAATCAGTTAACTATAATGAAAGTATCATTCATAGACATCTGTCCACTTTGAAGAGAAACCAACATACTTTTATAAGAAAACAGTGTCTTAGTGATTACTACACGCAAACACACACACACACACACACACAAATGCCCACACACGTGCAGAAAACTTTTTTCATTTTCCATTCCATGAGAATTAATTATAACATTTGGCTCAAAAGAAATAAAAATGAAGTAGAAGTATACATTCCAGCTTGGGGCTTTCTACTGTCCCTGAGAAGGTATTTTACTGGGAAGTGTGCACAATTATGTCCTTTTTGAGAAAG
>NW_006770829.1:704888-802623 GCF_000442215.2 Lipotes vexillifer
ATGCTTGCAATATTCAAGATAAACAACCACTTAAGTGCCCATATGTGACTGCCTTTTCCCTTTAACACTGTTTCAGCAATTAGGGATGTTTAAATGATCCAGTAACTACCACCTCTCACATCCAGAACTAAAAGCAAGACACAATATCATTAATGAAAAATTCAGCATATTCAAGCAATTGAGTGAGAACCAGGCCCTATATATATATCCACAAACATCTCCATATCTTGGTTTTAGATGGCTGTTTTTTTCATGCATTACTGGATAATAATTTGTTGTTCTAGTCACAAATTTGTTCTTGACCTCTGAAAATTCTTACTATAAGAATTTATAGAATTCTTACTTCAGAAATCTACATGAAGATTTTTTTAGTCTATTAAAGGTTTTAAGGAGAAAGATACAGCTGAGTAAACTAAATGATGGCAAATTCCAAACCAAAAAAAAATGAATAGTACTTTCAAACGTTATTTGTAACTGATTATATTAGAAATTGGAATGAAGATCTCTACTGATGCAACTTATAAGTGATAATTATATTAAAAATTTAACCATAAGGGTCATTTTAACTTCTAATATAAGGAAAATTGTTATACTTATTCCTAGTTTGCTTTTTGTTCTCAAGCTCAGCCCATCTTGGTTTTGAATTCTATGAGGAAGGCAGGTAGTGAAAACAAAAAACCAAACCACCAACCAACCAAAGTGGAGTGATGCACAGCCAGTGGTTCTGTGAGGTTCCCTGAAGGGTAGGAAGGTATATGTAGAAGCTAGGTACGGAGGCTGAAGAAAACAGAGGTTCTGGAATGCTCCTGCTACAGAAGAGTAATTTATGAACATATGGCTTTCAGGTAGTTAATAACCTTTGAATTTGAGTATGGTATCACCTAAAAGTTTCTTTAAATTAACCTCTTGCTAAATCCATGAACAGATTATATTATACAATAGGCCCTCCGATAGGAGCTTTATAAGAGATAAACAATGTAAGAAAGAACCTTGAATTTTCAAAACTGAAGGACAACAAAGTGGTAAATAGAAAAAACAAATTATTGTTCTCAGGTATTTAAAAACATAGGTACAACTGTTAAAGCAAAAATGATAGCATTACCTATTATTTCAATACATGGTATGTAATACTTACAGAAACAATATATTAAAGATTGGTTAGAAGCGATAAATGAGCTTACAAAGTTGGCGTTTTCTGGATTTTACACAAAGTGGTACAATATTAACATTATGTAGACATGAAAGATCTATATATTAAAAATGAGTTTAAAATGCAAATAAATGTATACAAAAAGTCAGTAAGTAAATGAAGTAAAAATATAAAGAAAGAAAAAAAAGAAAAAAGGAAAAAATTAATTTAAATATTCTGAAAGAAGTCAAGAAAGGAAAACACCACCACAATGCAAAGACAAACAAAATAATTATACAAAATAATAACAAAATAGTAGGGCTAAATACACATTGATAATTATATGAAATATTAATGCTGTAAACAGTTCAAACAAAAAGCAGAGATTGAAAAATTTGAACTAAACGATCATGAAAATACAACATATCAATGTTTATGGGGTGAAGCTAAAACAGGGCTTAAAGGGAAATGTGTAGCTTTAAATGCATGTTTTAAAAGAGGAAAAATATCTAAAATTAATGACCTAAGCCTCCACCTTACAAAGAAAAGAAAAGTATGGCCAGGTAAACCTGAACAAGTTTAAAGAAGGAAATAAATTTAAGAAAAGATATTAATAAAATAAAAAACAGAAAGACAATAGAGGACATAAACAACACCAAATTTATATATATAAATCTTGCTTCTTTGAAATCATAAAAAAATTTGATTGATTAGCAAAAAAGGAGAGAACACAAATCAATATAAGCACCAATAAAATAGGTGTTTTCACCACAGATCCTATAAACTTTAAAATAATAAGAACACAATACATAATTTTCTGCCAACAAATTTAATAAATTAGATAAAATAACTAAGTTTCTTGAGAAATACAATTTAAGAAAATTGACACAAGAGGAAATGGAAATTCTGAAGACCCCTATGTCTACTATGGAAATTGAATGTGCTAACATTTCCCCAAAATAAATCTCTAAGTCAATATTTTATTACTGGTCAATGTTATCAAAGAATAAATAACACCACTCTTACAAAAAATGTTTTAGAAAACAAAGGGAGAAAAATCACTTTCACAGCTCATTTTATTAGGCAAGCATCACCCAAACCCCACAATTTGACAAGGATATTACAAAACAGAAAGAGCATGGGAATATAGATGTGAAACAATTTTACATCTTTTTTCAGGAATATAGATCAAGTAGGAACTATCATAGTAATGCAAGCTTCATTTACTATGTCAAATGCATCAACAAGCATCAACATATTAACTGAATAAGTGGAAAAATCACATGAATATTTTAAAGGATGAAAAAAAATAGAAAAATATCCTATAATTGAAGGACATGAGTTTCCATATTGAAAGCACACAATGGATGCATAACAGCTATGGATAAAATTAGATTCACACTAAGACATATGGTAAAACAACACATTACTGTCTTTCAGCAGAAATTCTAGATAAAACACAATGTTTCAAAAACTCAGAATGACTTTGGGCTTTTTGAATAGAATACTGAAAGTAAAAAGACAATGGAAGGGGATGGCTTCAAGATGGCAGAGGAGTAAGACATGGAAATCACATTCCTCCCCACAAATACAACAAAACTACATCTACATGTGGAACAACTCCTACAGAACACCTACTGAATGTTGGCAGAAGACCTCAGACTTCCCAAAAGCAGCCTCGGGAGCAGTGGATTAAATCTCCACGATCAACTTGATGTACCCTGCATTTGTGGAATACCTGAATAGACAGCAAATCATCCCAAAATTGAGGCGGTGGACTTTGGGAACAACTGTACACTTGGAGTTTACTTTCTGCACCTAATTTGTTTCTGGTTTATGTTTACCTTAGTTTAGTATTTAGAGCTTATTATCATTGGTAGATTTGTTTATTGATCTGGTTGCTCTCTTCCTTTTTTTATTTTTTAATATATATATACATTTTCCTTTTTCTCTTTTTGTGAGTGTGTATGTGTATGCTTCTTTGTGTGACATTGTATAGCTTTGCTTTTGCCATTTGTCTTAGGGATCTGACTGTCCTTTTTTTTTAGTATAGTTTTAGTGCCTGTTATCATTGGTGGACTTGTTTTTTTGTTTGGTTGCCCTCTTTATTTCTCTCTTTCCTTTTTTTAATTACATTTTTATCTTTAATAATTCTTTTCTACCTTAATCACTTTAACTTATATTCTTTATTTATTGTTATTTCTTTTCTCTCCCTTTTCTTCTGAGCCGTGTGGCTTACAGGGTCTCGGTGCTCTGGCCAGATGTGAGGCCTCAGCCTCTAAGGTGGGAGGGCCGAGTTCAAGATATTGGTCCACCAGAGACCTCCTGGCTCCATGTAATATCAAATGACAAAAGCTCTCCCAAAGACCTCCATCTCAATGCTAAGACCCAGCTCCACTCAACGACCAGAAAGGTATAGTGCTGGACACCCTATGCCAAACAACTAGCAAGAAAAGAACACAAACCCACCCATTAAAAGAGAGGCTGCCTAAAATCATAATAAGTTCACACACACCCCAAAAAACACCATCAGATGTGGTCCTGCCTACCAGAAAGACAAGATCCAGCCTCATCCACCAGAACACAGGCACGAGTCCCCTCCACCAGGAATGACACACTGAACCAACCTTACCCACTGGGGGAAGACACCAAAAACAACGGGAACTATGAACCTGCAGACTGTGAAAAGGAAACCCCAAACATGGCAAGTTAAGCAAAAGGAGAAGACAGAGGAACACACAGCAGATGAAGGAGCAAGGTAAAAACCTACCAGACCAAAAAAATGAAGAGGAAGTAGTCAGTCTACCTGAAAAAGAATTCACAGTAGAGATAGTAAAGATGATCCAAAATCTTGGAAACAGAATGGAGAAAATACAAGAAACATTTAACAAGAACCTACAAGAATTAAAGAGCAAACAAACAATGATGAACAACACAACAAATGAAACTGAAAATTCTCTAGAAGGAATCAATAGCAGAATAACTGAGACAGAAGAACAGAAAAGTGACTGGGAAGATAAAATAGTGGAAATAACTACCACAGGGCAGAATAAAGAAAAGAGAATGAAAAGAATTGAGGACAATTTCAGAGACCTCTGGGTCAACAGGAAATGCACCAACATTTGAATTATAGGGGTCCCAGAAGAAGAAGAGAAAAGGAAAGGGACTGAAAAAATATTTGAATAGATTATAGTTGAAAACTTCCCTAATATGTGGAAGGAAACAGTCAATCATGTCCAGTAAGTGCAGAGTCCCATACATGATAGATCAAAGGAGAAACTCAACAACACACATATTAATTAAACTTTCAAAAAAATCAAATACAAAGAAAATTATTAAAGGAAGAAAAGGAGGGCTTCCCTGGTGGCGCAGTGGTTGAGAGTCCGCCTGCCGATGCAGGGGACACAAGTTCGTGCCCCGGGCCGGGAAGATCCCATGTGCCGTGGAGCAGCTGGGCCCATGAGCCAGGGCCGCTGAGCCTGCTCGTCTGGAGCCTGTGCTCCGCAAACGGGAGAGGCCACAACAGGGAGAGGCCCGCGTACCGCCAAAAAAAAAAAAAAAGCAGAAAAGGAAAAGCATCAATTAACATACAAGGGAATTTCCATAATGTTAACAGCTGATTTTTCAGCAGAAACTCTGAAAGCCAAAAGGGAGTGGCAGGACATAGTTAAAGTGATGAAAGGCAAAAACCTACAACCAAGATTACTCTCCTCAGCAAGGACCACATTCAGATTTGACAGAGAAATTAAAATCTTTACAGATAAGCAAAAGCTAAGAGAATTCAGCACCACCAAACCAGCTCTACAACAAATGCGAAAGCAACTTCTCTAGGCAGGAAACACAAGAGAAGGAAAAGACTTACAATAACAAACCCAAAACAATTAGGAAAATGGTAATAGGAAAATACATATTGATAACTTCCTTAAGGTAAAGGGATTAAATGCTCCAACCAAAAGACATAGACAGGCTGAATGGACACAAAAGCAAGACCCATATATATGCTGTCTACAGGAGACCCACTTCAGACCTAGGGAAACATACAGACTGAAAGTGAGGGGATGGAAAAAGATATTCCATGCAAATGGAAATCAAAAGAAAGCTAGAGTAGCAATTCTCATATCAGACAAAATAGACTTTATTTTATAAAATAAAGACTATTACAAGAGACAAAATAGGACACTACATAATGATCAAGGGATCAATCCAAGAAGAAGATACAACAATTGTAAATATTTATGCACCCAACATAAGAGCACCTCAATACATAAGGCAACTGCTAACAGCTATAAAAGAGGAAATCGACAGTAACACAGTATTAGTGGGGGACTTTAAAACCCCACTTTCACCAATGGACAGATCATCCAAAATGAAAATAAATAAGGAAACACAAGTCTTAAATGATACATTAAACAAGATAGACTTAACTGATATTTATAGGACATTCCATCCCAAAACAGCAGATTACACTTTTTTCTCAAGTGCTCATGGAACATTCTCCAGGATAGATCATATCTTGGGTCACAAATCAAGCCTTGGTAAATTTAAGAAAATTGAAATCATATCAAGTATCTTTTCCGACAACAACGCTGAGACTAGATATCAATTAGAGGAAAAAAAGTCCTGTAAAAAATAAAAACACATGGAGGCTAAACAATACACTACTAAATAACCAAGAGATAACTGAAGAAATCAAAGAGAAAATCAAAACCGACCTAGAAACAAATGACAATGAAAACACTATGATCCAAAACTTATGGGATGCAGCAAAAGCAGTTCTAAGAGGGAAGGTTACAGTAGTATAATCCTACCTCAAGAAACAAGTAAAATCTCAAATAATAACCCTAACCTTACACCTAAAGCAATTAGAGAAAGAAGATCAAAAAAAAACCCAAAGTTAGCAGAAGGAAAGAAATCATAAAGATCAGATCAGAAATAAATGAAAAAGAAATGAAGGAAACAATAGCAAAATGAATAAAACTAAAAGCTGGTTCTTGGAGAAGATAAGTAAAACTGATAAACCATTAGCCATACTCATCATGAAAAAAAGGGAGAGGGCTCAAATCAATAGAATTCGAAATGAAAAAGAAGTAACAACTGACACTGCAGAAATACAAAGGATCATGTCAGACTACTACAAGCAACTCTATGCCAGTAAAATGGACAACCTGGAAGAAATAGACAAAGTCTTAGAAAAGCAAAACCTTCCAAGACTGAAGCAGGAAGAAATAGAAAATATAAACAGACCAATCATAAGCACTGAAATTGAAACTGTGGTTAAAAATCTTCCAACAAACAAAAGCCTAAGACCAGATGGCTTCACAAGCAAATTCTATCAAAAATTCAGAGAAGAGCTAACACCTATCCTTTTCAAACTCTTCCAAAACATAGCAGAGGGAGGAACACTCCCCAAATCATTATATGAGGCCACCCTCACCATGATACCAAACACAGATAAAGATGCCACAAAAAAAAAGAAAACTACAGGCCAATATCACTGATGAACTTAGATGCAAAAATCCTCAACAAAATACTAGCAAACAGAATCCAACAGCACATTAAAAGGATCATACACCATGATCAAGTGGGGTTTATCACAGAAATGCAAAAACTCTTCAATATATGCAAATCAATCAATGTGATAAACCATATTAACAAATTGAAGAAGTAAAACCATATGATCATCTCAACAGTTGCAGAAAAAGGTTTTGACAAAATTCAACACCCATTTATGATAAAAAACCCTCCAGAAAGTAGGCATAGAGGGAATTTATCTCAACATAATAAAGGCCATAGATGACAAAGCCACAGCTAACATCATTCTCAATGGTGAAAAACTGAAAGCATTTCTCTAAGATCAGGAACAAGACATGGATGTCCACTCTCACCACTATTATTCAACATAGTTTTGGAAGTCTTAGCCACAGCAATCAGAAAAGAAAAAGAAATAAAAGGAATACAAATTGGAAAAGAAGAACTAAAGATGTGACTGTTTGTGGATGACATGATACTATATATAGAGAATCCTAAAGATGCTACCAGAAAACTACTAGAGCTAATCAATGAATTTGGTAAAGTAGCAGGATACAAAGTAATGCACAGAAATCTACTGCATTCCTATACACTAATGATGAAAAATCTGAAAGAGGAATTAAGGAAACACTGTCATTTATCATTGCAACAAAGAGAATAAAATATGTAGGAATAAACCTACCTAAGGAGACAAAAGACCTGTATGCAGAAAACTGTAAGACACTGATGGAAGAAATTAAAGATGATACAAATAGATGGAGAGGTATACCATGTTCTTGGATTGGAAGAATCAACATTGTGAAAATGACTATACTACCCAAAGCAATCTATGGATTCAATGAAATCCCTATCAAACTACCAATGACATTTTTCACTGAACTAGAACAAAAAATTTCACAATTTGTATGGAAACACAAAAGACCGTGAATAGCCAAAGTAATCTTGGGAAAGAAAAACGAAACTGGATCAGGCTCCCTGACTTCAGACTATACTATAAAGCTACAGTAATCAAGACAGTATAGTACTGGCACAAAAACAGAAATATGGATCAATGGAACAGGATAGAAAGCCCAGAGATAAACCCATGCACATAAGGTCACCTTATCTTTGATAAAGGAGACAAGCATATACAAGGAGAAAAGACAGCCTCTTCAATAAGTGGTGCTGGGAAAAGTGGACAGCTACATGTAAAAGAACGAAATTAGAACACTTCCTAACACCATACACAAAAGTAAACCCAAAATGGATTAAAGATCTAAATGTAAGGCCAGACACTATCAAACTCTTAGAGGAAAACATAGGCAGAACACTCTATGACTTAAATCATGGCAAGATCCTTTTTGACCCACCTCCTAGAGAAATGAAAACAAAACAAAAATAAACCAATTGGACCTAATGAAACTTAAAAGTTTTTGCACAGCAAAGGAAACCATAAACAAGACGCAAAGACAACCCTCAGAATAAGAGAAAATATTTGCAAATGAAGCAACTGACAAAAGATTAATCTCCAAAATATACAAGCAGCTCATGTAGCTCAATATCCAACAAACAAACAACCCAATCCAAAAATGGGCAGAAGAGCTAAACAGAAATTTTTCCAAAGAAGATATACAGATTACCAACAAACACATGAAAGGATCCTCAACATCACTAATCATTAGAGAAATGCAAATCAAAACTACAATGAGGTATCACCTCACATCAGTTAGAATGGCCATCATCAAAATATCTACAAACAATATATGCTGGAGAGCGTGTGGAAAAAAGGGAACACTCTTGCACTGTTGGTGGGAATGTAAATTGATACAGCCACTATGGGAACAGTATGGCGGTTCCTCAAAAAACTAAAAATAGAACTACCATACGACCCAGCAATCTCATTACTGGGCATATACCCTGAGAAAACCATAATTCAAAAAGAATCATGTACCACAATGTTCACTGCAGCTCTATTTACAATAGCCAGGACATGGAAGCAACCTACGTGTCCATCGACAGATGAATGGATAAAGAAGATGTGGCACATATATACAGTGGAATATTACTCAGCCATAAAAAGAAATGAAATTGAGTTATTTGTAGTGAGGTGGATGTACCTAGAGACTGTCATACAGAGTGGAGGGTGTCAGAAAGAGAAAAACAAAACAAATAATGCATGCTAACATATATACATGGAATCTAAAAAAAAAAAGATGGTCATGAAGAACCTAGGGGCAAGACAGGAATAAAGACAGAAACCTACTAGAGAATTGACTTGAGGATACGGGGAGGGGGAAGGGTAGGTTGGGACAAAGTGAGAGAGTGGCATGGACATATATACACTACCAAACGTAAAACAGATAGCTAGTGGGAAGCAGCCGCATAGCACAGGGAGATCAGCTCGGTGCTTTGTGACCACCTAGAGGGGTGGGATAGGGAGTGTGGGAGGGAAGAAGATGCAAGAGGGAAGAGATATGGGAACATATGTATATGTATAACTGATTCACTTTGTTATGCAGCAGATACTAACACACCACTGTAAAGCAAATATATTCCAATAAAGATGTTAAAAAAAAAAAGAAGACAGTGGAGTAATGGCACTATATTTCTGCAGAAATATCATTTTTTAACCTAGAATTTTAAATCCATCTAAGTTATTAATCAAGTTTAGAGCAGAATAAAAACATCTTTAGCTCCGCAAGGACTATAAATATTTGCATCCTGTTATCTGTGCAAAACAGGCCTCTGGATAATATCCACCATCAAATGAGAAAGTAAAGTACGACAGAGTAAGATATGGAACATAGAAAACAAATAAATGGAATATAGGAAAGAATTAGAGGGAACCACCAATAAGAGAATGAAAAGAGATCCCAGGGTGAAACATATGTACCAGACATAGAAGTTAACCATTCCAGATTGAATCTGTTTGACAAGATACAGATATTCTCACAACTGATCGACAACATTAACTTCTATATCTTTGCCAACCTTTTTTAGAACAAAACAAACGAACAAAAACTACTGGAAATTGTATTCCACAAAAATAAGGAATTAACTCCTACATATGTATAAAATCCAATCTTTATAAAGGGAAAAAAAAACAGAGTAGTTTTTTTTTACTTAAAGAAGAAGCCACTGGATTTAGGAATCAGTAAATTTCATGAAAGAAACAAATGGGCATTGACCTATATTAATGCTCCATGTTTACAGTCAGTAATTTTGGATATTATGCAGATATTACCCAAATAATATTAAAAGGCTAGCTACTAAGGCTTCTTCCCAATTTTCCTCACCTTGAAGTAATAATTTTTCTACTATGGTAGCCGCCAAAATTACCTTAATATTATTTGTTTTTTAAAAAAATAGTGAGCATGATATACTTTGATTTAAAAGAATTTAATGGTATCAATAATTTTAGATCTATCATTCCTTAGAAGAGATTTGTTTGGATGACTTAAAAGCTGGATTTGAAGGCTAAGGTAACTTTCTATAACTGTATTTCCTTTGGAATACCCATTCTTCCTCCAGTTAGGAATTGGTAAATTTTGATGAGTTTGAAGAAATTCAAGAATTATCGTTTTCACTCTTGCCCTGATGTTTTAAACTATCCTACTCTTGAATATTGTCAAATGATATTTTATAATCTACGTTGTTCCATGTAGTACTGGAATATGTACAGTCTTGCTACAAATTAGTGCATTACCAAAGTTTTTCCTGCTGCCTCTAGGAATTTTTTTCACCTTGGTAATACTTTGCTTATATTTACCTTTTTTTTCTGTCTTTCATCTTTCTTTTTCTTTCTGCATCCTCCCACCAACTACATATTTCTTTTCAGCTAACTCCCTTTGTACTCACCCCAAAATAGTTTTTACTGCTTTGTTCCCCCTTATATTTTACAACCTTTTCTTTTTTCTCATTTTCTTATTCTACCTCCTGGGGGTTTTTAACTTGAGATCCATGGACCTCCTAAGCTTGGATGGGCTTCAGGAGATCCAGAAGCACTCTGAAAATCAGTGTTGAATGTGATTTTTTTCCTCAGCAGAGGGTCTCTAAAGTCTTAAAGAAGTAAATGAATAATCAGAAAATTATCAAGCAAACTTTATAATCTGTCTCATGTTTCCCCCTATGTTCCCATCTAGTTTCTGGACACTTTCCTGTCACAGCAAACTTCTAGTGAAGCAGTTGTATCTCTCTTCTTGTTTTCATATCCAGACTTTCTCTTTCTACTTTCATTTATAAAAAGGATGAAATGTTCTTCCTTAAGGAAATTCATCGTACTGGCAGGAGAGGAATAGCTTTCTGGCAGTGCCATATGGGAGGAAAATAAACAAACAAACAAACAAACAATCAACAAACACAAAGCTTGAGTATCTCGCACTTGCTGATTCTCAGGAACACAAACTAGTAGGATGCTAAGCATTCCTTGCTGCATCCATGTAATAAAGATAAAATGCGTTCTACTGTGTTCCAATTTATTTAGAAGACGAGAAAGAAGCCTTACAACTCTTAACCCACTACTATAAGTTATCTTAAGACGTCAAAACATCCAAGAGAAAGCCAGCCATTCTTCCACAATTTCTCTGAAACAGACAATTATTACAGACTTTTCTCCTCTCTCCTCCCTCATGACATTTTCTCTTCCTAAATACTTTTCCTCAGCATATTTTAAAGCTAATGAACTACTATTAATTTATTTTAAAAAAACAACTTAGAGGTAGTCTTTGGTATGAGTTTTCCTCATTCAAATGTCCTCTGATGCCTATTTTTTACAGGCATATATACAATGCTTCATCATGGTTATGAGTGCCTTTTGGCAGGGACTGAGTCTAACTCATCTTTGTATGTCCCACTATCTGTAAGTGCAGACTGTTTGCAGATACTTGAAGTACATAGAAAGAATAAATAGATGAGTACATTTATAAATGATATTTAAGTTAAAATGATTTATTTTAATTTCACAGTTACTTAAATATTAAAGCCAACTAATTCCTTTTATAAGATTCATTATTTGAATTGCTTGATATAGATCAATGTGAAAATAAAAGTGCTTCTCAAATTGTGTGCAAGATAACAGCAAAAAGTGTTCCAGAAGAAATACACACACAGCACATTAAAAACTTTTGATAGTCCTTTACCAAAGAAATTAATTTAATTTCACATTTCCACAGGCATTAACTTTTGGGACAATTACTATATTTTAATTCTCCCAGAAGAGAAGTATTCCACAGAAACCATTAGACAGCTCGGGGAAGACACGGACCAGATACTAAATATTCTATTTCATTTGAACTATAGAGATAACAGAATTAAAAACATTGATCCTGAATATCATTTCATTCCAATATCCACACTTTTTAAAGAATATAAAATGCCTCAAAGCTGACCATACAAAGAAATTACAAAAGTGAAAATGAAGAATGTAAAACTCCACATCTAACCCACATATACAGAAAAACAAATAAAGGTATTACAATATTATTTGTAATCATTTACATTCAAAATGGTTAGCAGAGAGAAGCTGAACCTTCTTTTGCATTCAAAAGTTTTATCTTGACTCCAAGCTGTTGAGACGGAACGGTCAACATACAAAAAATAAAAGTAATTTAGAATAAGAGTGAAATCCCATAGTATTTGGGGAGAATTAAATGTCCTTGAAAATATCATTGGACTGAATTTAAATCTCATGATATACTAAATAGAAAAGGGGAAAACAAAGGAGATCTCTATTAGTATTGCTGAACAATACTAACTGAAATTTCCACTGAAATTAATACTTTGCTGGGAGGGAATTAGAGAACTTCATCATGATATTTTAATTGGTTTATTAATTCAAAAAAGCAAAATGCAAAGACGAATTTTATTTGTGAGGATGCTGTGTAATGAAGGCAAGCTGGAAAATAAACATATCAAAAAATCACATACAGACTGCAAAAGGGAGATGCTTTAACATTGGCCGTAAGACTTTTCCCATCTACATTCTCACATTGCTTTCGGGATTTGACCTTATGAGACTCTATCTGCTTTCTGATGTGAGCAATGGGCAAACTGCTGGCAAGGCACTATCAATGTTCCTTCTGAAAAATCAACAATGACAGGCTTTCCCTAGTCTTGCCTGTGCTTACTGTCCATGTCTCCAAAACTAAACCACTTAATACAAACAAAATGTCTTCTCATGTTTAGACCCTTAGAAAGTATACATTAGCTATAGACTAGAAATAATCCCCAGGGAAGATGTTTTGTTTGCTATATACATTTTTGCTTGCAAAAATATGTAATAGTCATTTGGGTGATTCTGATTTCTGTGAAATTCAAAATTGGGTGCTGCACTGCTAACTCTTTATACTGACATTTACTGAAAAGAGCTGAGGCTCTGGACTCAGGATCTTTTAACAGCTGAGAACTACCATTTACAAGCTGTGCACTTTAGAAAATTATTAAGTATGTTTAAAATGCAGTTGCCTGCCTCATTTGAAAAATCAAGCTCATGATAGCTATCACATAGTACTTGTTTAAGGAGTATCCATGTATGTACAGTACATACCATGGGACTGGGACTTAGAAAGTGTTAAATATGTTTCTATTTCTCCCCTTTTAAAATCATTATCAGCCCAATATCTCTTTTTCGTGGAAGTCATTTGCTTTCTGATCCTTGTAAACTAACTAGTCTATATCCACAATCATTATCAATT
This sequence comes from Lipotes vexillifer, assembly GCF_000442215.2. NCBI lineage: Eukaryota > Metazoa > Chordata > Mammalia > Artiodactyla > Lipotidae > Lipotes > Lipotes vexillifer. Next base: position 718,218 of record NW_006770829.1, read on the forward strand.
ATTCCATATAGAGCTAATAAGTACACACATATCCACATATTGAAATAGGCAATATGAAGTTGTTAATGTCATCCTCAGCAGTGTTAGCAGTGGTTAGCAATGTGGACATTACAAGCAGGGGAAAAAGGGCATGTTTTCTCACAGGGCTTAGCCAGGGTCTTTGGAAATGTTCTGCTACCATTACCATCACACTACTGATCAGTCAAGGAAAAGGATGACATTCAGCCTAGAAAATCACTAGCACAGATCAGTGTGACCTGGAGGTGAGTAGTCTCTAGAAACTTGATGCATTGAACCATTTAATTCAAGGAAAACAGAGGACGACTGTTTAATAAGAACTTGGCTTACTCTACTGTCAGATGCTTCAAGAAAAATAAATGCTCTTTACTGAAACCTAAAGATATGAGTATATTTTCAGCCATTTTTCTTTGCCGTAATGTAAAGAGACCGGTATAGAATATGAAAACAGAAAACATTAAAATCACAATGGTGCTATGACAGAAGTCCTAATTTGGGGGGAACATGGGAAATTTTCTTTTAGGAATATAACTTTGGTGATCTTTCTTTCAGAAACATGATTAGCAAAGGGTACATTAATTTTCTGAATGTGTATTTCAGGATATATATGTATTTAAATGTTAATACATGTGTCCTACACAATGCCTGAGTAAAACAATAGGTCTGTTAGTAATAATTTCTCAGATTTAGTTTTGTTTTAAGAATGCAGAAAAGTTAAGATTCTTAATTCACTTTATGTTTCTTAGTAATCTTCTGACAATATACTCAAGACACCACATTTACTTAGACATTGTTTATAAACTATTTCAAAGGACAAAAGTGGAAGAAAAACAATAGCACAATTTTGTAATTTACTCATGTAATATCAAGTGTATGTGGCATGGAAATATTGTTTCATAGCTATTGAAAGAAACTAAAATGGTCTTCATTTCTAGCCATAGATGCTAAACAGAAGGAGATTTTATAAAGCTTTCATAAAACATAGAGTAAGCTTAAAACTGCTTATATTGCTTATGCATGCAAAATATTGGAAAGTTTAACTATGAAGGTTGTAAGTTTAAGCATATCGTAAACATATACTTTATAAAATAAAACTGCTACATCATTCTTTAAAATGTAGTCCTTAGGATCTGAATACTATAGAGATTTGATGCCCACAGTCTTCAATCATGAATGGGCTATATTCTGAAAGTAGAGATATTTCTAAATATGTCTCCTACAAAATTATAACCTAATTAAATATACATTTTGTGCCTGAAAGTTTCTTTCAATATTGAAGAATAATTCTATGCAAACTGAAATGTAATTGAATATTTTTGTGATCATAAATTCATAGTCCAGCTAGAAGTCCAAGTATTTATAATAACACTTGATTATTGTCTTTCTCAAGAAATATCCCACATATCCTGTTGTCTCTACCTTCAAAATCTATCTAAAATTTTTACCATCTTCATTACTACAATACTGACCCTAGCCACCATCATCTTTTGGCTGTGTTATTCCTATATTCCAACCTGTATTATTCAGCTTTGATGAAACAACAAACAACCTTACAAATATCATTGATTTTCAGCAACAAACATTTATTCTTGTTTACATTTTATGGGTGATTTAGTGGTGCCTGTAGCTCTATTGGGCTCTCCTAAACTTTTTGGGCCTTGCTTGCCTTGTTGTGGTACAGCTGGGAATGGCTTTACATTTTTTTATTTTAGCATCAAGGAAGAAGGAACAGTTACTATCTGTGGCTTCCTGATTTCATGGAAGATGACAGTAGCCTGAGGACAGAGTCGGGGTGTTGACTGGACAAAGTCTAACTATACACATGTTCACATAAAACTTCTACTTAAATGTGGCAAAAGTCACATCTGCTCATGTTTCATTGACCAAAGTAGGTCTATTGTCAAGCCCACAGTCAACGCAATGGGAAAGTATATATTTTACTTATATGAAGAAATTATAAAAGCCAGTAGTGATCAAATAAATGTGAAAAAATAATATAATCTATCATTTCTCTAAAACAGTATCTCTGCATTTACTCTTGTTATATCTGAGGGTGGGGTTTTGTTTCTTGTTTTTGGGTCTTTTCTCAAAACATTATCCAAATAATCCTATTAAAGCAGAAGTCAGATCATATCTCTCCTCTGCCTAAAATTGCCCAGTGGCCTCTTACCTAATTACAAGTGAAATACAAAGTCATTACAATATCCTGCCTTATCTTCTATTTTGGCTTACCATCGCTCTCTTTGCCAAGAGGCTATTTTTGGGACACAGCTAGCACCATCCTATCTTGGTGCCATTGCAATTTCCCGTGTCTTCTCATGGCTTCTTCCCTTACCTACTTCAGGTCTTTATTTAAATATCTACTTCTCTGTTAGGGCTTGATTCACTATTTTATTTAAAATTTTAACCCTCTCCCTGAGCTATCTTAGCTCAACCTGTAAGTTTTTTCTTCTGAATTAAAACAAACACTTTTGGGGTATATGCTCCAAATCACTTGTTTAGAGGAGGACTGGCAACTACTAATAGTCTCTCCAAGAGTAAGTTCAATGGGGTAGCTGTAGTTCCCCAAGGCAAAACTGGCATGTAACTTAACAGAGAAACCTGAGCGGATGATGGGCAAAAGCAGATGCTGCAAACTGCATTCAAATTATTTTATGCCCAAATAGTTTTAATTCTTCATTTACTGCAAGATAATTTTGAACAAATAAGTATCTTCTGAAAATTACAGGTATAATTAAATAGAAATTTTCAGTAACTGACTTTTAAAGTTTCTTTTTATTCAAAATGTATTTAAGAATGCACAGACTAAATCTATGGCCTAAGTGACTTAATTATGTGATGCCTACACTACCACAGAGAGTCAACAGAACAGAAGGTCAGTTCAGCTCTTAGTTCAGCCCACGATTCAGCACCACCAGTTTATGTGCCCACAAAGCTTACATGTGCCATACTCTCAGTGAGATCACCCCCTCCTTGAATCTACCCTCATTCCCCAGAGGGCTGTCAAGTGGGAGAGAGTGGTAAAGTCATCTGGGCTACTATTACAATGGTGAGGAAAGGGATAAGGAAGATACACTGAAAGCTTCTTTATCTCAGATGCAAGAGCAGCAAGTAAAGTGAGCACTCCAAGGTGGATGCAAGCACTTTGCTGTAAAAGTGAATTTGTTGGGATGTATATGAAACTCTTTTAAACAGCTGAGCTGGTTTATGTAATTCAATCAAAATTATATGTCTTAAGTATTAACAAGACACAATTGAGGAGCACTGAGGGTGGCTAACTACTGATGACTGATATTCCAAAAATCAGTCATCAATGCTGATAACTATATATATCCCTACCTTTGTCCTTGTTTCCATCTCCCTTGTTATACTTTCATTATAAAGAATCAGAGCCTCCAGCTTCACACTGACTGCTCACACCTTATCTCTCAGATATTGTCTCTCAAAACAACATTTTGGGGTCAAGATTGTTTTGCATTCTCAACTAAACTTTAATTTCTATGCACACAGGATAAAGTCTGCATTTATTCACTACTATTACTCCCAGCATCTAGCAGCAGATATTCAAAAACTATGAAATAAAAAAGTAATTAAAAAAAAGAAAACACAAAGAACCAAGAAAAAGGATATGGTTCCAGACAGTGCAATAGTTAAACCCAGTGGTCAAAGACTAGCTTTGCCAGTAACCCAATGACACTAATTCAGAGCTCACCCATTAAACTATATACTACAGCACAGTGTTACTTCAAAGTGTGAACTAAAGAACCATAGTTCCTTAAAGTAGTGATAGGTATAACAAAAAAAGTGTTCCATGGTCAAAATGTTTAGGAGACACTGAATAAAATTCAATAAAATAGGGGAAAAAAACAACAAATGAATGATGATAAAATAGAAAGGGAAGTGAATTTGCCCTATTTCTTTTTATTCCTAGGAACCTGCTAATGAAAATGATTAATAATAATCCCAGACTAATTGTTACTACATTATACATTTTCATGTGTTCTCTGTTGCTCCAGGCAACATATATCTTCCAAGTGTCCCCTTTATTGCACTTAACCAAAAGAATGAGTGAAGTGGGAATCACATTCATTATGAAAATTTCGATGGTAGGGAGACATTTTTATTTTAAATATTGCACATAACACACCACCACTGGTGGTTGTCAAATGTTTCAGAAAGACATCAAAGACAAACTCGAACACACACAAATGAAATGTAAAACAACTTACCACTGTACTGAATTACTGTTAATGGGTCTTACTAACACAGCTATAAAAAGAAACGCAAAACTCCATGTATCAACTTCAAGTGAATCCTAGGGAAAACTACAGCAACATTTGGGACGGTGGTTGGGGAAGTGGTGGCAGTGAGGGTATATGTATATATATGCACATGTATGTATTTTGTGCCTGTCTGTCCAACCAAAACATATCATCCTGCTCAAGTTTAAAATTAAAATCATTCATTATAAAAGAATATTTTTACAGTCTCAACAGAATAAAGAAGAAATCCAGCTTTGTACTCTGGCCAAAGTCTTTCAAGCACAATTTTAACGAGAATAGATATAAAAGGATATCTGTGAATTCTCAAAGACTGACTTCAAATTTCTTTTGCATTCTCTAGCCTTGCTCAATGACTGTGTTTTGTTAAAACTGTCTGCTGAGCTCTGATGACTCCTGGTCACTGGAATATGTTGTTAACTGACCTGTTGGAAGTACTAGTGCTCGCAGCTAATGCATTCTCGGAGCTGCACAGTATGAACACAGCAGGTGTAAAGTAAAAGCAATAATAAAAAATTGAACAAACCTTAAGTGCTATGATTATTACTATAGGCCAGTTTTTATCATCCCTTTTGAAAGTGTACTTGAATTTCCTGCATCTAAAAGTACTGATAGCAATATTACCCTCATAATTTCTTTCTTAGTGATGGGAACTACGTACCATATTTTTTTAAAAAGCAAGTAATATTTGAAAGGACTTTCCCAGAGAGGGGAGAGGGTAGACTATTAAATCTACAAATGAAATTATCCGAAGATTCTGAGAAGATTTCCTCAAATAACCTAGTAACAGGTTAGCAAAATCCAATATAGCGATGGCTGAGATTTTTAACATCAGCTTTCCTCTAGAGAATTTGTACCCATTGATAAGTTTTGCATGCTTATCAGTAAAAGGAGGACAAGAGTTTGTTTTAGAGGTAGAAACTCTAAGTGCAGAAAGGTTTTGCATTGATGATTGGAGAGTAGAAGGATGGTAGTCAAATTCTACATTCAGCAGTCCTTTAGTTATGCAAGACTGTGTTTTGAGATTAAAGTAAATTCATCTCTACCTCTACCTAGACAGATAAAAATAGATATAGATATTGATGGAGATGTAGAGATAGAGACAAAGACAGAGATAGAGATAGAGATATATTACCTGGTAGCAGGTTACAAATATGGATTTATTAAACCCAAATTATTGTAAGTAAATAATACATTTTACTTATTTACAGAAAAAAATGTTTTCACAGGTTAACGTTAAAATCTGTGTCTCCTTTAGTAAGAGATGAAAGCTTTAAAATTAGTAGGAAGCGCAAATTGTATATGTACCTGAAATCTTTACAAAAGGATGTCCACACTGACATATCATACATCTGTATAACCTTATAATCTTGTGCATACATTTTTTTTCCTACACCCTGCATCTGATCCATCAGCACATTCTGTAACTTTAAAATGTATTTAGAGCTAAATCACTTTCACCCCTCTATTAATACTGCTCTGGCCGTTACTGGGCTACAGCCTCCTACTTTGATCTCTCATTTAAATTACTACAACGGCCTCCTAAATGATCACTGCTCTGCACCATATTGATTTACTTTAATAGAGCATCCACAGTGATACCATTAGATCTTGTCAGTTTTGAACTCAAAACATTCCAGTGGTCCCTGTGTGATTCAAAGTGAAGGCTAGGTCTTTATAACACTCTACAGGGCACTACATAATCTCTCCTTGCCCTGGTACACATGTGATCTCCTTTCTTAATATTCTTCCTTTCCATCAGTGTTCCAGGCACACCCACCTCTTTGCTGTTCTTCAAATATGCCAGTCACAGTACTACCTCAAGACTTTCACACTTGTTATTCATTCTGTCTGGAGTGTTCTTCCTCTGGTAACAGTTCTGCTAGCTTTCTTTAAATTGTTTCTCCCATATCGTTATTTAAGTGTAACTTCCATTGCCTGCTCTATTTAAAAATCCACCCCTTCACTATTTCCTAATCCTCTTTTTTATTTCTTCCTTCTCAGCACTAATGAGTGCTAATATATTGTTTATTATTTATCTTTCTAAATAGAACGTAAGAAATATATTTTTGTATGTTTTGTTCACTGCTTTATTGCAGGGTCTAGTACAGTATGTGACACACAGAAAGCAGGTGCTCAATAAATATTACTTTAATATTTATCCTAGATATGGGAAATATTTTTTTGTAAATCATAAGATTTTAGAGATAGAAAAATCTCAGGTGTCCCTTTCTTCCAGAATTCTTATTTTATGAAAAGGATACTGAAAATAAAATGTTAAGCATCTTTTCCAAAATCGATTAAAGAAGCTGGAATGGATGTTAGAATTTTTTGTTGTTTTTATTCTTCAAGTGATTATATTTCTTATATATTACTAATACCAAGATATTAGTTATAAATTTTAAGGGATAAAATATGCAATATAATTTTAAAGAACAAAATATGTTCAAGAAAAAATAAGCATATAAAAGTAATATTCCTAAGAGACTGTGAAATCTCAGTTAATGACATTAAAGTTATCTATAATTAGAATAGAAAAAGATCTAGAGTCATAGGATATCACAAGTCAATTACAAATGAGAAACTACAATGTGAGTGAAAAAATGTACAGTACAAGCACACATTATACTGGAAAATACTGTAATTGAAAAATGATCATCTCATTGTATACTCAACACTGGTCAAATCCTTATTAGAATAATATCTTCAATTCAGAGCTCAGAAGCAAAACGGAGATGTGGACAAATTGAAGTGTGCTCAGTTGAGAGCTACAGAGGAAATTAAAGTGCTGGGAAATATGGCCTCTGGAGATAGGTTAGAGTAACTTGGATTACTGAAACTGAATCAAAGATGGTTGAGATGATATTAGATAATAGTTACCAAATGTAAAATAGTTATATTTTAAAGAATGAGAGTCAGCTGTCAGTTTCTCCATTGGGAATTAAGAAAGGGGTCAATGACATTTCTCTGCAGCATGCTGAAATTAGGTTAACTGTAATGAAACTTTTCTTTATATGAGAAAATTATTAAATGAGATGATGTTACTGAGAAAAGTATTTTCATCTGGTTGTCTAAAATTGCCTATGGCTTCTCAATGTTCAAGACTGATTAAATCTTCCCTTTTTTGTGGATATGGATGAAGTAACAAAGCAAATTCTCTCCTGGTCATTTCATGTATGGTTCTCATTAATTGCTCCAATTCTTCTTGAAATAATGTTTGATTATGATTTAATCACAATTTCATTTTGCACAGATATCTTGGTCAGATTACTTTCGGCAGTAATCTAATTTAATATCACTGAATAATGTTTGGGTAAAAATGTTATGAGATTCTCACAATCACTAATATATAAAGACTCTTGCAATATCTTCCCAAATTGTTTTACCTTCTGCTCCTCCATCCCCAGAAGTCTTGTCTATTAAACTCCATCCTACATCCTAGCAAAGGAATTAATTCCTTCTTCTAGCATAGCTCTGATCATGATAATGATAAATTTTTGCTAAGAAGAAAAACACGTGCACATTACCTATTTGCACATCCCTGTTTTCAGGGGAATAAAGGCTTTACTTACCTCTTGCACTTTAATCCTAGTATAATACATCTCTATGTTGGACACCATTTTCCTTTGATAAGCTGTCCTATAGGTTATACTGACCTGTTTCTTTTTTATGAAATTTTATAGGCTGCATTTTGAAAGAGCAGAACTTAATTCACCTCATCACTGATCATTTTATATTCCTTGTCCTCTCAGCCACCTGGTGTACCCTTTAAAACATCATGCAGATGAGTATGCCCTCACAGGGACAACTCTGTGACTTTGGTCTGAATGATTCCCACAGTCCTCTGGGAAGGAATGTGATTGACAATATCTTCTAACTCTAGCTATCTGTACTGCTCTAAAGATAGGGATTGCCTATGCATTCTGTCATTTGAAGCTGAAAAGAAATAGCTCAATAACAGCCTCTGGGACTATTGTTTTCCCAGCAAAAACAGATGGTTTCTCTTTAAAGTCTTTTCCAATTTTCTCTTTCCAAAATCTATTCCATATTGTTTCATGACTTCCTAGCAAAAAAACAATACATAAATAACATTTAAAAATTTTTTTTACCAAAAATTCCCTTTTCATTATTGAGGTATTTAAATTTTCCTTCTCAATATTTTAGGTAGATACTGCTACCATAAACATACACAAAAATCATAGTTTCAATGTATAAAATGATAAAATAAAGTGGTTTAAAAATTATTCACAATTTTATAACAACGATAACACTGTAAAAATGGGGGATTTATATTTTGAGAGAGAGAATAATTATATAATATAAATGAAATTTAAAATAAATGAATAATTTTTAAAAGTTCATTTTAACCAAAATAAGATGGTTTTTCAAGCGATCTTTTATAATCCATCATCCCCAATATTTAACACATAGTGAGCCTCTTTCCATACGATTAAGTCCAAATTTATTCTGTTTTAACTGCTGCATAGTATTCTACTGTTTTGGTATAAGGTTGCCATGTATAGTTGTGTAGATTTTCCACTGATCAAGGTTCCCTTACTGATGGGACAAGTGGAGCTGAAATTTAGTCCATACAGCCTTTATCCAGCTCTATAATCACTTGTGTCTGGCCAGAGGAATTGTCTTTTTTAATTAACACAAATTATCCATATGGGTAGCAATGGTCCTGTAGTTTTAACTGAAAAGTTTTACAAGTGCATAGTTTAAAATATTAAATAACTCAACAAGGCTTATAACCAAATACAGCAGTACACCTGTCCCAAATCTTCCCATCCTTAATTTCTGATACCTAGTACTATCATCTTCAATTTTTTTCTGCAAGAAATATTCCAGAATTTACATCCACATTTATCAATAAGATATTTATACCCCATATATTAATTTTTCAGTTTCAGATGTTATCTACTGAATTCCTACTATGAAAAAATAGGAATTTCCTTTTCTTACTGTCAACCACACCAATTCCACTATGCCAAATGTACACACACAGTGTTCCCAATAAAATTACTCAAATATTTTTACTAGATCAATATTTAATGTCCACATGGTTATGACTACATACATTGTATTCATTATTAAAGTGGTATTTTAAATTTCTAATCTATTTCCTTTTTCATGAAGCTTTTTGCTTTAACTGCACTTAATAATTATTTTATTTGCTTATATGTGGTTAAAGGTTACTTGCTATTAATTCATCCCACAACTCTCCTCCAGAAGTATAACTATAATTTCATTATATTCACACACATCACATATTTTACTGGTTTAATTTTTTCCTTAGATAAATAATTCTTGAAGCTCTCTCCTTTTCTTCTCCAGTCAGGAGTCTGTTCTTTAATCCTGCAGGATACCTATTACTTTGTCACCTTGGGATCTCCATTCAGCCTCATCAGAGAGATGTTCCCATTAACTCCTTCCTGCATTGGATCCCTGTTTTCTGATTTTCATTTTTTCCTTATTCTTGCTTTATGGCTTAATTTTAGTGGACGCATATCTTATAGTAAGTCATTGAAAATAAATAGAAAACAAGTAAATTTCTTGAGGTCTTGGATGCCTGTAAATAAAATGAGAATGGTAGCTAACGCTTTTAAGAACTTCCTAAATGTCAGCGACTGCTCTCTGCATTTTATACTTATTTACTTGTTTAGTCCTCAAAACAACACTGAAATAGGGCTGATCATTATTTCCTGGGAAAAAAAGAAATTTAAATTTAAACCCTAAATCATGGAGAGGGTTGTCATATCACCATATAAATGCTTGAAATCAGGCTTCAGAATCCATAACACTACATAACAACTCAATAGGGACTTCCCTGGCTGTCCAGTGGTTAAGACTCCACACTTCCAGTGCAGGAGGCAAGGGTTTGATCCCTGGTCCGGGAACTAACATCCCACATGCCACGTGAAATGGCCAAAAAGAAAACAAAACAAAAACTCAATAGCATTATTCTACCACCACATGTGATAAATAATTAGAATTGATAAAGAATTCTATCTTCTAATGGCACCAATAAATTTATTTACTCCTTTTTCACTGTTTCTTTCTACTTTTCACTGTTAGCTCTTTCTATTGTTTGGATGTTGGATATCTTATGTGGGTCCTCTAATGTTGTTATTTTTTCCCAGGTATTTTCCATTTCTGTTCTGGGAATTTTTGTTAACTTTATTTTTCAGTACCTTTATCGAAATTTTAATTTTTCTTAACATTTTATTTTTCAAAATTTTTCTTCTCCATTGTTCTCAGCCACTTTTTCTTGATCCATGAACACACCCCCTTTCCTCATTTTTTTTTTGCGGTACGCGAGCCCCTCACTGTCGTGGCCTCTTCCGTTGCGGAGCACAGGCTCCGGACGCGCAGGCTCAGCGGCCATGGCTCACGGGCCCAGCCGCTCCACAGCACGCGGGATCCTCCTGGACCGGGGCACGAACCCGCATCTCCTGCATCGGCAGGCGGACCCCCAACCACTGCGCCACCAGGGAAGCCCTCCTCATTTTTATATATGTATAGACTCTTGGGCTTCTTTGTATGGTGATCAGGTTGAACTGTTTTTTAGGGGAACTTCAACTGTCAAAGTCTGTACATCTCTCAGTTTCCCTGGAGGGGAATTATTTAATATCCTGCCTATAGATTACAAGCCCAGCAGCCAGTGTTCTCAGAGCTGAGTAAGAGAAGTGGTTTTACTATTCTCTATATTGGCTTTCACAGGTCTCTGAGTTTCCACTTAGTATCTTCATCCTCATCTATGCCTGGTGCCCCCATGTCCAGATCCATGCTTGGCTCAACCTCTTCAGACAGCTAAACTTCAGTTCCATAAAGTGATTGTTTCTTTTACAGATTTTTAAGCAATTCTTTTCATCAGCCCCAGTAGCAACCCGCTTTCAGAGATGCCTGTATACAGAGACAGTATTTCCGAGTATTTGAGCCTATTAAATGGACTCTTAAATGTATAGTCATATTATACAAAACATCACTGTTACTCTTTTTGGTTTTGTTTCAGACAATGCTGTCAAATACCAAAAAAATTCTTAATATCTTCCAAAACTGAAAATTTTCAGTATCACAAAAGATATAACAGTGGGTTCACTGCTAAGTCTAAACCTAGAATACAAATGTAGTTTACGTATTGTGATAGAATATTTTTCTTACATGTATCCAGGCCTGACCTCCGGAGAAGTTAGAGATATATGAGGACCTACCCTTCTAAGAGATAAATAAGGTTTCAATCTTATTGATTAGAAGCATGCATTTTGAAATCACTGGAACAATAGCATTTGCCAAGTTACCCATGCTATGTGTAAGATAAAATAAATTCTGCACAGTAATCTCCACTTGGAGAATTCTGCAGGTACATACAAGGTGGAAAAACCCATGTCTTCCGACACAGTATGCCATTTCTTCTGAACAAGGAGTAAGTATGTTTCATTCACTACAGTTCCTGCAAAATGACAAAGGTGTAGAGAAAATTGTGAAGTTTTTTTTCATTTGTTTGTTTTGTGTTGTTTTAAATAGGAAACCTTAACTACTGTAACTAATGATAGCTTTCCTTGCCATGTGATATTTATGGTGAATACTTATTTTCTAGTTTGATAATCCAAAGTATTTGAAATGTAAAGATACCTATGATTTTCAAATGCATTTTGATGTTTAAAGACTATAATCAAAATAAATATTTTCCTTAAAATGTTTTCTTTAATTGTATGTATTTTAATCCCTTAAATATAAAATAATTGACAAATAAGTCTACTAAATCAACACAGCTCAATATCTTTTCAAGTCAAGGTTGAGAGACATGCAAGTACAAAGTCATCCATTAGGCCAATAGTTCTCAAACTTGAGGGAGCATAGAAATCAACCAGAAAGCAAGTTAAAGGTCCAAATTACCAAGCTTCTCCAGCAGAGATTTTGGTTCAGTTTCTCTAGGATACTGTGCTTTTCCAAGGATACAGATTGTTTCTGATGCAGCTGGCATCTAATCTTAGTTTGAGATACACTGGAGTAGGGTGTAAATTACATTATAGCAGATACTGTGTCATAATTTGGTTCTCCCAAGAGTTGACCTTAGATTAAGATTCAAATGGGAGCAGTGGCCAGCTGAAGCCTAATCCCTTAGGGAAGCTCTGAGAAATTCTACAACGTAAGTGCCTTAATGTTATCCCACTGACAGGGAAAGGGAACGGGCGTATTTATACAGTAACTCCAGAGAGTCAATGGTAAAGACCACTCCTGAGAGTTGATTTCTCTTCACTCCAAGTCCACTTGGGCAGGGTAGCTGGGTTGTCTACAGTTCTGGTATAGTGATCTTCAGCACAGATGCAGACTGGCATGTGGAAGTCACACAGAGCACCTACTAGTAATGCCTGAGCACCACAGACCAAGCATTGATAGTGTCTACCACAAAACTGGGTCTGCATATTTATACCTCTCTCCTTAGTACCTGCAACATAGTAGGCAATAAATAAGTACTTCTGAAATAAATAACAATGAATAAATGAAAGATAAATGACACAGCTTGTAAGTGAGAGATTTATATTATGTTCAAATAAAATGGGATGAGTGATTAAAGCAAAATGCTAAGCCCTGATAGCACAGGATCCTGGGTAGTAGAATTTGAAGTCAGGAAGTTTTCCCCTTTATGTGATTTTCATCATATTAATGTGTACCATAGAACTGTTTGTTCTGTATTGGAACCTCTTCTCACCCATCCCTTTTAGGAAACTCCTTTGGAAATATTTTTTCTAGCTTACTCTTAATAGGAAGATGCAACAGAGTTTAATGGAAAGCTTTATGTTACAACACAAATGTTGGCTATAGTGAATATCCTTCTATCTTCCTAATTAAATATTAATGCATTTAATCTGTTTTATCTAATCTTGATTTTTTTATATCAGCATTGCTTTAAGCCATCACAAAAGCAAATAGGGAAGTAGATGTGAAACTTTTAGTCTTATAAAACAGAAATAAATCTATATCTAATTGGCAGATGTTTGTTCCAAAAATAATATGCGAACACTCATATGTGTACACTTCATTATACACACACACACAAATCCATATTCCCGAGTAAAATGCATGCTATCAAATCCCCTGAAAGTGTTGATCCAGGTAGAAAGTAGGATGGCCTTTCAGATTCTCTGTCTTACTAATGTTTCTCATATTTCCCATTCATATCTAAAGAATCAATGTCACAGAACTTGGAAGCCAAAAAATTCAATATCCCAAATAGCTGCCTCACATCCTGCTTGGAATTGGAGGGGGAAGGGAATGTATAAGCAAGTAATTCACTGGTCCTAAATTAGAAGTATCCCACAGCCATAAACGAAATACTCAGTTCCACACCCATAACCAATTTGTTGATCAAAAGTAGGGATCAGAATTCAAAGGCTTGAAAACGTGAACAAAGTAACAAAGAGGTGTCAATTAGTTTAGCTGCATATTGGATCATGGCAAATGGAGAACGGAGAATTAAACTCTATGAACTGCACAGTATATGTCTTGCCGAAGATCACTGAAATAAAATAAAATGCTCCTGCATGCACAAGTGCAGGTACACACATGCATGCACACACACACACACACACACACATAAACATAACTTCTGGAGGCTAAATAAAACATGTTTCTATAACCAAGTTATAATCCTAACTTTGGATAAAGTGATCTCTTCCTTAAACAAGCCGTGTAATTTTAATCTGATATTATGCCATTAAATACTTAGTAATTTTATGTTAACTTTCTATTCCATCTATTATGTAGTTAAAATCTTCTCCTTCCACCTGTCAAAATGTTTTAAGGAATGTTTATGTATTTGAACAAAACCAAGAGCTGTAAAAATGCCTACATGAAATACCTTTAGCCTAAATATTATACAATGAAGTAGAAACTGCATCATAGTACATTATGGTCCAGGCAGCAGGATAAGGAAAGATCTTAATGGATTTTCCAAGGGTTTCATCAGGCTTATTTGGACTGTATCATATATGAGAGCAGGCACCCAAAGAGCATTACTTTTGTCTTTTGGAATAAATATTATGCATGAATCTTATCAAATTGTAGCATTTCTTTCTCAGCAATGTGACCTTTGCAAGTTCCTTAAACTGCTTTGCACACGTATTGTGAGGATCAGTGGAAATCATTTATTTAAAGTACATAGTAGTAAGTGCTCATTAAACATTGCTTTCTGTTATTTCATTATTATCATTATTATTATGCCTTCTCAAAGACCAGTGGGACCGAATGTATGGGTAGCATTCAGAGAGCATTTAGCAAAAGATAAAAATAATAATAGCTGACATCTATTCAAGGAGTAAAATGTTCCAAGAACTGTACAAAGAGCATGAACTTATTTAACGCTATCATCAATCCTATTCCATTTCCAATTGCACATGAAGAATCTGAGCCTCTGAGAGATGAAGCAACTTGTTCAAGGTCACATGTAGAAATGGCAGGGCTGGAATTTAAACCCAGGCCGTTTAGAGTTAGAGTCAGGCTCTTAACTAATATCCTATACTGTCCCTTGCTAACAAAACCAACTGTCCATATAGAAACCATGTGGGTTAAAATGCCATGTAGGGCAGATAGATAAGGAATACCAACATATGGATGAAGAAAGAATAGATATAGTTCCATTAGTCACATTTGACTCATGGCTTTCACCAATAAAAAGTGAAGAGGAACTAGAAATTAAAAACTGGAATTTTACTATCAAAGGTACAAGTGCTACATGTAATTAGGGTGTGATTTACTTATGGCTAAATAACCTGTATAGTTAGCTGCATAAAATTTTCATGCTATTGGGTGTATTCTGTCACAATGAATTCATCTTTTCTTGTTTTGTTTTGCTTTACTATAGAAATAAAGCATATATATACAATAAATAAAATACATTACATATCATGTACATATATTATATAATAAATATAATATCCTAAGTTAAAATATTTCTTTTTAAATATTGATTTAATAATCTACTACATACCATCATACCTGACAATCACAATCATTATCCTGATGTCCCACTAGAGGAATAATGTCTCTATCCCTTATTTATAAAATGACACATGATTGCACTTGGTACATGGTATATCTATGTTTGTTATTCTGTCTTTCTTTTTCCTAGATACCCTTTTCTAAGTACTCACACAAATAAACACCCTTATATGAAGAGAGTTCAAAATGGCTGAGTAGGAGGACACGGAACTCAATCTCCCCTCACAAACACACATCTACATATGAAGGACTTCTCACTGGCAGAAAACTAACTGGCAGAAAGACTTGTACAACCAAGGCTATAAGAAAGATTCACATGCAATCAAGTAGGCAGGGAAGAGAATGATCAGGTCAGGGCCTGTGTACCTCGGAAGGGTCAGAGAAGATGAGGGGTGGATTACAAGGGTAGAGATCTTCCATGGGGTTGAGAGGTTCGAGTCACGTACTGGACACCCCAGCCCTGGGTCTGACACCAGAAAGACAAGTCCCCATACCTGGTTAGAAAACCAGTAGGATTAACAGGAGGGCTGTAAGAAACCTAGAATCTTCCTGTGAAGAGTGCACACATACTTGCTTACTCCCAAACAATGCAGAAAAAGCAGATTGAAGCCGCATGCGACTCTGGTCAGTTCCCCATGACTGCTTTGGCTCATGTCACAGCTTATGCTGAGCACCTACTCTGCCCCACTTGCTTTGCAAAACAGCTCCACATAATGGCAATGGCTGCCTTGCCTAAGGGGAGAACTCAGCTATGAGGGATGGTGCCAGCCTGGACCTGATGGTGTCTGATGAGGTGGGAGCAGCAATTACTGCTGTTGATAGAGGTGGAGCATCAGAAATGGGCTGGGACTCTGACTGGGGCTGGGGCAGTCACAGCCTGTGCTTCTCTGGGGTGAGGGTGCCAGTGCTGGATTGGGTGAGAGCACACACTTAGACAGAATGGAGCTAACTTGAACCCAAAATCAAGACTTCTGCTCCAGCAACTTGGGGCCTGCTGCTGTCCCTAATAGGGTGATGTTGGCCACTGAGCAGAGCAGAAGCCCCAGCCACACCTGGCTCCAGCTCTAGTCCCACCATCTCCAGCCCCACCTGCTACTAAGGTGATAGCTGTCAGCACACCCTGGGCAAAGATGTGACTTATGTTAACATTATATCCAGGTCACCCACCAAAGCCACTAGGCACACACAGACTGTATAGGGATGCTCCCACATCAGGACAACCCTTTAAGACTAGAATAGGTAACTGTTTCACCTAATTTCATAGAGACAGAGAAAGTTGAGCAAAATGAGAAGACAGGAATTTGCTTCAGTTGGAAAAAAAAACAAAAGAAAACCTCTGAAAAAACAATTAGTGAAACAAAAATAAATAATTTACCAAATAAAGTGTTCAAAGCATTAGTAATCACAATGCTAACTGAATTAGGAAAAAGAATAGATGAACACAGTGATAATTTTATCAAGGAACTGGAAAATATAAAAAAGAACCAGTCATAACTGAAAAATTTAATAACTGAAATGAAAAACACAATAGGAGGAACTAATAGCAAAGTAGGTGATACAGAAGAGTGCATCAAGTATCTATCTGGAAGACAGAATAATGGAAATCACTCAACGAGAAAAGAAAAAAGAAAAACAAATTTAAAAAAATTAGAACAATTTAGGGGAACTCTGGTAAAATCAAGCATAAAACATTTGCATTATAGTGGACCCAGAAGGAGAAGGGAAAGAAAATGGTTGGAAATGTATTTAATAAAATTATGGCTAAAAACTTCCCAAACCTGAAGGAAACAGACATCCAGGTACAGGAAGTATGGAGGGTACCAAACAAGATGAACCTAAATAGACCCACACCAAGACATATCATAATGAAAATGGGAAAACTTAAAGATAAAAAGAGAATTCTAAAGGCACCAAGACAAAACAAGGAGTCATATACAAGGGAACTCCCACAGAGCTATCAGCTGATTTCTCTGCAGAAACATTGCAGTTGAGAAGGCATGATATATTTAAAGTGCTGAAAGGGAAAAAGTGCAACCTAAGACATTCTACCTGGCAAGATTATAATTCAGAATTGAAGGAGAGATGAAAAACTTCTCAGACAAGCAAAAACTAAGGGTTCATCAATACTAAATCTACTCTAAAAGAAATGTTAAGGGGTCTTCTCTAAGTGGAAAAAGAAGGTTACAAGAAGATATAAATATCTATATGAAGAAGTGCCCCTATTAAAAGCAAATATACAGTAAAGGCTGAGGATCAATCACTTAAGTAAGCTAGTGTGAGATTAAAATTAAAAAAATTATAAAATCATCTTTAACTATATAAGCAGTGAAGGAAAATACATGAAGATGTAAAATATGATAAGAAAACCAAAAAATGTGGGGGAGGGGAGTAAAAAATGTAGATTGTTTACAATATATTTGAACCTAAATGACTACCAGTTTAAAACAAGTAGGTATAGTTATACATCAACATATACGAACTGCATGGTAACCACAAATCAAAAACCTACAAAAGATACAAAGAACACAAGCATACTACTAAAGAAAATCATCAGACCACAAGGGAAGAAGTGATTGGATAAAAAACCAAGACCCATCTATACGGTGCTTACAAGAGACTCATTCCAGAGCTAAAGACACACACAGACTGAAAGTGAGAGAATGGAAAAAGATACTTTATGCAAATGGAAACAACAAGAAATCAGGGGTAGCAATACTCAACTCAGACAAAGTAGACTCTAAAACAGTCTATAACAAAAGACAAAGAAGGGCATTACATAATACAGGGATCAATACAAGAGGATACTCATTAACATATACGCACATAATACAGGAGAACCTAAATATATAAGGCAAATATTAACAGACAGAAAGGGAGAAATTGACAATAATACAACAATAGTAGGGGATTTTAACACCCCACTTACATCAGTGGTCAGATCATCCAGACAGAAAATCAATAAGGAAATGGAGGCCTTAATTTAGACCAGTTGGACTTAATAGATATCTTCAAGACGTTACAGAAGAAAAAAAACGCAGAACAGACATTATTTTCAAGTGTACATGGAACATTCTCCAGAATAGATCACATGCTAGGCCACAAGAGGATAGTAATTATAGCAAGCATTTTTTCCAGCCACCATGATATGAAAGTAGAAATCAATTACAGGAAAGAAAAATGGGAGAAAACACAAACATCTGGAGACTAAACAACATAATATTAAAACACCAAGAAGTCAAAGAAGGAATCAAAGAGAAAATCAGAAAAAACTTCGAGACAAATGAAAATGGAAACACAACTTTCCAATATCCATGGGATGCAGCAAAACCAGTTCTAAGAGGGAAGGTTATAGTGATACAGCCTACCTTAAGAAACAATCAAAAATCTCAAACAACCCAACTTTCCATCTAAAGGAACTAGATAAAGAACAAAACAAGCCCAAAGTTATCAGAAAGAAGGAAACATTAAAGATCAGAGAGGAAATAGATGAAATACAGACCAAAATAATAATAATAATAATAAAGATTAATGAAACAAAGAGATGGCTTTTTGAAAAGATGAAAAATTTGATAAACCTTTAGCTAGGCTTATCAAGAAAAAAATAGTGAGGACCAAAATAAACAAAATAAGAAATGAAAGAGGATAAATAACAACCAATATCACAGAGATACATAAAAATTGTAAGAAAATACTACAAATGGTTATGTCAAATTGGACAACCTAGAAGAAATGGACAAATTTCTAGAAACATACAACCTGCCAAGACTGAAACAGGAAGAAATATACAATCCAAACAGACTGATCAGTAGTAGTGAAACTGAATTGGTAATAAAAAAATGCTCCTGGCAAACAAAAGTCCAGGACCGGATGGCTTCACAGAGAATTCTAACAAACATATAAAGAAGAGTTAATACCTATCCTCTCAAACTATTCCCAAAATTGAAGAGGAGGGAACACTCCAAAATTCATCCTATGAGGCCTCCATTACCCTGATACCAAAACCAGAAAAGGATCCTACAAAAAAAGAAAATTACACACCGATTTCTCTGATAAATATAGATGCAAAATCCTCAACAAAATATTAGCAAATTAAATTCAATCTATATAAAAAGGATCATACAGGATTATCAAGTAAAATTTATTCTAGGGAAGCAAGGATGGGTTAATACAAATCAATCAAGTGATATACCTCATTAACAATAGGAAGGTTAAAAATCCCATGACCATCTCAATAGACAATGGAAAAAGCATTTGACAAAATTCAAAATCCATTCATGATAAAAACTCTCCTTAAAATTTATATAGAGGGTACACATCTCAACAAAACAAAGGTCATTTATAACTAACCCACAGCTAACATTATACTCAACTGTGAAAAGGTGAACGCTTTTCCTCTAAAATAAGAAACAAGACAAGGATGCCCACTTTTAACACTTCTACTTAACACAGGATTGGAAGTCAAGGTCACAGAAATCAGACAAGAAAAAGAAATAAAAGGCATCTACACTGGAAGAAAGAAGTAAAACTGTCACTATGTGCAAACAACATGATAGTACATATAGAAAACCCTAAAGTCTCCAGCAAGAAACTATTAGAACTAATATATGAATTCAGTAAGGTTGCAGGATAAAAGATTAATATACAGAAATCTGTTGCTTTTTGTACACTAATAATGAACTTTCAAAAAGAGAAAGCAAGAAAACAATCCTGTTGAAAATCACAAATAATAAAAATCAAATCAAATATAATAAAAAAAAATAAAAATCAAATCAAAAATAATAAAATACTTTGGAATAAACTTAAGCAAGGAGGAGAAAGACCTATACTCTAAAAACTAAAAAACACTGATGAAGGAAACTGAAGATGATACAAAGAAATGGAAAGATATCTTGTGTTCTTGGTTTGAAATAATTAATGCTGTTAAATGTCCATCTGACCCAAAGCAGTCTACAGATTTAATGCAATCTCTATCAAAATACCATGACATTTCTCAGAGAACTAAAACAAATAATCCTAAATTTTACATGGAACATAAAAGACCCTGAATTGCCAAAGCAATGTTGAGAAAAAAGAATACATCTGGAGGTATCATACTCCCTGACTTCATACTATACTACAAAGCTACAAAACAGTTGGTATTGCCACAAAAATAGACACATAGATCAAAGGAACTGAATAGAGAGCCCAGAAATAAACCCACACAAAGGAGGCAAGAATATACAAGGGAGAAAAGACAGTCTGTTCAATAAGTGGTCCTGGGAAAATAGCTACATTTAAAAGAATGAAATTAGTATATTTTCTCATACCTTATACAAAATAAATTAAAAATCGATTAAAGACTTAAATGTATGACCTGAAACCATAAAACTCCTGGAAGAGAATATAGGTGAAATACTCGTTGACAAAAACCAAGGAAATATTTTTTTGGATCTGTCTCCTGAAGCGAAGAAAACAAAAACAAAAACAAATGGGGCCTAATGGAACTTAAAAGCTTTTGCACAGCAAAGGAAATAGTCATCAAAATAAAAAGACAACATTCTGAATGGGAGAAAATATTTGCAAATGATATGACCAATAAGGGCTTAGTATTCAAAATATATAAACAGTTCATACAACTCATGTCAAAAAAACACCAAACAACCCAATCTAAAAAATGGGCAAAAGACTTGAATAGACAGATGGCCAACAGGTACAGGAAAAGACAATGAACAACACTAATCATCAGTGAAATTCAAATCAAAATCACCATGAGATATCACCTCATACCTGTCAGAATGACTATCACCAAAAAATCTACAAATAACAAATGTTGGTGAGGATGTGGAGAAAAGGGAATTCTTTCACACTGTTGGTGGCAGTGCAAATTGGTGCAGGCACTACAGCAAAACAGTATGGAGGTTCCTGAAAAAACTCAAAATAGAATGCCATATGATCCAGCAATTCCACTCCTGGGAAAACAGTAATTCAAAAAAATACATGCACTCTAATGTTCGTAGCAGCGTTATTTACAATAGCCATATGGAAGCAACATAACGTCCATCAACAGATGTGTGGAAAAAAAGATGTGGTGTGTGTGTGTGTGTGTGTGTGTGTGTGTGTGTGTGTGTGTGTGTGTGTACAATGGAATATTACTCAGCCATTAAAAAGAATGTAATTCTGCCATTTGCAACAATGTGGAGGGATCTAGAGGTGTTATGATTAGCGAAATAATTCAAAGACAAATACTACATGTTATCCCATATACATGGAATCTAAAAAATAAAACAAACGAATGTAACAAAACAGAACAGACTCGCAGATATAAAGAACAAAGTACTGGTTACCAGTGGGGAAAGGTAAATGGGAGGGCCAATATATGGATAGGTGTTTGAGAGATACAAATTACTATGCATAAAATAAATAAGTGACAATGATATACTGTACAGCACAGAGAAACATACCCATTATTTTGTAATAACATTAGATGGAGCATAATCTATAAAATTATTGAATCACTATGTTGTACACCTGAAACTAATATAATATTGTAAATCAAACTTCAATTAAAAAAATAAAGAACCATATACAAAACCCAACAACAACAAAAGAACACATTTAGGAAGTGGTTTTTGTTCCTTTTATTCATTGTATTCAATTGCATGTTACAGCTACAGAGTTAAATCAGTTGCCTAATGTTGTGAGTATTATAAAACCAAAGAAAAACTTATATTATGTAAATAATGTTTAACCCATTTTATCATATTTTTAAAAACCACATTAGGGCTTCCCTGGTGGTGCAGTGGTTGGGAGTCCGCCTGCCGATGCAGGGGACGCGGGTTCGTGTCCCGGTCCGGGAAGATACCACATGCCGCAGAGCGGCTGGGCCCGTGAGCCATGGCCACTGGGCCTGCGCATCCAGAGCCTGTGCTCCGCAGTGGGAGAGGCCACAACAGTGAGAGGCCCGCGTACCGCAAAAGAAAAAAAAAAGAACACATTAAATAGTTTGGAAATATATTTTCCTCAAAAATGGAAAAGTGGTCACAGAAAATTTTAGTGACCTGACCAAAGGCACTAAGCAACTCTTGGGTTGAAACAGGACTCAGCCCAAGATGTCAAATGTCTGGCCTACTTCTCTCTTTTCAGGGCAACAGGCTGAAAGCAGTAATGATATGTATTAGCAGCCCAATGCATGAATGCTTGAAGCAAAACACGTTCTTGTGGTGTCAGAAGGCTTTTAAAGCAGTTTTATCCACACTAAAATGAACAACAAAGGGAACATGGGCTCTAGTCCCGCGAGAGCCATATTTTCTAATGTTTCTATTAGAAATAAACTCTGCCTTCAACTCCCCATAGCAACATTATTATGAACATGATTTTATGTGGATAAATTACTACTATATTTCAGCTACACTGTGGGTTAAATAGGCTTTTGTGAGCTGCACTGCAGATATCCTCACCTCATATACTGTTGCTACTACAGAAAAATGAATTCTGACTCCAAGCCAAAAATTTTAAAAAAGACATTTCATTGACATGGAAAATATATCCTAGTAAAGTCCTTTTAATTCCTCAAGTCTGAAAATTTGACCATGATGGCTTTGGAGTAGAAATTGGTATTTTCTTCTTATAAGTGCTGCATATGGATATTTATCCCCATAATTTATCTTTAAAATTGTTTCAGAATATATTAGGCTGAGACATAAAATAGTTAATATTTGACCTACAAAAGTGGCTATTTTATATGGTGCAATTTAATACACAGATATGAACCAGCCCAACTCTCCATTCTTTATTGCAAACCTTTTCTCTATTTCCCATTATATGATAGAAACACCAAAGCATATCCAGTTGTATATTATTTTGAACATTTTGATTAATTTTATTTTCATTCAACCACTATTTATTTAGCATCTCTTATGTGCCAGGCACTTTCTTTTTTTTGTTTGTTTAATAAAAGTAAAACACATTTATAGCAGATGTGTTAGATATAGAAACATAAATAATAAAGGTCATTAATAATTTCAGAAATACTACTGATAATTTTGTAATTTTCTGGTTTTAGAAATATATGTGCTTAAAATGGAATCATGATATATATTCAGTTATAATTTTTAGATATTTTTATTATATCTTTCCTGTATCATGAACTACTCTTAGCATACAGACATTTCAATGACTGATAGTCTCCCATGGTATGTTTGCACCAACACTATGCAATCCTACTCTAGCTTTTGGATAGTTGGCTGTTTCTGATTTCTCTCTGCAACATGATGAAATGTTTAGTCTTGCATATAAAAGTTGCATGCATCTCTGATTCAAACCGTAAGAAAATATTTTCTTAGAAATGGACTTTCTGGGTTAAAGAGTAAATCCACCTTAATTTTTTTCCAATTAGAAATATCTTCTGTATTATTTTAAAAAGGACATATTCATTGCAAAACCCCCAAATAATACAGAAGCATGTTAACTATGGGAATAGTCAGAAAGGTGCAAAATTGCAACATTGCTGGCTTTGAAGACGGAGGAAGGGGCCTCAGCCAAGGAATGTGGGCAGCTCTAGAAGCTGGAAAAGGCAAGGTAACAGATTCTCCCCCAGAGTCTCCAGAAAGGAACCAGGCCCTGCTGACACCTTGAATTTTTAGCCCAGGTGACCCATTTTGGACTACTGACTGTAAGATGATAAATTTACATTGTTTCAGTTACTAAGTTTGTGGTATTTTGTCATGACACAATAATTTGTGGCAATTTGTGAATAATAAATTTGTTTATCTATGCACTTTTTTTGATAGACATTTGTGTTTTATTCTAATTCTGTGTATAATAAAGAAACTTGCTATTAACATTAGTGTGCAAATCTTGTATGAGTATATACTTTTATTTCTCTTGGTTGAATTCATGGGAGCTGCAATCACCCATTTCTGTGGTAATTGGGTATATAACTCTTAATGAAGAATGCACAAAATTTGTAGCATTTTACAATCCCCACAAAATAAACAAGAGCTCCAACTGCTTACGTCTTCACTAACACGTGGTCTCATCAGACTTGAAATTTTAGTCATTCTAACGAGTGTGAAGTGTTATTACAATTTTTTAAACAGTTTTAATAAGATACAGTTCACATAAAACTAACTCATTTGAAATGTACGATCACAGTTTTTAGCATATTCAAAAGATGTGCAACCATCACTACAATCAACTTAGAACATTTGCATCAGGACTTCGCTGGTGGCACAAGGGTTAAGAATTTGCCTGCCAATGCAGGGGACACAGGTTCGATCCCTGGTTGGGGAAGATCCTACATGCTGTGGAGCAACTAAGCTCATGCACCACAACTACTGAGCCCGCATGCTGCAACTACTGAAGTCCGCGTGCCTAGAGCCCATGCTCTGCAACAAGACAAGCCACCACAATGAGAAGCACATGAACCACAATGAAGAGTAGGCCCTGTTCACCACAACTAGAGAAAGCCTGTGTGCAGCAATGAAGACCCAACACAGCCAAAAATAAATAATAAATTAAATAAATTTAAAAAAAAGAACATTCGCATCACTCCAAATAGAAACTCTGTACCTATTAGCACTTACTCCCATTGTTGTTCCAAATCCTCTACTCCCAACCACCACCCAAACACAGACAACTAATCACCCATTTTCTTTATAGAATAACATATTCTATAAAGAATATTCTTTAACATATTTTTATAGATATGTTTATTCTGGATGTTCATATAAGTGGAATCATACAATATGTGGTCTTTTGTTATGTGTTTATTTCACTGAGAATAGTAATTTCAATTACCCACATTGTAGCATATATCATTACTAAATTCTTTTTTATGGCTAAGTAACAGTCCATTGAATAAATATACCTTATGTAATCTATCCATTCATCAGTTGAGAGTTGTTTCCAAATTTTACAATTACGAATAACATTGCTATGAACATTTGTGAACAAGTTCTTGTTGGGATATATGTTTTCATTAATCTTGGATATATGCTAGGAGTGGAATTTCTAGGTCATATGGTAACTCCAAGTTGTTTTGAAAAGTGGCTGCATCATTTCACATTCCTACCATCAATGAATGAATGTTCCAGTTTTTCCATATCCTTGTCAATACTTGCTATTATTATTTTTTTGAATGATAGCCATTCTAGTTGGGTGTGAAGTACTATCTCTTTGTGATGTTGGTTTACATTAATCTATTCACTAATGTTGTTGAAATATATTTACATGTGCCAATTTGCCATTTGTATACCTTCTTTGGGAAAACGTCTTTTTCAATCATTTGCTTATTTTTCAGTTGGGTTATTTGTATTGTTATTTATTTATTCTGGTTACAAGTTCCTTGTCATATATATTATTTGCAAATGTTTTCTACCATTCATTATGCTGTGTTTTCATTTTCTTCACTGTGTCCTTTGGAATACAAAAGTTTTTAATTATGCTGAAGTCAAATTTATCTTCTTTGTGGTCACTTGTGCTTTTCATTACTATTAGTTTGGCAGTAAGTTTTAAAGTCAGGAAATGTGAGTTCTCCAGATTTGCTCTGTTTTCAAGATTGTTTGGCTATTTTTCATCCTTTGAATTTCCATATGAATTTTAGGATCATATTGTCAATTCAACAAAAGAAGCCAGATGGAATTTGATAGTAATTGTCTTGAATCTAGAGAATAATTTGGGCAATACTGCCATTAAAACAATATTGCCTTCTGAAAAATGTACATGTAATATCTTTCCATATATTTAAATCTTCTTTAACGTCTTCAACAATGTTTTGTTGTTTTTGTTTTTAATGTAAAAATCTTGTACTCTTTTGCTTATTTCTAAATATTTTATTTTTCATGGTATTATAAATAGAATTGATTTCCTAATTTTATTTTTGGATTATTCATTGCTAGTGTATAGAAAATACAATTGATTTTTGCACTCTGACCTTGTATTCTAAAAGCTTGCTGTACTTGTTTATTAGTTCTAATAGTTTTTATTGGATTCCTTAGGATTTTCCATATATAAGATCAAGTCATCTGTAAATAGATATAGTTTTATTCCTTCCTTCCTTCCCAATATTGATGCCTTTTATTTCTTTTTCTTGCCTAACTGTCCTAGCTAGAACTTCAGTACAATGCTGAATAAAAATAGTGAGAGCCGGCATCATTGTTTTGTTCCTGAACTTAAGAGGAAATCATTGTCTTCACCGTAAGGTATAATGCTAGTTACGGATTTTTGTAGATGCCCTATGTCAGGTTGAGGAAGTTCCCTTGTATTCCCAGTTTTTTAGTGTTTTTATACTGAAAGGGTGTTGGACTCTTTTAAATACGTTTTCTGCATTTGCTGATATGATCATGTGGTTTTTGTCCTTTATTCTATCAATATTAAGTATTACTCTGATTTATTTCCAAACGTTAACCAACAAAGCATTTCTGGGATAAAATACACTTGGCTATGGTATACAATCTTTTAAATATAATACTGTATATGATTTGCTGTTTTTTCTTTTTTTTTTTTAAGAAAATTGCATCCAGATTCACAAGGGATATTGGTGTATGATTTTTCTTTCCTGTTACATATTTGTCTGGTTTTGGTATTAGAGTAACACTGGCCTCACAGGATGAGTTGGTAAGTGTTTCCTCCTCTTCTATTTTTTATGGAAGAGTTTGCGACGGATTGGTGTTAATTCTTTTTTTAATGTTAAGTAGAATTCACCAGTGAAGCCATATCGGCCTGGCTTTTCTCTGTGGGATTTTTTTTTTTTTTTACATCTTTATTGGAGTATAATTGCTTTACAATGGTGTGTTAGTTTCTGCTTTATAACAAAGTAAATCAGCTATACATATACATATATCCCCATATCTTTTCCCTCTTACGTCTCCCTCCCTCCCACCCTCCCTATCCCACGCCTCTAGGTGGTCATAAAGCACCGAGCTGATCTCCCTGTGCTGTGCGGCTGCTTCCCACTAGCTAGCTATTTTACATTTGGTAGTGTATATATATCCATGCCACTCTCTCACTTTGTTCCAGCTTACCCTTCCCCCTCCCCATGACCTCAAGTCCATTCTCTAGTAGATCGGCATCTTTACGTGGGAAATTTCTTAATCACAATTTCAGTATCTTTACTTCTTTTGAATCTATTCAGATTTTCTATTTTTTTCTTGAATCAGAACACCAAATTCTGTGCCCTACCAGGAATTTGTCCATTTCATCTGAGTCATCTAATTTGTTGGTATACAATTGCTCACAGTATTCTGTTATAATCCTTTTCATTCTGTGACATTAGTCGCAATGTCCTCTCTTTCTTATTTTAGTAATTTGAGTCTCTCCTATTTTTTTTCAGTCTGTAAAAAGGTTTATCAATTCTATTTATCTCTGCAGGAGCTACTTTCGGTTTTGTTCATTTTTTCTATTGTTTTTCTAGTATCTATTTCATTTATTTTTACCCTATCTTAAAAAGTATTTCTTTTTTGCTCATTGCTTTTGTTTTAGTTTCACTTCTTTCTCTAGTTTCTTAAGGTAAAAGGTAAGGTTACTGATTTGAAATTGTTCTTCTTTTCAAATATAAGATGTTTAATGATATAAATGTCCCTCTAAGCTCTTCTCTATCTATATCTCACCAGTTTGGGTATATTCCATTCTTGCTTTCACCCATTGCAAAGTGTTTTCTAAATTTTTCTTTTTTTAAATTAGGAATATGTTGTTGAATTTCCATTTTTCTGGGAATTTCCCAATATTTCTTCTGTTTTTGATTTCTAATTAATTCCATCTTCTTTAGAGAACACACTTTGTCTGATTTCAATCATTTTAGATTTATTGAGACTTGTTTTATGACCAATAATATGATCTTTCCTGGAAAAGGTTCCAAATGTTCCTGGTATTGAGAAAATTGTATACTGTCTTGATTTGGGGTGAAGTGTTCTATCTATGCCTGCTAGTGTTGCAAAGTTTACTATAACTTGCTCATCTTCTGTCTAGTTATATTTAAGCACCAATGAAAGTGGGGTGTTAAGAACTTCAACTATTACTGTTGAACTGTGTATTTCTTCCTAGATTCTGTCAGTTTTGCTTCATGTATGTTTTGGGAGCTCTGTTTTTAGGTGGATGTATGTTTATAACTATTACACATATCTAGTGGATTGACCCTTATGCCATTATGAAATGTCCCTCTTTATCTCTAGTAACACTTTAAAAAAAAATGTCTGTTTTATGTGATACTAGTATAGCCACTGCTACTTTGATATATTATGTTTGCATGAATATATTTTCCCATCCTTTTGTTTTCAAGCTACTTGTGTCTCTGAATCTAAAATGTGTCCCTATTAGACGAAATATAGTTGGATCTTGCTTGTCTATCCTGTCTGTCAATTTCTGCCTTTGATTACACTGTTTAATCCATTCACATTTTATGCTATTATTGATATCTCTGGATTTATCTCTGCCATTTGCTTTTCTGTTTTCTTTATGTCTTGTGTCATTTTTGTTCCTTGGTTCCTCCTTTATTACTTTCTTTTGCATTGAAGGAAAATTTCCCAGTGTAATATTTTAATCTTTCATGATTTTTCCCAATATCTTTGTGCTAATTTCTTAGTGAGTTCTCTAGAGCATACTCATTTATCTTATGAGAATCCACTTCAAATTTATACTAAATTAATTCCAATGAGCTATAGAAATGTTAGTCCTTTATAACTCGATTCCCACTTCCCCTTTTCTTGTGCTGTTTTGGTTACATACGTTGTATCTATATCTGTTACAAATCCAACCATATACTGTTATAATTATTAACTTATGTAATGTTATATCTTTTTAAAAAGCTGAGAGAAAAATAGAAAGCATATCTGATTATACTTTCTTATTTACCATTTCTAATTCTCTTCATATGTTTCTGTGGATTCAAGTTAATTATCCGCTGTCATTTCCTTACCCAAACACAGCTTTGTTCCCACCCATCTACTTTGTGCTATTATATAATTATATACACTTTATATTATGCAATAGCTTTTTAATCAGTTGACATAAAAGGAGAAGAAATATACAATTATTATGTCTTCTAAAATTACCTACTAATTACTTTTACCAGTGCTTCTATTTTTTCATGTGGATTTGAATTACTTTCTGGTATCTCTTGCTTTCAGCCTAAAGAAGTTCCTTTAATATGTTTTGTAAAGCATTTCTGCTAGAAACAAATGTCTCCCCACCCCCCCACACACACACAATCCAGGGATGTCTTTTTTTTTGCCTTCATTTTTAAATATTAAACATTTTATTTGAGAGAATTGCAGATTCATATGTAGTTGTAAGAAATGATACAGGAATCTACTGTGTTCCCTTTACTAAGGTTCCCCTAGTGGCTGCATTTTGCAAAACTACAGTATAATACCAAAGCTAGCTGTTGACAGTGATACAGTCAAGATACAGAAAAATTCTTTCACCACAATGTTCCCTCATGTTGTCCTTATATAGCCACTCACCCTTGCCTCCTCTTTAACCCTTTACAAACACTGACCTGTAATCTGGTTCTATCATTTTGTAATTTCAAGCATGTTATATAAATAGAATCATACAGTATGTAAGCTTTCGAGAACTTTGAGATTGGCCTTTTTTCCTCAGCAAAATTTTCTGGAGGTTATAGGTTGTTTTCTGTATTAACAGTCATTCCCTTTACTTTATACTCTGAATAATATTCCATAGTATAAATGTACCACAGTTTAATTATCTACAAGTGAAAGACATCTGAATTGTTTCCAAATAAAGCTGCCATAAATATTTGTGTACAGGTTTTTGCATGAAGATTTCAGCATTCTTTGGGATAAATGCTCAAGGGTCCTATTGCTAGGTTATATATGATAGTTTTATATATAGTTTATTGAGACATTTCCAGACTGGTGGTACCATTTTATATTCCCATAAGAAAAGTATGAGTGATCTAATTTCTCCTCATTTTTACCAGCATTTGGTGTTTTCATATCTATTCAAAAATTACATCTATCCAATATGATGCAATATACAAAAGGCTATTCAGCAAATGCACTGTAATTTTAAGTTTGACATTTATGATTACATCTTCATTATTGTCTGCTCTATTTTCATATAATCAATTGCTTGTTGAATCATGACAGTGAATGAGAAATTTTCTAAATTGTTATATTACTTGTATGTTAGAAAGATATTCATATTGATTCATTGAGCAGGGGTCAGCAAACTACGGCCTGCAGGACACAACTGGCCTGTGACTTATTTTTATTTTTTTGTGGTACGCGGGCCTCTCACTGTTGTGGCCTCTCCCGTTGTGGAGCACAGGCTCCGGACGCGCAGGCTCAGCGGCCATGGCTCACAGGCCCAGCCACTTTGCGGCATGTGGGATCTTCCCGGACCGGGGCATGAACCCGTGTCCCCTGCATCGGCAGGCGGACTCTTAACCACTGCGCCACCAGGGAAGCCCCCCGTGACTTATTTTTATAAAGAAAGTTTTACTGGAACAGAGCCATTCCCATTTGTTTACATATTATATATAGTTTTCTCTGTGTTGCAAAAGCAGAGTTGAGTAATTGCAACAGAGACCTTCTGACCAACAAGGTGAAATATTTACTATCTGGCCCTTTATAGAAAAAATTTGCCAACCCCTGCTTTAGAAGATTTTTTCTTTGAAATGCAGTATCTTTCCTATAGTTGATAGTATTTCTCTGTTAAACAGAGGGACTGGTTCCAGTATTGGAAATGATATCATGAAATTTCTCTCTGAATCTGTGGAACTAAGCTAGTGTTAAAAGAAAATAATTTAGATTTATTTTGCTATTTTGCATATCAGATATCAAGTAATGGGTAAAGCATGGGAATAAGAATAGAATCAGAGTTAGGAACAGTCATGACAGTGATCTTTAGCTTTCCACTAAGAATGTTCCTCATTAATTTACCCAGGATTTACTTACAGCAGTACCTAAATCTTTGCTAGACTATAATTAGAAGCCAGCCACATAATATCCCTGTTCTGTCCTAACATGACCAAATCCAAGCTGGGAGTAAACTGAAGTTTTGATTCCTAGGTTGATGTAGATACCTATATATTCCTGATCGTCAAGGGCCTAAATTCCATCCTTCTCTTGACATATCTGAATTAAGATTCCTCTTCTACCTACATTCCCAGGCCTACTTCCTTCATATTCAGTTATTAAGGGGATGAATTGATAATGACTTTTCTAGTTTCTAGTGCTGCCTTTACTTTTTAAAATTCAATTTAAAAAATATGTTGATAACTTTAATGGGAATACTGGAATGAGCAGGAGAAGAATACAACCTTAGGTTACCATCTTCCCAGAAGTCAACTGAATAGTATTAAGAGGAAAGGAAAGGGAGAGAGAGAGGGAGAGGAAGAGAAAGGAAGCTTTTGCCACTTTTATAAATGATAAAAAATAAAAGAATAAAAAAGAGCAGTAATAGTAAATAAGCAACCCTGGAAGTAAAGTGATATCCAGAGGCCTCTGGCAACATCAAAGCCTAGGGAAGACATAACCGGGTAGGGGTTCAAATAGAACACAGAAGAAGTGGCATTGTCTCAGTGTTCAGTTTTGTATCTCTTGTGCTTCATGTCAAAGCTCATTTGACCTCAAAAGGAAAACCCAAAGAGAAACATTTATCCTACAAGGAAAACCAAGCAAAATTCAGCTTCACAAGGCAAATCCCTTTTGTGATCTAAAGAGTATCTTCAACAGTGAATGAAGCAAGCAATAAAAGTCAAGCTTGTCTGCACAGCTGGTTTGCTTTGCATATCCCAATTCAATCTCACTTTATCCCAAGGCACATAACAGATTTATATACAATCATAAAACATTCACACCTGAGAAATAATCTCTACAGAACTTGTTTTCAATGATTTGGGGGTCACAGACTCTTTTGAGAATCTATAATGGCTATAGATCTTCATTCCAGAAAAAAAAATTGCTTACAATTTCAGGGATTTCAAATATCTTGTAGTCCAACACTTGTTCTAAAGAAATTTTGTAAAAGAGCAAAAAATAAGGGAATTTGGTGCTGTCCATATTCTCATCGCAATGTTTTCTTTTTTAAATGATGGCATTGTTCTATAACGAACCACAGAGCGATATTTCACTGATGTCTAGATTACTTAACAATGATGCCCGAAGTTGTCTGTTGTTATTTTTATTGTCTGTCTTAAATCTAGACCATCTTATTTTTTTTCCCCCACAGATGCCATAGGGAACCATACTACTCATTTGATCCAGTTTTGCTGTATTTAAATTCTGACCACAGAGCGAAAATAGAAGGGGAAACAGATGATTAAATGTGATATCTAAATTAGTCCCCACATTCCAATTGAGCATTTCTCATCGTAATAACTTGAGGTGTTTTAAAGACTTCAAACAGAGCAGTTTGTATCTTAGATATAAATCATGTAGAATTGAGCTCCGGTCATTAGCTGGAGTAAATCTGCCTTAGCCTTTCTCTCAAAGACTGTGATACTAAATTACACAGCTCAAACTGTAGAGGAAGTTTACATGGATCTCATTTAATTCACAGACTTAAATCACTCATACTGTTTCTTTTAATGTATTTTTCACTTCTACCAAAACCTTTGCTCATCTTCACTGGCATTACCATATCACAGTCTATGATTATCTCAAACTTGCTTTCAGAATAAGTTCCAACACCTCAATATGCTCATTAAGTCTTTCAATACTTTCTAATTTCTTAATTTTCCAGTTCCTATTATTTCCCTAGGAAAGTACAATTAAGGGGATAGAGGGCTGTCCAATGTCCTGATCTATTAATAAAGTAAAAACATCAATGATGATAACTGTAATTATGGTGGCAGTGAACTCCTATTTCAATACAATACTCTTTATATAACTTATATAATGCATATTAGCCCTACTCTCACAGTTATAGATATCACCCTCATATACAATATAAAGGTACGGGGTACAGAAAAACTACCTTCTTCTGTAGCTATAGGTCTTTGTACTAATTATGATATCAGCCCTCTGAGAGACAGCTAAAATTGAAGGTCAATCAGATGGAACTTTAGAACAGAACAACAGGTAGCAAATATTTATCTATTATTTCTTAGATTATCTAACCAGTCTGGTACACAAAACACCATCTAAATTTTTTTTCTTACTTTGAACACAAAGAAAAGAGTATGTGATACTTACTCATAGAAATCCCATGTCTACAATCCCATGAACTCAAAGGTGAAAAGCTGTATAAATAATACTGGTTGAGATGTTTATTACTCAAGACTCTTTTAGATAACAGTGATAAATTCAAAAAAGCTTAATTCAAAAAGTATAAATAAGTATGTAAACAAAGTGAACTATCGAAATTTTGGCTCAAATAATTTAAAAGTTCAGTTAAAGTATGATTTTAGACATCATTAGGTATAGGATCTCAAATAGCATCATCATGACTCAGTTTTCCTCCTTCCATCTTTTGGCCATGTGTTTTTATGTTTACTCCACTTTCAGGTAGGTTTTCCTTTACTGAGAAAACATGTTCCCTGGTAGCCCCAGACTCCATTCAGTCCTTCCAGAAATACCCAGTAGGAAAAGCAAATGAATGCAAACAGTCTCAAATAATGCAAACATATACACACACACAAGCAACACACACAAAACCCAATAAGCCAGAACTGAGTTTCATTGGGCTTCATTGGCCAGGTTTAGATCATGCTCACTATTGGAGTTATGGGAGCAGAGTAAAGTTCAATAGAATTACATGAACTAAGATTTCTGAAGGGGTAATTACTCAAGGAAAATAAAGATAATATTAATAAAAGAACAAGGAATGAATGTAGGCAGAGAAATCAGTAGATATCCAGAACTATTTCACTACTCCTAGAAGTTTACTATCCTTACATTACTCACTTCTTAAACTATAAGTTAATACATAATGAATCATTCAAAGTTCCTTAAATGTGATATGTTCTTTCTGATCTCTGGACTATTGAACGTTTTCTTTTCTTCATCAGGAATACATCCTCCCTCTATTTTTCTTTGTGTGGCTGAAACTTAATTCTCTTTTGTGCATTAGTTTGGACATAGTTTTCTTGTAAGTTAGGTACTTACACTATGTACTTAACCCCATTTTACATCTCCTGCACTAGACTCTAGGCATTATGAAGGCAAAAGTAAAAAATTGTTGAAAAGAAAAAACATCGAGTAATCACCACAATACCTGGCAACAATATATGCTCAATAAATATTTGTTGGATGATGGATAAACTTACACATGTATGAAATTAAGCCAAATATTTCTCAACTGCAAACTTAAAGTAAATAACAATATGAAGGATCTCAGGAATAAAGAAAATGGAAGAGTATTTCTGAGCTCTTTTCCTTGATAATAAGAATATGTGTGCTTTTCATACACAAATTTTCCTCAAGGTGTTTTAACATCTTAAATTCCCTACTATGATAAGTTTTTGAGACTTCCCTTTTATAAACTCATTACATATACAATTATCTTAATATTTCTTTCATAACTAGAGTATACCTTGTGTAAGTATAGGGATGTCACCTTAATCATTGCTACAAGCAACACCCAGCTGAGTGCTCAGCACAAAAGTGGATATTCAATAAATATTTCTTATCAGTGAATGCATGAACCATTTGAGTAACTGTTAAGTCACCAGAACAATGGCCTTCCACTATGATCCCTGCAAACAGGGAGAGGTCTTAGGTAAATGGCCTGATCCATGACACTTAAAATCACTCTGATTTCAACAGGAAGACCATTCTCTAAACACAAGAGTCATGTGAAAAACGAAAACTCAGCTGTCTCAATACACTGTCAATAGTAAGTACTCTTGCATAAAATTTCTGTAATATAAATCTTTTTCATCATGAACATGAATGCCACTTCTTATAAGACACAACAAAGCACTCAAAACCCACCTACAAACATATCTTACACACACAGACACACAAATTTCATTCCCAATGAATTCCCCTGAGAAACAATTACAAATATATGGGTTTATTTCTGGGCTTTCCATTCTATTTCATTGGTGTATGTGTTCATTTTTATGTTATTGTCCGACCATTTTGATTAGTATAGCTTTGCAATATCATTTGAAATCAGGAAGTGTGATGCCTCCAGTTTTGTTTTTATTGCTAAAGGTCGCTTTGACTATTCACGGTCCTTTTTGGTCCCATACAACTTTTACAATTCTTTTCTTCTGTTTCTGTGAAAAATATCACTGGAATTTTGATAGGGTATTTTATTGAATCTGTACATTTTTTTGAGCATCTGATAAGTGGTTAATACACAAAATGTATAATGAACACATACAATTCAACAGCTAAAATAAGAACAACAAACAAACAAACAATAAGGCTGAAAATGGGTAATGGATCTGAACAGACATTTCTCCAAAAGAGATATACTAGTTGCCGACAAATATATAAAAAAGTGCTCAACATTTCTAATCATCAGGGAATGTAAATCAAAACCACAGTTAAGATGAAGCGAAGACCCAAGGGTACAGTATCAGTTTTACAAGATAACTAAGTTCTAGAGATCTACTATACAGCATAGTGCTAATAGCTAACAATATTATATTATGTACTCAAAATTTGGTAACTGGGTAGGTCTTATGTTAAGTGTTCTTACCAAAAATAAATAAATAGGGGCTTCTCTGGTGGCGCAGTGGTTGAGAGTCCGCCTGCCGATGCAGGGGACATGGGTTCGTGCTCCGGTCCGGGAAGATCCCACACGCCACGGAGCGGCTGGGCCCGTGAGCCATGGCCGCTGAGCCTGCACGTCCGGAGCCTGTGCTCTGCGCTGCGAGAGGCCACAACAGTGAGAGGCCCATGTACCACAAAAATAAATAAATAAATAAATAAATAAAGGGGTGGGAGGAAACTGAGGGCGGTGATAGATATGTTTATGTCCTTGATGGTGGTGATGGTTTCACAGGTGAATAGCTGTTCTCAAACTCATCAAATTGTAAAATTAAACATGTACAGTTTTTTACATATCTATCATACTTCAATAAAGTAATTTAATTAATCAATTAATTCTACACTGAAAATTATAATAATTAAAGTCATTGATCTTGGATCAGAAAAAAAATATGGACTTCACTATTCAAATCCACTTCACTCCAGTTATCCCATAAAGAAGAGACTAAAAAAAAACCCATATGCACAGAAAATACACAAGTTGCAGAGCAGCTTGAAAAGGAATTTGCTATATTATTTTGCTAATTTCATTTTTTTTCCCAATACTTGCTCTCTTCTAAAAGTCATATGACGCATTACTAATATTATACTTTCCAGATGTGCTACATCAGGTGCACGACTTATGATGACTGGGAAAGTAGATAGATACCTTAGGACAGTCCTTATAGGGGCCCAAAGCCATCACACCTATGCACAGGTTATGACCTCTGTCTTATCTTACTTATCCCAAAAGAAGGTACAGAACACTATAGAGATTAAGGTTAAAGAAATATATGTCTTCCATCCTGACTTTGCCTTTCGTGCAATTTTTCTAAGGGGGAAACTATTTCTATATTACATATCATATTTCAGATACATATTTGTCTATTTCCTAAATATTAATAAGGAATAATAGTCTTAACACCACAATAGAAATAGGATATGTTAATTTTTGTCAACTCCTGATCCTAAATAATAAATACATAAATAAAATTCTTGAAGCTCATTTCCACTCTTCCTATTGATTTCCACTTGCCATAAATTCTAAACACTAGCTGATATTATGTAATAAAATGAGAGAAAATATTTCCATTATTATTGTCAATATCTTTCTGCTTGTCTCAGCCCCATTACCAATATGTCAAATACTTAAAAGTCCAAAAATGTTATTAGGATTTCAGTTGATGTGTTCTCAGGTGCTCTGCTCCTTATATGCTGTAACCAATACACAGAGGTTGAACAAGATAGCTCCATGAATAGCTGCCATTAGCGTGGAGATACTTTTGGTGGCTAGAAAACTCTTCCTTCTGTGTGACTCTACTAAACAGAGTCACAAAATGAACTCAGAACCATTAAAGGTAATATCTACCTGCTATCTGGATATGCTGGGGTTATAGCTCTCCTTTCTACTGAGCTTTTTAAATCTCAAGATCCCTTTCTTTTTGACAGGGTGAGGAGGCTAGAACTATGACTGTGTGTGAAACATCACAATTTTGTTTATGTTGGGCAGAGTGGAGAGCTTCAATAAATACCTTTGGAGGATTATTTATTTCAAGTGCACAGCCATGCTAAAAACACTTTCAGATCTTTCTTTTACCATCCCCATTCAATTTGTGTCCCTTTTACAGGAATATCTGACACCAATAACTTGCACAGTTTCTACAAGTCACACTTGGTGACTAAATAATGGGCTTAAAGTTAGCTTTAAATGTATTTAAATGCTATCTTTTCTCTTACCAGCAATCTTACCTTGGGCTTGTTTCTTAACTTGATAAGCCTCTCTTTTTCTTTTTTTTAACCACCCTTCATTGTGGAAATACCCATATCATATGTCAATCTGTGCTCCACACATATTAGCCTCCTTCCTCTAATTATAATGTGTTTTCCTCTCAGGATAAAATCTTTATGACCTTAAGACCTTATCAACATAAAGTCTTTGTTAAAGTCTAGTATATGATATCTAACATACAATTAAAACAG
Source organism: Lipotes vexillifer (assembly GCF_000442215.2). Classification (NCBI taxonomy): domain Eukaryota; kingdom Metazoa; phylum Chordata; class Mammalia; order Artiodactyla; family Lipotidae; genus Lipotes; species Lipotes vexillifer. The sequence continues at coordinate 756,145 of NW_006770829.1, forward strand.
AACTGGTAATAACATATTTACCATTTTAAAATCATGGTAGGCTCTAAGTACTTATTTAAGGAGTCATATTACACATTAAACTAATCTTTTAAAACAAATTTTACTTCTAAGAATAATTTACTAATTTTATTCTAGATTTGAATTTTATTACATTTCTGTAACTAAATAAGTCAAACTTCTGTTGACTAGTTACTAGTCAAATACTGTGATTTGTAATCATATAAGTAAGCATTTATTGATATCTATTTTTTATTTTTAATTTCATATTTTGTAACTCTATACATTTTTTTCAGATGACAAATTTCTTCTTAAGTGCTATCAAATGCCATAAGCTGATAAGTAACCTAGAATTCTCAAAGGATATGATAGCCCTAATATTTAAGATGAATATTGTCCACTCTTATTTGCAGTAGTGCACATTTCAGTAAGTATTAGATTAAAATTTTTGATGTTCTGATAAGTAATTAGAAGAGTTGATTTTCTAAAGGCATAAAATAAAAGTGGGCACAAAGTCTACTACATTTGGGGTGTTCAATAGATATTTGGTAAATAATAGAAGAAATTACCTTATTTGCAGAGAAAACTTCATTTTCACTATTCCTAAATTTCTCTGTTTAATCTCCTTTGCCAGAGATACATTTTTTTCTCCTTAGTTTATTTCTGCAGTACTCTTAAGTGGGATGGCTATATAAAAGCATTTCTCCAACTTATCTGTTATGGATATATTTTAAAAAACATATGCTGACCTGTGATTATGTCAGTATACTTTATGGCATTTTTAGTGTATATTTAATTTAATACTAAAAAAACCCCCAAAATAACAGGATATCTCATTATAACTAATGATAAACTATCTCTTCAGTAGTATAAGGGAATTTTCCCTCTGAATGAAGTATTTATTAATGCTTGCCATATCGACAACTGATTTCTAATAACATAATAAATTTTTAGTCTATTAAGAAATAAGTACTATCCTAGTGCAAAACAGGGTCATTTATTTGTACCACCTCTAAATGTAATTAAAAACTTTGTAATAAGGCTACTTATGTGTTCTTTTAGTGTTGCCTTTATCTGATTTGCTAAACAAATTTGATTGTTCAGTTGTTAAAATACCTAAGACATACATATTTTGGTACTAATTGATCTAAGAGAACTAGCTGCAATCTGCATCTTTTAAATAATTTGTTTTCAGAATCATTTTCTAAAAGCTTATACTCATGAACTAAAACACCCACATCTAAATCTACTCAGCTTTTTCTTATTAAATTTTAAAGCACATATTTTAGAAGAACATTTTCAAGTTTTCAAAACCCTAAATATCAATAAAATAGAAACGAACAAGCAAGTCCAACTCCAGTGGGAACTTGTCTTATGAAGTAGATCAATAAAGATTCCAGCTAAGCTCCTAAGAAAAGAAAAATCATCCACCTGCTAGGGGATCTGCATTTCAATAGGCTGTTTATATATTTATTCATGTTGAAAAGGAGCCAAATACTGTGGCTTTTACCTTTTAGCTGTTCCAAACAGAATTGTTTTCCTTAATAAAGATGTACTTTAAAAGTAAGTTAGGGACTTCCCTTGTGGTGTAGTCATTAAGAATCCACCTGCCAATGCATGGGACACGGGTTCCATCCCTGGTCTGGGAGGATCCCACAGGCTGTGGAGCAGCTAAGCCCATGCACCACAACTACTGAGCCTACGCTCTAGAGCCTGCGAGCCACAACTACTGAGCCTGTGTGCCACAACTACTAAAGCCTGTGCACCTAGAGCCCATGCTCCACAACAAGAGAAGCTACTGCAGTGAGAAGCCCGTGCACCACAACAAAGAGTAGCCCCCGCTCTCCGCCACTAGAGAAAGTCTGTGCACACAAAGAAGACCCAATGCAGCCAAAAATAAATAAATAAAATAAATAAATTTATTTAAAAAAACATAAGTTAACTACTGTGCACTTTTTTTTTACCTTTTCATATTTAAGGAAAACGATGCATATAAAATACAGAGCAAATACAAAATCTGAAAGAGTATGTAAATTGGAGTAAATGATATATCCTATTTAACATTTTACTTTCAGGGTTGTATAAAAATAAAATATGACTTAGAAATGGAAAACTAGGTCAGTTAAGGTTTCGTGTGAGCATAGTCTCCCAATGCACATGTGATAATGGAAACACATCAAAACACACTGACAAAAATTCTCCCCTCAATTGCTTTCTTCCAGAGCATCAAAAAATCAGTGGTGGAGCAACAGTAGTAAAATGCTTTTCCAGGATGCTCAATGATGCAGTGACTTGAAGAGAATCAATAAGAGAAAGATGACAGAGTCAAATCCATTCTAGCTATGGAGTAAAACTTCTTAATCTTCCTTAAAAGTCACTTGTGGTCACCTAGTAGAACTACAAAGCCTTCTCTCGAATACCACAGGAGAAAGATGCATGCCTGTGCTGCTAATTCTGATATAAACCTCTTAACTGGGAGCACAGTATAGTTTAAAGAAAGGACATTGGAGTCATAGAAATCTTAATTGAAATCCTACCTCTTTCAGATACTTATCTGTATGTTTTTTGGCACCTTACCTATTTTGAGACTCAGTTTTCTCACCTATTAATTAGGGATGATAATATATAAATCATAAGACTGTTTTGAAAAGTATATAAGAGAACATTTAAAATCTATCATATCACTCAATAAATGGTAGAGGCTTTAACACTTTTAAAAATAATCTCCAAAGTATGTTAACTTTAATGGTTTTTGATTAATCAATTTATAAACAGACTTTGTAACAAGTTATTACATTAGCACTATCCACATATGGGATAAATATCAAGGCTTTAACTATATAAAATATGAAATAACTCACAACTTCAAAAAAAAACTGGCAGATTTTTTTAGGGTAGCCATTAATAGGGTAACTTTACTCCTTAGGTTGAATTAACTAATTTCTTACAAACTGTATAGCAGACAAAGTTAATATAATGAGAATTCCTGTAAGTCTGGTCACATCACAGGTACTTGGCTGGTACTGTGTAGATTCATTTTAACAATATTCCTACTTCTGATTTCTTACATGAGAGTACTGAAATTATTTGTAACTTTCACTATATTTTTTCAAATGCCCATAGATTTTTTTCTTGTCTCTATATAGTATCTCTCCTAATAATGTACACAGATAACATAAAAAAAGAACACCTTCTACTGATAGTTACAAAACACATGTGCTTCTAGTTAAATTGCTTTCCCTATAAATACCAAAAGAAATATGTGTATAATGTAACAAAAATACAATAAAAGTGCCTTACTGGCCAGAACCTTGATATTTTAATTCTGTAAGAGAAATCCAGAAGCCAAATGTCATGACTAGATATTAGTAACCAGTTCCATCTGCCTATCTAACTTTTAACATCTACATTCATGTACTCTGCCTTCACCTCTCATATTATGATTAAACTATATTCCTAGATAAAACAATTTTCCACTTGTGCAACAGATCTCATCTCCTCTCACCTAATTAGGACTATTGCTTCAGGAATTACCCCTCTCACTCTCTTTTGAATCATCACATGTTTCTCTGAGTCTCTAATGGATCATACTTATCAGCATATGAATAACCTCTTATTTCTCCCATGAAGGAAAACAAAATATTCCTTCTGACACCAAATCACTCTCCAGCTGCTACTGTCCTGATTGCCTGCTCCTCTTTTGACAACACACCTAAAAAAAAAATTGTGAATTCAAAATATGCAGCTCCTTTCCATGTGTTTTCTTAATTCCACTCCATTCACATTTTTGTTCCCACTACAACTCCATAGCACTCTCATCAAGGTCAACCATAACCTACACAGTGATAAGCCCAACGGTCAATTTTCAGCCCCTCCCTTACTCCATCCATCACCAGTATTTTGCACAGTCAATTATTTCCTCGTTCAGGAAGGACTTGCTAAACTTGGCAAGAAGGGAAGGTTCTTCTCTAATATCACCAGTCACACTCTGTATTTTAGTCTTCCTTGATGGCTCCTTCACTCTCTTTACTCACAGTCTATATAATCTCATCCAGTCACATGGCTGTAAGCACAATCTATGCTGTTGATTCCCAGCTTCACGTCCCTAGTCTGGAAATCTACTCTGAATTTCTTATACAACACTGTCAATTGGAGGGTAAGTAGCAGTAGCACCTTAACATGTCCCATATGTAGTTTCCCATATAGCAAATAATAATTATATTTAATTCATTCCTCTGGTTAAAAAAAATCATTGATGTATCAGCATTTCATTCTCTTATTCTCCATCTTCCATATATCAGTTGTGCCTCTATTTTCAAAATTTAACCAGGATGTGACCAAGTTTCACCATCCCCACCAAAATGCAATAACCAAAAATCCAATCACCAAAATCTCTTGCCTGGTTACTCAGTATCCTCCTAACTGTTCTCCATTCTTCCATCATATCCCACTTTCATGTATTCTCAAAACAGCAATAATGAGAATATCTGCTATATTTTATTTATTTTTTACTGGAGCATAATTGCTTTACAATGTTGTGTTAGTTTCTGCTGTACAGTGAAGTGAAACAGCTATATGTATACATAAAGCCCCTCCCTCTTGGACCTCCCTCCCATCTGACACCACATCCCACCCATCTATATCATCACAGAGCACCAAGCCGAACTCTCTGTGCTATACCACAGGTTCCCACAAGCTACCTATTTTACACATGGTAGCGTATTTATGTCAAACCTAATCTCTTGAAAATAGATTAATCTAATCTCTCAATTCATCCCAGCCTCCCATTCCACTGTGCCCACACGTCTGTTCTCTAAGACTGCATCTCTATTCCTGAAGTACAGGTTCATTTGTACCATTTTTCTAGATTCCACATATATGCGTTAACGTATGGTATTTGTTTTTCTCTTTCTGACTTACTTCACTCTGTATGACAGACTCTAGGTCCATCCATGTCTCTACAAATGACTTGATTTTGTTCCTTTTTATGGCTGAGTAATATTCCATTGTATGTATGTACCACATCTTCTGTATCCATTCATCTGTCTATGGACATTTAGGTTGTTTCCATGACCTGGCTATTGTGAATAGTGCTGCAATGAACTTTGGGGTACATGTGTCTTTTTGAATTATGGTATTCTCAGGGTATACGGCCAGTAGTGCCCATTTTATGATTGGGTTTTTACTTCTTTTATATTGAGCTGCATGAGTTGTTTGTACATTTTGCAGATTAATCCTTTGTCCATTGCTTCCTCTGCAAATATTTTCCCCCATTCTAAGGATTGTTTTTTGTCTTGTTTATGGTTTCCTTTGCTGTGCAAAAGCTTTAAAGTTTCACTACGTCCAATTTGTTTATTTTTGTTTTTATTTTCAGTACTCTAGGAGGTGGGTCAAAAAAGGTCTTGCTGTTATTTATGTCAAAAAGTGTTCGTTCTATGTTTTCCTCTAAGAGTTTTATAGGGTCCGGTCTTATATTTAGGTCTTTAATCCATTTTGAGTTTACTTTTGCATATGGTGTTAGTAAGTGTTCTAAGTTCATTCTTTTATATACAGCTGTCCAGTTTTCCCAGCACCACTTATTGAAGAGGCTGTCTTTTCTCCATTGTATATCCTTGCCTCCTTTGTCATAGATTAGGTGACCATAGGTGTGTGGGCTTATCTCTGGTCTTTCTATCCTGTACCATTGATCTGTAATTCTATTTTTGTGCCAGTACCATACTGTCTTGATTACTGTAGCTTTGTAGTGGAGTCTGAAGTCAGGGAACCTGATTCCTTAAGCTCCGGTTTTCTTTCTCAAGATTGCCATGGCTATTTGGGGTCTTTGTGTTTCTATATAAATTGCAAATTTCTTTGTTCTAGTTCTGTAAAAATTGCCATTGATAATTTGATAGGGATTGCATTGAATCTGTAGATTGCTTTGGGTAGTATAGTCATTTTCACAATATTGATTCTTCCAATCCAAGGACATGGCATATCTCTCCATCTGTTTTTGTCATCTTTGATTTCTTTCATCAGTGTTTTTATTGTATTCTGTGTACAGGTCTTTTGCCTCCATAGGTACGTTTATTCCTAGGTATTTTATTCTTTTTGTTGAAATGATAAATGGGATTGTTTGCTTAATTTCTCTTTCTGATCTTTCATTGTTAGCATATAGGAATTTGAGAGATTTCTGTGTATTAATTTTGTATCCTGCACTTTAGCAAATCCATTGATTAACTCTAGTAGTTTTCTGGTGGCATTTTCTGTGTATAGTATCATGTCATCCGCAAACAGTGAAAGATTTACTTCTTCTTTTCCAATTTGTATTCCTTTTATTTCTTTTTCTTCTCTGATTGCTGTGGCTAGGACTTCCAAAACTATGTTTAATAATAGTGGCGAGTGGACATCCATGTCGTGTTCCTGATCTTAGAGGAAATGCTTTCAGTTTTTCATCATTGAGAATGATGCTGGCTGTGGGCTTGTGGTATATGGCGTTTATTAGGTTGAGGTAAGTTCCCTCTATGTTCACTTTCTGGAGAGTTTTCATCATAAATAGGTGTTGAATTTTGTAAAAAGCTTTTTCTGCATCTATTGAGATAATCATATGGTTTTTATTCTTTAATCTGTTAATATGGTGTATTGCATTGATTGATTTGCATATACTGAAGAATCCTTGTATCCCTGGGATAAATCCCACTTGATCATGGTGTATGATCTTTTTAATGTCTTGTTGGATTCTATTTGCTAGTATTTTGTTGAGGATTTTTGCGTCTATGCTCATCAATGATATTAACCTGTAACTTTCTTTTCTTGTGATATCTTTGTTTCGTTTTGGTATCAGGGTGATGGTGGTCTTGTAGAATGAGCCTGGGAATATTCCTCCCTCTGCAGTTTTTTGGAAGACTTTGAAAAGGATGGGTGTTAGCTCTTCTCTAAATATTTGATAAAATATCCCTGTGAAGCCATCTGGTCCTGGACTTTGTTTGTTGGAAGATTTTTAATCACAGTTTCAATTTCATTGCTTGTGATTGGTCTGTATATATTTTCTATTTCTTCCTGGTTCAGTCTTGGAAGGCTGTACCTTTGTAATCAGTTGTTCATTTCTTCCAGGTTGTTCATTTTATTGGCATATAGTTGCCTGTAGTAGTCTCTTATGATTCTTTGTATTTCTGTGGTGCCAGTTATAACTTCTCCTTTTTCATTTCTAATTTTATTGATTTGAGTCCTCTCCCTTTTTTTTTCTTTATGAGTCTGTCTAAAGGTTTATCAATTTTGTTTATCTTCTCAATGAACTGGCTGTTAGCTTCATGGATCTTTGCTATTGTTTCTTTGTTTCTATTTCATTTATTTCTGCTGTGATCTTTATGATTTCTTTCCTTCTACTAACTTTGGGTTTTGTTTGTTCTCTTTTTGACCCAAGATGTGATCTATCTTGGAGAATGTTCCATGAGCACTTGAGAAGAAAGTGTATTCTACTGCTTTCAGGTGGAATGTCGTATAAATATCAATTAAATCTATCTGGTCTACTGTGTCATTTAAAGCTTGTGTTTCCTTATTTATTTTCTTTCTGGATGATCTGTCCATTGGTGTAAGTGGGGTGTTAAAGTCCCCCACTATCATTGTGTTACTGTTGATGTCCCCTTTTATGGCTGTTAGCATTTGCCTTATGTATTGAGGTGTTCCTATGTTGGGTTCAGAAATATTTATAATTGTTACATCTTCTTCTTGGATGGATCCCCTTGATCATCCCCTTCCTTACCTCTTATAATATTCTTTATTTTAAAGTTTATTTTATCTGATATGAGTATTGCTACTCCAGCTTTCTTTTGATTTCCATTTGCATGGAATATGTTTTTCCATCCCCTCACTTTCAGTCTATATGTGTCCCTAGGCCTGAAGAGGGTCTCCTGCAGACAGTATACATATGGGTCTTGTTTTTGTATCTATTCAGCCAGTCTGTGTCTGTTTGTTGGATCATTTAATCCATTTACGTTCAAGGTAATTATCAATATGTATGTTCCTATTACCATTTTCTTAATTGTTTTGCGTTTATTTTTGTGGGTCTTTTTCTGCTCTTGTGTTCCCTGCCTAGAGAAATTTCTTTAGCATTTGTTGTAAAGCTAGTTTGGTGGTGCTGAATTCTCTTAGCTTTTGCTTTCTCTGTCAAATCTGAATGAGATCCTTGCTGAGTAGAGTAATCTTGGTTGTAGGTCTTTCCCTTTCATCACTTTAAATATATCCTGCCATTCCCTTCTGGCCTTCAAGTTTTCTACTGAAAAATCAGCTGATAACCTTATGGGGGTGACTTTCTATGTTATTTGTTGCTTTTTCCTTGCTGCTTTTAATATTTTTTCTTTGAATTTAAGTTTTGTTAGTTTGACTAATATGTGTCTCAGTGTGTTTCTCCTAGGGTTTATCCTGTATGGGACTCTCTGTGCTTCCTGGACTTGGGTGGCTATTTCCTTTCCCATGCAAGGGAAGTTTTCTACTATAATCTCTTCAAATATTTTTTCAGATCCTTTCTCTTTCTCTTCTTCTTCTGGGACCCTTATAATTCAAATGTTGGTGTGTTTAATGTTGGCACAGAGGTCTCTGAGACTGTCCCCAATTCTTTTCATTCTTTTTTCTTTATTGTGCTGTGGCAGTTATTTCCACCATTGTCTCTTCCAGCTCACTTATTCATTCTTCTGCCTCAGTTATCCTGCTATTGATTCCTTCTAGAGAATTTTTCATTTCAGTAATTGTGTTGTTCATCACTCTTTGTTTGTTCTTTAGTTCTTCTAGGTCTTTGTTATACATTTCTTGTATTTTCTCAATCTGTGCCTCCATTCTATTTCTGAGATTTTGGATCATCTTTACTATAATTACTTTGAATTCTTTTTCAAGTAGGTTGACTATTTCCTCTTCATTTATTTGGTCTTGTAGTTTTTTACCTTGTTCCTTCCTCTGTAACATTTATTTTTGTCATCTAATTTTTTTTTTTATGGGTGGATCTGTGTTTTTGTCTTTGTTTGGAATGAAACGTGTGTCCAGCACTGGAATTTGCAAGCAGTTGGTTAAGCTGGGTCTTGGTGCTGAGATGAGGACCTCCTGGAGACCTCCCTCTGATTAATATTCCCTGGGGTCTGAAGTTCTCTATTAGTCCAGTGATTTGTACTTGGTGATCCCATCACAAGAGCTTAGGCTCAATTCCTGGCCTGGGAGCCAAGATCCCACAAGCTGCATGGCGCAGCAAAAAAAAAAAATTAGGTGAAACAATAACAAAGAATAAAAAAAAATAAAATTAGAAAAAATATTAGAAAATATAAAAATATAAATGAAACACCAAAAATGTAAAACAGAACAGCAACAGCCAAAAAAAAGAAACAAAAGGGGGGGAATCTAACAAAAAGGAGCACAACAATAAAAAAGAATAGAAAATAAAATAAAATGAGAAAAATAAAAAAAATTATTAGAAAAGATAAAAATATAAATGAAACAACAACATCAAGGTTAAAGAGAACCATAGCAGCAAAAAAAAAAAAGCCCAGAAAAGGCCTTGGCTGTTGGGGGGGCAGGGTTTAGGCAGGGGGCGGGGCCTAGGCTCAGGACCTGCTGGGGGTTGGGGCGGTGGGACTTACGCTCAGCATGGCTAGAGGGGTCCTCGGAGGACAGAGATTTAGGCCTGGGACCCCAGAAGACTTGTGGGGAGCCAAGCAGGTGGGAGAAACTGGCGGCTTTCCCCTCTGATCCCCTGATCCCCCAAAGGTCTCTCCCTGTCCCCGCTCATCCCCTCATTATGGGTGGGACCCTCCCAAGTGTGGGAATCCCTCCCCTCCCCCAGCCATCCCTCAGGGGCACCAGTCCCATCTACCCTCTACTTTTCCTCCCCTCTCCTTCCCTCCACATCCTTCCCAGTCGCTCGCAGGTTCCTCCCGTCCCCTTTGGTGTCCAAGGTTCCCCCACCAGCGCCTGGTAGGTGCCCTAATTGCATGGAGATGTGGCGTCCTTCTACTCTGCCACCTTGACTCTGCTCTTTGAGAATATGCTTTAAATCTTATATCAGATTATGGCACTATTTCCTCAGATCCTATATTATCTTCTCATTCCACATATAATAACAGGAAATATACTTTGCAAATAATTGCATATTATATACATTATTTTCTTGGAAGATGATTATGATAAATAATCAATAAAAAACTTGTAAGCAAAAAAATCTTACATTAAGTGAAATTCAGCAGTGAGAATGTAACAAACATATTTAAAGAAGAAAATACATTAAATAAAACTTGTTTATGAAAGTATTTAAAGAGATGAAGTCAAGTAGCATATTACAAAGTTATGTATTATAGTTTCAAAGGGATAAAACTAAATGAGTGATATTTTTATTTTAATGTCAATATTATACTATCAAGAATTGCAGCCTTTCAGTTATATTTACATTTATAATGAAAAACATTAGATTTCAACTTAAAATATGTAAAGAAGAAACTTCTTGAAATTCATTTAGGGTATGTGCAAGCAAAAATGCTTGAATTTCATTGCTATATAACACCTTCTCATTGTTAGGATTGAAAGGAACACTTGGGGACACCAAACTCATTTTGATAAGTACCCTCTCAGCTTATGGAATTTTAACAAATCGATTTACATGTTTATTTTCTCTTAAAAAAAACATTAAAATTCTCAATAAATTTCTCAAAGAAAGAAAAGGTAAGTGCTGGCAAGGATGAGAATAAAAGGAAACTGCTATATGCTATCGATGTGAATATAAAAGTTAATACAGTCACTAGGGAAAACAGTATGGATGTTCCTCCAAAATTAAAAACTAGAACTACCATATGATCCAGCAATCTCACTTCCTGGTACATAGCCAAAGAAATTGAAATTAAGGTCTTGAACAGGTATCTGCACTTCCATGTCCATTGCAGCATTATTCACAATAGCCAAGACATGGAAGCAATCTAAGTGTCCATCTATAGATGAATGGATAAAGAAAATGTCAGACATACATAAAATGGAATGTTATTCAACCTTAGAAAAGAAGGAAATCCTGCCATTTGAGACAACATGGATGAACCTGGAGGACATTATGCTAAGTGAAATAAGCCGGATACAAAAGGGCATGCTACATAATATCACTTATATGAGGAACCTAAAATAGTCAATCTCATAGAAGTATAGAATAAAATATTGGTTGTCAGGGGCTGGAGAGAGGGGGAAATAGGGAGGTATTAGTCAAAGGGTAAAAGTTTCAGTTATACCAGATGAATAAGTACTAGAGATCTACTGTACAGCATAGTGCCTATAGATAATAATACTGTATTATATACCTTTGAATTTGCTAAAAGGATAGATCTTATGTTAAGTGTTCTTATCACACACTAAAAAGAGAGCAGGTAAAAACTTTTAGAGATGATGGATATGTTTATGGCATAAATTGTGGTGTTGGCTTCACAGGTGTATATTTGTCTGCAAACTCATCAAATTGTATACATTAAATATGCATAAATTTTTGTATGTAAATAAATTGGTTTAAAAAAATAAGAGAAATGTACATAACTTCTGTGGGATCCTAGGCAAAAGTACATAACCTCCATATAATCAGTAAAAATATCAGACTAAAAATGAGGACAACTTTGGGGCTTCCCTGGTGGCGCAGTGCTTGAGAGTCCGCCTGCCGATGCAGGAGACGCGGGTTCGTGCCCCGTTTCGGGAAGATCCCACATGCCGCGGAGCGGCTGGGCCCGTGAGCCATGGCCACTGAGCCTGCGCGTCCGGAGCCTGTGCTCCGCAAATGGGTTGAGGACAACCTACTAAGTTTAGTAACTGAAAATTATGACTCTGAAAATGCCAAAATAATAAAAGATAAAGAAAGACTGAGGAACTGCCACATATTGGAGTAGACTAAGGGAACATGAAATGTGAGATCTTCAGTTAGATCCTGGAATGGAAAAACGACATTAGTTGGAAAAAGTGATGATATTTAATAATGTTTATAGATTTTTAATAGTATTGCATCACTACTAATTTCTTAGTTTTGATCATTAAACTGTGGTTATGTAAGCGTTAACTTCAGGAAAAGCTGGGTAACAGGTATATGGGAACTCTATGCTACATCTCCAACTTTTCTGTGTCTTACATTTTTATTTTGAAATCTGTAAATCTGTATGTAAAAGTAACACATTTTAAAAGGGCCCCCAAATTAACAAAATAACCCACATTTTTTCCTTCATTTCAAAATACTTTCAACATAGGTCAGGTTCTGGGTGGGGTTATGTACATAAAGCACAACCTTGGAGCTTGGATGCCTTCACTTAAGTTTCAAGAACACATGTTTCTCAAGATGTGTTTTGAGAATTTAGGTCTAACTTACCCTTTGTCTATCCTATTATTAATAATTTAACTAACTGATTCATTCATTAATACTGATTCAAAAAATTATAATTCTTGGAGTAGAAAAATAAATGAAGTATGTTCTTACCATGTAAGACAATATATCTCAAAATATAGTTTCCTTGAAGGGAGGGTCTCTATTAAAGTCTCAGAGTCAGGACTCCACCTTAAAAGCCATGGTAGTTTGATTGCTGGGAAAGCAAGCTCCTAAGGTAATTGTGATAAACATTAATATTTAAGGACCACAAGGTAAAGACTGCATAGATCATTAAAGTATAAAACATTGCTGTATTACTTTTGTGTATTTAAATGCCCTAATTCTTTTAAAGGAGTGGAGAAGTTTAGAGAAACATCTTCAGAAAAGAAGATACTGAAGTGTTCTTGAAGAATGAGTTTGAATTTACTAGAGAAAGTAGATCATTCCAAGGATAGGAAGCATCATATAAAAGAGCATAGAGCACCTATGAAATGATACTCTAAAGAAAAAAAATCACATCTCAACCTTCAACAGCAGATTCGGGGACCAAACTAATTTGTATTTTGAGACTTTAAAGAAAAAGTCATCTAATGAATGAGCACCAAGTGATTTTTCCATTGTTTGAATTTAAGAAGATGTGTTTAAGAGATATGAAAGTGAATAAAATAAATAAGAATCAGGTATAATTCATTATATAAAATAAATTTTTTTGGAGTGATAGTAGATTTAAGAAAAGTTGAGAAGAACATAGTTTCTTTACACGCTTCATCCATTTTCTCAACAGCCTAACAATAAATTTGTCAAGTTATCATGCTCTAAAGTTAACATATTATATTCATGATTCAGTTCTTTTCCATAACCATGACACATTTGTCAAAAATTTAAAAGTGATACAATTAACTAAACTAGAGATTTTATTCAGATTTCCCCAGTTTTTCCATTTTTTCTGTTCAGGATCAATTCTGGGATACCAAATTGCATTTAGACCAATTATCTTTTAAAATGTCATATGCTTTATTGATCTGATATGTTTAAAGTGAAAGGTTGAGTCTGAACAAGTTTTTTAATAGACTAACTACCTAACAAAGTCTGTACAAATATAGTACCAGAAAATTGTATTAAATACTGTGAAGACAGGGCAGTATGCCTAATAAAAAGATGTATCAATGGTAAGTACTGTAACAGATTAAGTTAAAAGATCTATCTATACCTATCCATCCATCCAAACGAAACAAATCAAGACCCATGTTACATTTCAATAATAGGTGTATAGTCTATTGTTTCTATTCAGTTATACTCTGAAATGAGAGCAAATGCTAAACCCTGCTGATTTCAACATAGCTAATCAGAGCTGTGACATTTGGTAGTAATATAAGAATTTAAATTCAAACTCCAGAATTCTAATGATAAATGTTTTTGAGTAACATCTGAATGCTCTTTTGCTTGAGAAAAATAACTAAATTCAATCATTTTACAATGTGTTAAAGAAATTTGTGATTCAAGTTGTGAAAATTAAGAACATGTCCTCTGTGAATATTTCAGACTAATATATTTCTTGTCCCATTTTCTGTCCAATTTAATATTTGATTCTGTCATTTCCTTTATCACAATTATTCCAACATTCCAAAAATCAGGTAGTTTTAAAATGAGTTTTACATATATTTTCCGTGATATCTGAATATATATTATCATGGCCAAGGTCTTATATATCACACAATTTTTTCTTTAACATGGTAACACAATTGACAGAACTGCCTATAAATTACTTTCTTAGTAAAACAGAAAAATGCAAGTTCCAGAGAATGACTATATTGCTAAAGGCTAAACTACAGAACAATAAAAACACCAATTTAACTCACTACCAAATGGACCATTACAAGCACTCAACTAGTAAACACACTTCTGAGTTTCATTTTTATTTTAAGATACCAACTTACCAGTATTTCACGCCTTAAAATGGTTGAAATAGTGAGGAATTTTGAGTTAGAACATACAGAGTAAGGTATTGGTTTATTCATTCTTATTACAGAAACACATAAATAAGCTTTTGCCAATCAATTTTTTTTGTTATATTGTAGTCACATTTCCTCATGATATTCTAACAGTGATTAACTATGCACAGTATTTTTGTTTTCCTACAGTTTCTCTCTTTTTGATGGGTAGAAATTTGTTACATTCTCGTTTCCTTGAAATTCTTATTTCTTGAGGAATATGCAATGTAATGGACGACTTTGTTATTTATACATCATTGTATTTTATGATGCCTTTGAGTATAATATTTTCACTCATTCAAAATTTATATTTCTTATTACAGTTTCTATTGAGTCATTTTTTATTTTAATGTTTTACTTAATGTGTATATGCAGGTTATTTTTCCAAAGCAACTGGGTGTTGCTGTCATTAACTAAGATGAGAAAACGACAAGTAGTACAGGGTTTAAAGGGAATATCATGAATTTTAGACATAATTTTGAGGTGTCTATTAGACATTCAAGTAGAAATGCTAAGTAGGTAGCTGGATATGAGTCTAAATCTAGGGCAGAGGTTCAGACTAGAGATAAAAATTTGGAAGTCATCAGTTAACAGATGGCATTTCAAATCATTGACCTTGAATGAACTCATCAAAGGATGTATAGAGTAAGGAAGAAGTGAGTTCCCAGGACTGAGCCATAAGACATGCCAGTTTAGAGGCTGAGATGAAAAGAAGTAACAGAGAATCATACAGAGAAGTGTCAAACTAGGAAGGAGGAAAGCCAAGAAAGTACAGAATTGTGGAAACCAAAGGTAGAAAATGTTTCAAAGAAAAGGAAATGACCTATTTGCCAATGCTGGGGAAATATAATTAAAAGCAAAATATTCTTCCAAACAGAAATCCTCTCCAAAAAGATAGTAGAGAAAGAAAAGACTTTACTACTGAGTAAGCATTAAACCAAAATGTGATGGTGTCACATGCAATTCACTAAGAGACTGCAAAAACCGAATGAATTCTCATCCTTTTATATAGCCAAGCAGATAGACAGACCCCTTACACACATGTCTTAAGATAAACTATATCAAGTCATCAAGTAAGAGAAATTGACAGCACCATCTGTGACACATCTGTGATCCTAACTTTACCAGGTAATTGGAATGACCATTTGGGTTGGCTAATTGGCTTTATCCAGAGAAGAAACTAAGTTTTCATCTCTTTATGGCAGAACTAGTTTCCAACTTCGAGCAAGGTATCCACCAAAGTTAGCTTCCTATCCTTCCACAGAAACTGGAAGATAGGGGTGCTATCAGCCTCAATGTTTACACTTCAAAGAGATAGCTTCCAGGGACTTGAGAAGGATATTCCTATATCATAAAGCTGACAAAAGTCCCATCTAGTTTTCAGAATAATTAATATACATTTCAAAGAGAGGAGAAAGTACTTACAAATTTTCTAAATTACAAGTCTTCTAAAGTAAATGCTCTAAGGAAAAAAAAAGGTGGGGAGAGAAGTCGCTTTCCTTATTTTCAACAAGAAAAAATAAGTCTCTGATCTTTAATTTTTATTTGTCCTACATCAAATAATGATCATTAGATAAATAACATAAGGATTGAGAATCAAAATTTAAATTAAGGTGACTGACAAAAACTGCTTTAGTGGGGCAGAAAGGGCAAATTTTTATTACAGGTAAACCTCATTTTATTGCACTTAGCTTTACTGTGCTTCACAGACATTTCATTTTTTATAAATTGAAGGTTTGTAGCAACCCTGTATTGAGCAAGTCTACCAGTGCCATTTATCAAACAGCATTTGATCACTTCATGTCTCTGTGTCACTTTTTGGTAATCCTCTCAATGTTTCAAACTTTTTCACTATTATTATATTTGTTATGGTGATCTGTGATAAGTGATCTTTGATGCTACTACTGTAATGGGTTTTGGGTGCCAGGAACCTTGCCCATATAAGACAGTGAACAGTTAAGAAATGCTGTATGTGTTTTGATTGCCCTACTAACCAACTGTTCCCGTTTCTCTCCCTCTTCTCAGGCCTCCCTGTTTCATGAGACACAAAAATACTGAAATATCTAGATTGGCATCTAAGTGCTCAAGTGAAGGAAAGAGTTGTGTGTCCCTCACTTTAAATCAAAAGCTAGAAATGGTAAGCTTGGTGAGAAACACATGTTGAAAGCCAAGATAGGGTGAAAGGTAGGCCTCTTATGCTAAAAAGCCACATTGAGAATGCAAAGGAAAATTTCTTGAAGGAAATTAAAAGTGCTACTCCAGTGAAAACATAAATGATAAGAAAGAGAAAATAGCCTTATTGCTGATATTGAGAAAGTTTTAGTGGCCTAGATAAAAGATCAAACCAGGTACAACATTCCCTTAAGCCAAAGCCTAATCCAGAGTAATGTTCTAACTCTCTTTAATTCTATGAGGGCTGAGAGAGGTGAGGAAGCTGCAGAAGAAAAGTTTGAAGCTAGCAGAAGTTGGTTTATGAGGTTTCAGGAAAGAAGCCATCTCCATAATATAAAACTACACGGTGAAGCAGCAAAAACTGCAGCAAGTTATCCAGAAGTTCTAGCTAAGATAATTAATGAAAGTCGTTACAATTAACAATAGATTTTCAACGTAGATGAAAGAGCCTTACATTGGAAGAAGATGCCATCTAGGACTTTCATAGCCAGAGAAGAGAAGTCAATGCCTGCTTTCAAAGGATGGGCTGAAGTTCTTGTTGAGGGCTAATGCAGCTGGTGACTTTAGGTTGAAGCCAATGCTTATTTACCATCCTGAAAATCCTAGGGTCCTTAATAATTATGCCAAATCTACTCTGCCTGTGTCCTTTAAGTGGAACGACAAAGACTGGACACTACTACATCTGTTTACAACGTGGAGAACTACTGCTCAGAAAAAAAAAGATTATTTTCAAAATATTACTGCTCATTGACAATGTACCTGGTCACCTAAGAGCTGTGATGGAGAGGAACAATAAGTAAGATTAATGCTGATTTCATGCCTCTAATACAACATCCATTCTGCAACCCATGGACCAAGGAGTAATTTTGACTTTCAAGTCTTATTAAGATATATATTTTATAAGGCTAAAACTGCCTTAGATAGTGATTCCTCTGATGGATCTGGGCAAAGTGAATTGAAAACCTTCTGAAAAGCACTCACCATTCTAGAAGCCATTAAGAATATTCGTGATTCACTGGAAGAGGTCAAAATGCCTACATTAACAGGAGCTGGGAAGAAGTTGATTCCAACCCAAAGGATGACTTAGAGGGGTTCAAGACTTCAGTGGAGGAAGGAATTGCAGATGTGGTGAAAACAGCAAGAGAACTAGAATCAGAAGTGGAGCCTGAAGATGTGATGAATTGCTACAATCTCATTATCATATCATAAAAGAAGAGGAGTTGCTTCTTATGGTTGAGCAAAGAAAGAAAATGGTTTCCTGAAATGGAATCTACTCCTGGTGAAGATGTTCTGAAAATTGTTGAAGTGACAACAAAAGATTTAAAGTATTACATAAACTTAGTCGATAAAGCAGCAGCTGAGCTTGACAGGATTGACTCCACTTTTGAAAAAAGTTCTAACGTGGGTCAAATGCTATCAAATAGCATGCTTCAGAGGAATCATTAGTGAAAGGGAGAGTCAATTGATGTGGCAAACTTCCTTGTCTTATTTTAAGAAATAAACCATCCCAACTTTCAGCAACCTTCACTCGGATCAGTCAGCAACCATCAACTTGAAATTCTATATTGAAAATTAATGTCATGCATTGTGTTAGGTGCTAAGGAATTAAGCACAAGACATGATGGGCACTTCAAGAAGCTTATATTCTTCTGAGGGAAGCAGAGAATATGGTATTAATTTTTCCAGTAATTGTAAGTTGTTAAAAGTACTTAAAAGAAAAATCAATGTTTTAAGATAGAGAGTAACAAAAGACTCTTGAATGCCATCTGATCCTGAAGGAAACTCTTACTGTAAAAGGAAAAAAAAATATTCATGACAACTGTTAAAGATGGTAAGGCAGGCTTTATTCAGGGGCCATAGTGATAAGTATAAGAACCATTGCAATGGGGTTTTGCAATAGGGAAAAGAGATTGGGCTCAACCCCAAATACAACAAGGAAAATAAGGAACTGATAGCCAAGGAGCAGAGTGGGGTTGGGGGTTAAGTGAATGGAAAAGTACTAAGCAGAAACACCATGGGTAAGAGGTATTCTGGCTTACCCGATCTAACAGGTTTCTTGCTGAAGACAGGCCAGGGTGATCAGATATCACTTGGGGGATGGTGAAGGATAAGGAACCCCATCAAATACCAAAGGTGATCAGATATCAGTGGCAGGAGGGGCCTGGTTAAACTGACTTAGCAGGGTTCTTGCTAAACTAGATTTTACAAGTAAGTGCACAGATAGTCCTAGGAGAAGGTTCAGGAGCCTGACTAAAGTTTGGTCAAGCAGACTTTGTCAATACACAGATACTATGTTCTTCACCTTTTGTAATCCATGCATTTTCAGTCAGGTGACTGTGCTGGTCCAAGCAAAGATGCCTCCAGAATTAAATTTTGGTGTTCTAACTCAGTTATTTGTGAAAGAAGGAAAATTATTTTCTAAGAGTCTAGCCAGTCAAAGATTATACCCCGGGACTTCCCTGGTGGCATAGTGGTTAAGAATCTGCCTGCCTTCATCCCAGCTTACCCTTCCCACTTCCTGTGTCCTCAAGTTCATTCTCTATGTCTATGCCTTTATTCTTGTCCTGCCCCTAGGTTCTTCAGAACCATTTTTTTAAAAAAATTTAGATTCTATATATATGTGTTAGCATACAGTATGTTTTTGTCTTTGTAAAATAGATAGCTATTGGGAAGCAGCCACATAGCACAGGGAGATCAGTTCGGTGCTTTGCGTCCACATAGAGTGGTGGGATAGGGAGGTTGGGAGGGAGATGCAAGAGGGAGGAGATATGGGGATATATGTATATGTATAGCTGATTCACTTTGTTATAAACAGAAACTAACACACCACTGTAAAGCAATTATACTCCAATAAAGATGTTAAAAAAATAATAATAATCTGACTGCCAGTGCAGGGGATGTGGGTTTGATCCCTGGTCCGGGAGGACCCCAAATGCCGCGAAGCAACTAAGCCCGTGCGCCACAACTACTGAGACGGTGCTCTAGAGCCCACGAGCCACAACTACTGAAGCCCGTGCGCCTACAGCCCATGCTCCGCAACAAAGAGAAGGCACCACAATGAGAAGCCTGCAAACCACAATGAAGAGTAGCCTCTGCTCGCCGCAACTAGAGAAAGCCTGTGGGCAGCAAAAAAGACCCAACACAGCCAAAAGATAAATAAAATTAAAAAAAAAAAAAAGAGTATACCCGAAGAAGTAATCAGATATTTATCAAAGGAAGGAGAGGCTAGAGACTGAAAAGTTTTCCAAAGGTCATATCAGTTATGTTTGCATCCTATACTTCTATTTAATAAATCTAGGACTCTGAAGCATGATACTCTCAACTTAAATTATACTATCTCTTTTCAGTGACTTTGGTGGTTGATAGAATCACATTTATGAAGCTAGACTGTCAAACCCTTGGTAGTAGGATTTATAAATACTCATGCATAAGTTAAAACAGACAGACAAATGAAACAAACTGACCTCTGTTCACACACCCACACCTGACAGAAATCTAGAGTGGAGTTTGGAATTATTTTTTCAAGAAATCTCCAAAATCCTTTGTTCTAGTCAAACTGGTCTCATCCCTATGCTCTGTTCAATAGCCTCCTCCATTTTTATCTTATCTTCCTTTTTCCATTAGGCAGGAATGTCTATTACCTTCTCTTTTAGTGTAGAAATCAAAGGACACATCCTATGAGTCAGAGCCTGTTTTAAGTGCGGGGATACAGAGACAACTAAGACATGAGGCTGATTGTTGCTGTGGTTAAGATTCTGGGTTTTGGTGTTACATAAACAGGTTTGAGTCCTGACTCTATCACTTAACTACATCACCTAAGCAAAATATTAGTATCTCTGAGCCTGAGATTACTTTATATAAAATATGAAGAATCATGGCAATTACTCAAAGAGCCGTAACAGGCATAAAATGAGTTGTGTATGCTTATAAGTCTAGTTGCAACAGTTAGAAATAGATCTCATGATGGCTCACGTAACTGAAAAGTCTAGGATGAGCTTTTAGAAACAGCTGGATCCAGGGGTCTCAAATTATGCTGTATAAGATTCAATTCTTTTTCCATCTTTGGGTTCTGCTTTCTTCTGCTTAGCCTTTACCCCCAAGAGTCTTCTCCATATGGTGGGCTCTAGCAGAATCATCAGGGTCACATTTTCCTCTGACATAGTAAACATACCAAAGAATATTTTTCTTCCCAAGAGTTACCACAAAATTCTGGGACTGATCCTCATTGAGTTCATCCGGGTAATCTTTGACCCAAAGATCATGGCCAGGAATATATGTGTTGATAGCTACAACCTAGTTCCCAGGCTCAACAACTGAAACCACATGGATTCTGAGTGGGCATGGTAGGTGGCTCTCCACAGTAAAATTTGGGTGTTGGTACCAAAAGCAGAGGAAAATAGGTACTAGCAGGCAAAAATAAATGATGTTCACCAAAGCAGTTTACTACAGCAGCTGATACAGAGCATGTTAGTATAGTACCTGGTGTATAACTATTTGGAAAATGATTTTAAAAGATACATTTACCTGTTTTCCCATATTAATGGAGAAGGTAAACTGTAAATTAACATCCTGAAAGGAAAACCAAGAGTATGAGTGACTAAAAGAAGTGTTCACTTTTTCTTTTTTTTTTTTTTAAAGGATTGTTTGCTCTTTAATAGTCCCTGAGAGTAACACTGAATGACAGTACAGGACAAAAGAAGATGTCCTTAATCCTAACTCCACGTACACTGTACATTGTAACCCTGTATATGCTTTTGCAAAGGTAGCTGGGTATACAACTATTTTAGAATATTTCTATCCCAAATTGTTTAGTTAATTTTTGGATCTTTAAGTGTGAAGGTCGACAACACATTCATCAATTCTCTAGGAAGATCAGATTATAGACGTTCTCCTGTATTTCTTCGGTGTCCTCTTCAGTGTCTATCACTCCTGTAGACGGAGTAGGAACTCTCTAAGTACATGCTGATAGTTTCTAAGGTCAATAAAATAGTGTGAGGATATTTACAAATCTACTAAGGGACATTTACTAATTTAAATTAGCTGACATCATGTCCAATACTATATTTGCCACTTGTTTTCTCAGGGCATGTACTAGAAAAAGCAACTTTTGCTCATGTGCAAAAACCACTCTAACTATAAAGGCATAAAGAGATTTAAAATAAAAGAAAGAAATAAGATATATCACCATTAATCGTTAAGTAGGTAAGAGTGGCAATATTTATATCAAACAAAATAGACTTGAGGACACATATATGACCAGGGCTATGAGAGACTTTTAATAGTAATAAAAGGGTCAGTTAATCCAGAACACATGACAATCTTCAATGTTTATGTTCTCATAACAGGTATTCAAATTCCTAAGCAGCAGCTTACAGAATTTAAAAGACAAATAGACAGTTCCAGGAATTTTCAACACTGCAGCAAAAGTTGGGTCCTGCTTTTTTATTTTATCTTACTTTTTTTGTCTTTTATTTGAAATATTTAGAACATTTATAATCAAGGTAATTATATGTTTGGATTTAAATCTAACATCTGGTTACTCATTTGTTATTTGTAATCTCATTCTTTGCTCCTTTTTCCCTCTTTTCCTGCCTTTATTGGTAACAGTTTTATTGAGGTGTAACTGACATACAAAAAGCCATACATATTTAAAGTGTACAACCTGGTGTTTTAATATAAGTATACACCTATTAAACCACCAACACAGCCAAAATAGTGAACATTTTTACCATCCACAAAAGTTACCTTGATCCCTTATCTATTTCTTCCTTTTGTCCTCTGTCACATGATCTTTTTCCCAGGCAAGCACCTATCTGCTTTCTGTCCCTATAAGTTACTTTCCATTTTCTATAATTTTACATAAAAAGAATAACACAATATGTACTCATTTTAGGGTAGGGTCTGGCTTCTTTTACTTAGCACAATGATTTTATTTTTTAATTTTTATTCGAAGATTTCGTATTTTTATTTTTAAATACTTATTTATTTATTCATTTATTTGGCTGCACCGGGTCTTAGTTGCCACATGCAGGATCTTTGTTGCGGCGTGCAGGATAGTTGTGGCATGTCAACTCAGTCGCGGCATGTGAACTCTTAGTTGTGGCATGTGGGATCTAATTCCCTGACCAGGGATCAAACCCGGGAGCATGTAGTCTTAGCCAATGGACCACCAAGGAAATCCCAAAGGTTTAGTATTTTTAAAATGTCAACTATCTCATTCATAATGTCTTTTATATTGATTAATGCTGACACAACAATATTTTGGATATACTGGCTTAAATAAAATATATTATTAAAATTAATTTCACCTGTGCTTTTGTTTTTGTTTTTTTGGTTGTGCCACACAGCTTGTGGGGTTCTAGTTCCCCAACCAGTGATCAAACCCAGGTTCTTGCAGTGGAGGCATGGAGCACCAACCACTGGACCACCAGGGAATTCCCTTACCTGTTCTTTTTTAATGTAGCTAGTAGAAAATTTAAAGTTACATTTGTTTTGGGAAAACTGGTGAAATCTGAATAAAGTTGATAGTGTTGTGCCATTGTTAATTTCTTAGTTTTGGCAAATGTACTGTGGTTAGGCAAGATGTTAACCTTAGGGGAAACTGGGTGAAGAGTTTACTGGAACTCTCTGTACAATCTTTGCAACTTTTCTATAAATCTAAAATGTTTCCAAAATGAAAAGTATAAAATACCCCCGCCTATTACATGTGTGATTATACTATATTTCCATTGGAGAAACATACAATAGAATATTTCTAGCACAGAGCTTAAAACACAGAGCTTGAAACAGTTCTCTAAGAGGTATTATTGTCATCTCATGGGTGAAAAAAAACAGTGCTCAGAGAGCTTAATCAGCAGGATTTGGGACCTTGTCTTTTGGGGCCCTGTCTGGCTTCTTTTACTTAGCACAATGACTTTAGAGTCACACATTAGGTAGCACATATCAGCAGTTCATTCCTCTTTCTTGCTGAGTAGTATTCTACTATATGGTTATACCGTAATGTGTTTTGAAGGACATCGAGTTGCTTTGAGCTTTCTCCCTGTTGATGGATATCTGAGTTGCTAAGGTTTTTTAACTACTAAAACTAAAACTGCTATAAACATTCATGTACAAGTCTATGCATGGACATAAACTTTGATTTCTCCTGGACATATACATATTTTTTTGATTTTGTGTAGAAATGGTGTTTATTTATTAAATAATATTTCTCCCTTGGCCAGTGAAGCCAGTGGGGTCAGGAGATACCTTTATGGAAAGGTTTTGAACTAAAATTTAACTTTTAAGTAGATATTGGATGATTGAGGTCATCTATTTCTTCTTTAGTGAGCTTTGTAGTTTGTATCTCTCAAGAAACTTGTCTCTTTCATTTGAACTACTGAATTTATTGCTATAGTTGTTTCAATATATTCCCTTTATTATCTGTCTAACATAAGCTGAATGTGCAGTAATGCCAACTTTCTCATTTCTGTTATTGGTAATTTGTATCCTTTCTTCAGCTTAGGTAGAATTTTACGAAGTTTATTGATCTTAAAGAGACTGCTCTTGATTTAATCAGGTATTGTTTTGCTTTGTTTTTCTTTATTTTATTTCTTCCATAATCTTTATTTTTTTAATTTTCCTTACTTTGAATTTAATTGGCTCTTCTTCTCTAGTATGCTACATTGGATGCTGAGGTCAGTAATCTGAGTTCTTTCTTCTTTCCTGTAGGCATGTAGTACTATCATTTCCCCTTAAGTTCTGGTTTATTGATAAATAATTCCAAATTTCCCTTTTGATTTCTTCTTCAACCCATGCATGGGTTTCCTCCTACCATCACGTGGACTGAACATTATTTTAATATTTCATTTGTTCTCTACTTTTATCTTTCTAGCTATATATTTTTCTTTTTAGCAATTACTCTATTGTTTACTGAATGTACCTTTAATCACCACCATTTTTCTTTGCATAAAAATATGCAGTATTATATATTAAGTTAGACACTTTCAACAATATACTTCATTTTTCCCACTTTTGTGTTATCATAATACATTTAAACATCCATGTTTTAAACACAAAATTATATACATTTTATTTAAACATTCAATTATCTTTTAAATAAATATTTAATTAGAAAAATAAGTATTTTATATTTTAACATATATTTACCACTACTGACACTATTAATTTTGGGGGGTAGATAGAACTTTTATTCTGATATCATTTCCTTCTGCTTTAAGAACCATCTTTAACATTCCCTTTAGTGCAGGTCTCCGAGCCACAAGTTTTCTGAGTTCTCTTCTGTCTGAAAATATATATATTTTTTGGCCTAAATTCTCTAAAGATATTTGAGTTGGGTATAGAATTCTAGGTTACTCTCTCTCTCTCTCCCCCTCCCTCCCTCTCTCTCCCTCTCTTTCCCCTTCCTCTTGCTCTTTCTCTCCCCTCAGTACATTAAAAGGCCATTTAACTATCTTCTGACTTGCATACTTTCGAATGAAAAATCTGCTGTCCCATTAGTTTCTCTGTATGATTTGTGTCATTTTTTTCTGTTTCTCCTCACCATTAGAATTTTGCAGCTCAATTTTGATGTGTCTTATCATGATTGGCTCTACATTTATCCTGTTTGGGACTGGCTGATATACTTTGATCTCTGAATTTCTGATTTTCAGCTACAGTTGAAAGAATTCAGCCATTATTTCTTTCAGTCTATTCTATTTTCCTCTGGGATTTCAACTGCACATATAATACACTGCTTGGGGCTTCCCTGGTGGTGCAGTGGTTGAGAGTCCACCTGCCGATGCAGGGGACACAGGTTCATGCCCCGGTCCAGGAAGATCCCACATGCCACGGAGCGGCTGGGCCCGTGAGCCATGGCTGCGGAGCCTGCGCATCCGGAGACTGTGCTCCGCAACGGGAGAGGCCACAACAGTGAGAGGCCCACGTACCACAAAAAAAAAAAAAGATATTGCTTGGTAGTCTCCCAAAGGTCTCTAGTACACTTCTCTTCAGTATTTTTTGGTCTCTGTTCTTCAATTTGGGGATTTATATTGCTATGCCTTCAAATTCATGGATTTTGCTTTATAATGTCTAAATTTAATCCAATCAAATATATTATTTCTAATATTATTCATATCTGTGTTTAATTTTTTTCTGTTATATCTTTTATTTCTCTGTATATGTGTAAGCTTACCTTTAAATCTCTGAATATATTCTGAATATTTACAACAGCTTAATTTACTCCTTTACTACTAATTCCATTTTCTCTTTTATTTCTTGATCTGTTTTTATTGACAGATTTTTAAAATATTTATTGGTAACATTTGCTTCCTTCCTTTCATGTATAGCAATGTTTTATTGAATCTTCAGCATAATGTCTTTCTGTTTGTATTGTAAATTTTCAAATCTTCATGCTTTCCTGATGCCTCAACGCCCCCACAAACTGTCTACAAGCACCCTGCCCAGGTGTCCAGCTTTACCAGTGTGATGTGATAAAATTGGTCTCTACCACAAGTTCTTCTTCTTGTCCTCCCCTGACTGTGACCTAGTGATGTTCAAATGCACCAACAAAATCCCCTCACACTTTTTGCTTGTGTATCTTACCCTGACCCAAATAAAGGCACTCGCCCATGGGTCTTTGTTCTCTCCCAGATCCCCACCTGCTTGGTTGAGCCATCTCTCTATTATGGCTCCCATATGGCCCCCTCCTTGGCATGCTGTGCCTCCGTATTCTAAGAACCATGATTATAATAAATCCTTTAATTTTATATGACTCTCCAAGCATAATTTCTGCAGCTGTGTTGAGATGATCCTTAAAGACCTCACAAGGGAGACTTACTCTATCATTTTGAACACATTGTTCTTGTCTGATGGATATTTTGTATTATTTTAAGGAGTATTTATGTTACTTGCAGATCAGCTTGATCTTTGTCAAGATTTTTTGGTTTTGTTTTGCTTTTTAAAGGTGTGTCTAGAAGAACACTCTTTATTCAGGGCTATTTAAATCATACTACTATGATACTATGATGTTACCGTTTTGAGATCTCTTAAGAATATCCCAAATATTTGATGAGGTCTCTATAATCAGGATGACAGAAACTTGGGCAATTTTATGTTCTTTGTGAACTCTAGAGAATTTTTCACTTATAGTTTCCCAGAAAATGTGCTTTTCCTGGCAATAGTTCTTTGCTAATCCCATGGAATTTTTCCTATATATGTGCAGATTGGTATATAGTCAAAGACTTAAGGGGATCCTATGTAGTTTTCTGGCACAGAGCCTCTTCAAAGTTGCATCCATTGTGGCCCTATGTCCACATATTCTAGCTACATTGGCTCCCCCATACTCTGATATTTATCTCTTTTGATTCTGATATTATTTTCCCCTTAATTCATCTAGACCAACAGATTTTTTGATTTTGGTGTTCTTCCTTTCTTTACTTACAGTCAGGAAATTTTCCCTTGGAAGACAGCTGGAACAGTAGCTGTAAGACTGACCTTATTCAGTTTTCTCCTTGCTGAAACCAGAGTCCATGCTGACTATTGTGCAATGTCTTAGAACTGTTGCTTCACATATTAAGCACTATTTTATAGTTGTTTATGACAGAGTACAAGTCCTTTAGTAGTTATGATTTCAAATTTACACGCAGAAGTGTTCTCACCTATTTTCAATGTAACATATTGATGTATTAGTTAAAATGGATGAAAAGACATCAAAAGTAATGAAAAATGTATGAATGAAATGTTTAGGCAACTCTGGCCCCTACCCAGGAATTTGTCCTCAATGGCTTTCTCACCTTATTAAAGCTAACTATACGACAGATCATGCATTTATTATCATCATACAGCTTCCAATATCACTGCCTGACTCAGATTCACCAGAAACCAGTTCTTTCCGGTACTTATTTCTTATTCCAGTACAGAATACAGTGGGGTATATTCTGTCTCCCTTCAGATATGCATTTGGTTGTGATATCAGGTCAAGGTGAAAATCCATGAAAATCCTGTCCTTATTACTGGAAGGTGGACCCACTGATTTGTGGTGCCTATACAGTGAAGAGAAAAGGCTACATTGAAGATGAGGCTTTGAGTATTTGTACATCCCCAGTATATAGCATGAGGAGAAAATTTTTTTAAAGTGTAAGAAAGTTGTTTCTTTTACTCTTATAAACCTACAGCAGGAAAGGACAAATTCCAGTATATTGCTCTATTCTGAGTAGTTAAGGGAATCCTTTATGTAACCATCTTTTAAGGTAACTACCTATTACTTTTGTACTTGCTGAGCCTAATAGTCATAAACTCATAACAACTAAAACTTCAATAGAGGGTAAATTCCAAACCCAGAACCAAAATAATCTGTCAAAATCAAAGTCCTGATTAACAAATATTTAAAAGTTGTCTATTAAAATGATTCTGTTTGAAAGGATTTTGATTGTCCCATGTGCATGGAACAAATGGCACTCAACAATTTTTTACACTTAATCCCTGATTGAAAATGATGCTATGCCTTGTTATAGAGAACATCCTATGGCAGTACTCAAAGTGGTCTGAACTGGGGAGTAATTTGTAAAATTAAATTAGGAAAGAAATAAATTATATGAAATTAAACTGTTGAAAATTTTGAGAGAATACACCAAAGTGATGAGAGAATATATAACTGTTTAGAATATTAGTAGATCCTGTATTAGAGCATTATGGCAAAGGAACAAGTAAAATATGTGTAAAATATAAATTATTTTACCTGAAATGGAGGGTTTAGGAGATATTAACTAAAATGATTCAACTTGTGTTAATGTAGGATCTGTATTCAACATGTGCCAGGGATTCCTGGTTGATAAATAAAATTGAATAAAGCCTAGTATGTGCCAGAATAAATTTCAAGTATTTTTTACTTATTTCACTGGTTTTACCCCTCCACATGATCCTATGAAGCTTCTAATATTATGTTTATTTTATTATACATGAAATTTAAAGCTAAGAAAAATTATTAATATCAAAAATTCATTAAACATTTATTGATCAACTCTAGGAAATGTGGCATAGTAAAACAAGGACAGACTTTGGGTAGAGAGGCATACTCTACTGGCTGTGTGTCCTTTAGTTAAGTTACTTAGTCTGTCTGTGCTTCAGCTTATTCAACTTTAAAATGACTGAGTATAACACTTACCTTTTGGGACAACATAAATGTTAACAATCATATATGATATATACTAACCTTATATATATATATAGTATATATTGACTCAAGCAGTTCATCCATACCAGATATTCTAAATGCAGTAATGGACATATCTATTACTTTTATGGCAAGTTGGCAGGCATTATATGAGATACCTTGCATTCATCTTCTTATCTGAATGAACCCTTCTATTTCTGATGAATTGGAATTATTACAGTGACAAGGAACCCAAAGCTCAGATAGTGAAAGTAATTGCACTGGTTTATTTATTCACTCTGTAACATTTATGGAGTCCTTGTTACATATTAAATACTATACAAACTTCTTGGGATTCAAAGATGAATAAAGTTCATGATTGAATAAATGGGCAGTAATGTATATAAGTGTATTAGGTAGCAACCTATACAAAAAGGTCCTGAGACTGGTAGACGGAACTGTGGTTTAACAGTGATTTCATTTATATTATTTTATACTGTGAGATAAGTAAGATAGGGTTGTTATTTTAAAATCATATAGAAGCTGATGTATCTAGCAGTGTGTGACTCAAGTTAGAGATCATGGTTATTATGCATGCTGGGAATAGAGAAGAAATTGTCATGAGAATGGGCAGAGTGGGAATTTGGCATAAAATAATATTAATTGGCTATTGCAGTATCTTTGTCTACCTTATCAGTGGTTGGCCTCCATTCTACACCAACTTAATTCCCACTCAAATAGTTTTTTGTTGACTTTGCAGAAAAGACAACAAAAAAAGGTGAGACATTTTTTGATTCAGGGAAACAACAAAAAATCATTAAATATTTCTTCTCCAATACTTATCTGTATGTGATAAACCTAATTTATAGTCATCGCTTTAGTAATTGATTATGAAAACTATCTTTCAAAAGTAAGTTGAAAAAACTACTATATATAAAATAGATAATCAACACGGACATACTGTATAGCACAGGGAACTCTACTCAATATTCTGTAATAATCTATATGAGAAAAGAATCTGAAAAAAATGGATATATATGTATAACTGAATCACACTGCTGTACACCTGAAACTAACACAACATTGTAAATCAACTATACCCCAATATAAAATAAAAATTACACTAAAAAAAGTTAAAAAATCAATTTAAAAAGAGTGATAAACTGTTGGTTTAAATATGTCTTTAAATCAAAACAAGGTATTTTAGGACTCTCATAATTAAACACAGTATTTTATATACTTGCAACTTATATAGATTGTATTCATATTACAAAAGTATAAACAAACTTATCTTAAAATGCTTGGTGTTAATCTAAGACAAAGTATAAATGTTGATCTAGATATCTATACTTTTGCTGCAACTGCACTCTATAGTCGCTTTAAACTTTATTCTTTATAAAAATTTAATAGTGTTTCAAATTGAATCACTTTTGTCCTGCTGTTCTGCAGAATAATACAAAAATATGCTTATGCTTAAGCTAGATATCACATCTTGAGAGTGTGTTTTTAAATTTTTTATCTATTGCGATACCAATAAGTTGAAATTTATCTTCTATAGACTGTTTTGGTTTGAACTTTTAAAAGTCTTTAATTTAGAAACTAAAGATTTTAAGCAAACAAATTGACTGAAGTATTATAAATGTCTAAAATATTTCTGCTTCTGTCATTTCATAATTTAAGATCTTGTTTGTAAGAAGTATACTCACTATAATAGGGACTGAAAATGGAAGTTTTTTTTGTTTGTTTTTTTTTTTTTTCAGTATGTGGGCCTCTCACTGTTGTGGCCTCTCCTGTTGCGGAGCACAGGCTCCAGACGCGCAGGCTCAGAGGCCATGGCTCACGGGCCTAGCCGCTCCGTGGCATGTGGGATCTTCCCGGACCGGGGCATGAACCCGTGTCCCCTGCATTGGCAGGCGGACTCTCAACCACTGTACCACCAGAGAAGCCCAAAATGGAATATTTTTGAGATCAAAAGGGACCTTCAATTCCATCTTGTCCTTCTCAAAGGAATCATATGAAAATAGTAACATTCAGGAAAACCATCATAGCTGGATTTTTACTTATCTAGGGGTTTCAAACTTAAATCCTTCTATGGGCAGGAAAGAGACATGAACTTGTGAGACAGCCAGTGAAGGCGTTAGGACCGTGGCTTTCCTTTGGGAAAAGGAAAGTGCATACCAACCTAAATACAATCAAATTCATTAAGAATAAACAAAAAACATGAACTAACCAAGCAAACAATATAAACTGGGCCACCCATTATTAATGAAGCTGTTGGCCTGATTTGGCTTCGATTTTGAGAGCTATGACTTAGTTCTTCCACTGACTTCTCCTAGTCTCTTTCCAATATCACCTAGGTGCTAATGTTAGAAAGGGAATGGTACACTTTGTTTCACTTAAAAGTTTAGATTAAGAAAACCTGGCAAATAGATTCTGGAGAAGCCTTATACACAGATTACCGTTTAGTGATTTCCATATATTGATAAATTTAAACTTTGCCTGAGGTTTGTGGGCCTGAAAAGAGTGGTGGATAAAGAAATCCCCTAGCTTCTGTGTTCCTGGGAACAGCATATTGTGAAGAATCATTCTTCACCATACGATTTGCAGATGACCCCTTGTTTACCTATGACAAGACCAGACACAGAGTCTCCAAATTCCTATTCTTTGCCTCCTAAATTAGTAGCTGAACTGATTGTACCCACTGACTAATGTGGGCTTAACACCTGATCTGACCAACCTTTAGTTGTTTCTCTTCTCTTACATCCATGAATTTTGACGCACCCTCAGCCTAACCCAGCATATACACTCTCTGCTGATCTCAGAGAAAGACATTCTCTGCATTGTCCCATCATACCACCCACCTCATCTCACTTTCTCTTACCCCATTCTTTCTAATCTTGTTTACTCCTTTTTATGAAAGAAAAGGCGCTTTTCTGCCCAGTCTTTGAGACACTTTCAGATCTTGAGGTGGAAGATTTCTCCCCATTGCAATAGTCTCTCCTCTCTTTATTTTAATAATTATTTCAAATAAAGTTTCTCCTTACCTAGCTCTGGATTTGTTTTTATTTGACAACATAAACACTTTAAAAAAAAGACTCAGATTTTAAAAAATATGATTCTAGAGAATAAATTAAAAAGCACTTGGAGAGGATTGGAACCAACATGGTGGAGTAGATGGATGTGCTCTCACTCCCTCTTGCAAGAACACCAGAATCACAACTACCTGCTGGACAATCATTGAAAGGAAGACACTGGAACTCACCAAAAAAGATACCCCAGATCCAAACACAAAGGAGAAGCCACAATGAGACGGTAGGAGGGACGCAATCACAGTAAAATCAAATCTCATAACTGCTGGATGGGTGACTCACAGACTAGAGAACATTTATGCCACAGAAGTCCACCCACTGGAATGAAGGTTCTGAGCCCCATGTCAGGCTTCCCAAGCTGGGGGTCCAGCAACAGGAGGAGGAATTCTTAGAGAATCAAACTTTGAAGGCTAGTGGTATTTGACTGTAGGACTTCAACAGAACTGGGGGAAAAACAGACTCCACTCTTGGAGGGCACACACAAAGTAGTGTGTGCATTGGGACCCAGGGGAAGGAGCAGTGACCCCAGGGGAGACTGAACCAGACCTACCTGCTAGTGTTGGAGGGTCTCCTGCAGAGGCGGGGGTGGCTGTGGCTGACCTTGGGTTCAAGGACACTGGCAACAGAAGTTCTGGGAAGTACTCGTTGGCATGAGTCCTCCCAGTGTCTGTCATTAGCCCCATCAAAGAGCTCAGGTAGGCTCTAGTGTTGGGTTGCCTCAGGACAAACAACGAAAAAGGAGGGTACCCAGCCACACCCATCAGCAGTCAAACGGATTAAAGTTTTACTGAGCACTGCCCACAAGAGCAATACCCATGACCAGTCCCTCCCATCAAGAAAGTTGCACAAGCCTCTTAGATAGCATCATCCACCAGAGGGCAGACAGCAGAAGCAAGAACTACAATCCTGCAACCTGTGGAAAAAAACCCGCATTCACAGAAAGATAGACAAGATGAAAGGGCAGAGGGCTACGTACCAGATGAAGGAAAAAGATAAAACCCCAGAAAAACAACTAAATGAAGTGGAGATAGGCAACCTTCCAGAAAAAGAATTCAGAATAATGATAGTGAAGATGATCCAGGACCTTGGGAAAAAATGGAGGCAAAGACCGAGAAGATGCAAGAAATGTTTAACAAAGACCTAGAAGAATTAAAGAACAAACAAACAGAGATGAACAATACAATAACTGAAATGAAAACTACACTAGAAGGAATCAATAGAATAACTGAGGCAGAAGAACGGATAAGTGACCTGGAAAACAGAATGGTGGAATTCACTGTTGTGGAACAGAATAAAGAGAAAAGAATGAAAAGAAATGAAGACAGCCTAAGAGACATCTGGGACAACATTAAACGCAACAACATTTGCATTATAGGGGTCCCAGAAGGAGAAGAGAGAGAGAAAGGACCAGAGGAAATATTTGAAGAGATTATAGTCGCAAACTTCCCTAACATGGGAAAGGAAATAGCCACCCAAGTACAGGAAGCACAGAGATTCCCATACAAGATAACCCCAAGGAGAAACATGCCGAGACACATAGTAATCAAACTGGCAAAAATTAAAGACAAAGAAAAATTACTGAAAGCAGCAAGGGAAAAATGACAAATAACATACAAGGGAACTCCCATAAGGTTAACAGCTGAGTTCTCAGCAGAAACTCTACAAGCCAGAAGGGACTGGCATGATATACTTAAAGTGATGAAAGGGAAGAACCTACAACCAGGATTACTCTACCCGGCAAGGATCTCATTCAGATTTGATGGAGAAATCAAAAGCTTTACAGACAAGCAAAAGCTAAAAGAATTCAGCACCACAAAACCAGCTCTACAACAAATGCTAAAGGAACTTCTCTAAGTGGGAAACACAAGAGAAGAAAAGGACCTACAAAAACAAACCCAAAACAATTAAGAAAATGGTAATAGGAACATACATACTGATAATTATCTTAAACATAAATGGATTAAATGTTCCAACCGAAAAACACAGGCTTGCTGACTGGATACAAAAGCAAGACCCATATATATGCTGTCTACAAGAGACCCACTTCAGACCTAGGGACACATACAGACTGAAAGTGAGGGGATGCAAAAAGATATTCCATGCAAATGGAAATCAAAAGAAAGCTGGAGTAGCAATACTCATATCACATAAAATAGACTTTAAAATAAAGAATGTTACAAGAGACAAGGAAGGACACTAATTAATGATCAAGGGATCAATCCAAGAAGAAGACAAAACAATTATAAATATATATGCACCAACATAGGAGCACCTCAATACATAAGGCAAATGCTAACAGCTGTAGAAGAGGAAATTGACAGTAACACAGTAATAGTGGGGAACTTTAACACCTCACTTAAACCAATGGACAGATCATCCAAAATGAAAATAAATAAGGAAATAGAAGCTTTAAATGACACAATAGACCAGATAGATTTAGTTGGTATTTGTAGGAAATTGCATCCAAAAACAACAGATTACACTTTCTTCTCAAGCGCATATGGAACATTCTCCAGGATACATCACATCTTGGGTCACAAATCAAGCCGCAGTAAATTTAAGAAAATTGAAATCATATCAAGCATCTTTTCTGACCACAACACTATGAGATTATTAATGAATTACAGGGAAGAAAACGTACAAAACACAAACACATGGAGGCTAAACAATACGTTACTAAATAACCAAGAGATCACTGAAGAAATCAAAGAGGAAATCAAAAAATTCCTAGAGACAAATGACAATGAAAACAGGACAATCCAAAACCTATGGGAGGCAGCAAAAGCAGTTCTAAGAGGGAAGTTTATAGCTATACAAGCCTACATCAAGAAACAAGAAAAATCTCAAATAAACAATATAATCTTACACCTAAGGAACTGCAGAAAGAGGAACAAAAAAACCCCAAAGTTAGCAGAAGGAA
This sequence comes from Lipotes vexillifer, assembly GCF_000442215.2. NCBI lineage: Eukaryota > Metazoa > Chordata > Mammalia > Artiodactyla > Lipotidae > Lipotes > Lipotes vexillifer. The sequence goes on from NW_006770829.1 coordinate 790,775, forward strand.
AGAAATGACAATGATCAGAGCAGAAATAAATGAAGTAGAAACAGAGGAAACAATAGCAAAGATCAATAAAACTAAAAGCTGGTTCTTTGAGAAGATAAACAAAATTGATAAACCATTAGCCAGACTCACCAAGAAAAAGAAGGAGAGGACTCAAATCAATAAAATTAGAAATGAAAAAGGAGAAGTTACAAAAGACACCGCAGAGATACAAAGCACCCTAAGAGATTACTACAAGCAACTCTATGCCAATAAAATAGACAACCTGGAGGAAATGTACAAATTCTTAGAAAGGTATAAACTTCCAAGACTGAATGAGGAAGAAATAGAAAATATGAACAGACCAATCACAAGTAATGAAATTGAACCTATGATTTAAAATCTTACAACAAGCAAAAGTCTGGACGAGATGGCTTCACAGGTGGATTCTATCAGACATTTAGAGAAGAGCTAACACCCATCCTTCTCAAACTCTTCCAAAAAATTGCGGAGGAAGGAACACTCCCAAACTCATTCTATGAGGCCACTAGCACCTTGGTACCAAAACCAGACAAAGATACTACAAAAAAAGAAAATTACAGACCAATATCACTGATGAGTATAGATGCAAAAATCCTCAACAAAATACTAGCAAACAGAATCCAGCAACACATTAAAAGGATCATACAACATAATCAAGTAGGATTTATCCCAGAGATGCAAGGATTCTTCAAAATACTTAAATCAATCAATGTGATACACCATATTAACAAATTGAAGAATAAAAACCATATGATCATCTCAATAGATGCAGAAAAAGCTTTTGATAAAATTCAACACCCATTTATGATAAAAACTCTCCAGAGAGTGGGCATAGAGGGAACCTACCTCAACATCATAAAGGCCATATATGACAAACCCAGAGCAAACATCATTCTTAATGGTGAAAAACTGAAAGCATTTCCTCTAATATCAGGAATAAGACAAGGATGTCCACTGTCACCACTACTATTCAACATAGTTTTGGAAGTCCTATCCATGGCACTCAGAGAAGAAAAGGAAATAAAAGGAATACAAATTGGAAAAGAAGAAATAAAACTGTCACTGTTTGCAGATAACATGATATTATACATAGAGAATCCTAAAGATGCCACCAGAAAACTACTAGAGGTAATCAATGAATTTGGTAAAGTTGCAGGATACAAAATTAATGCACAGAAATCTCTTGCATTCCTACACACTAATGATGAAAAATCCGAAAGAGTAATTAAGGAAACACACCCATTTACCACTGCAACAAAAAAAATAAAATACCTAGGAATAAACCTACCTAGGAGACAAAAGACCTGTATGCAGAAAACTATAAGACACTGATGAAAGAAATTAAAGATGATACCAACAGATGGAGACATATACCATGTTCTTGGATTGGAAGAATCAATATTGTGAAAATGACTATACTACCCAAAGCAATCTACAGATTGAATGCAATCCCTATCAAATTACCAATGGCATTTTCTACAAAACTCGAACAAAAAATCTTAAAATTTGTATGGAGACACAAAAGACCCCAAATAGCCAAAGCAGTCTTGAGGGGAAAAAACGGAGCTGGAGGAATCAGACTCCCTGACTTCAGACTATACCTCAAAGCTACAGTAATCAAGACAATATGGCACAAAACCAGAAACATAGATCAATGGAACAAGATAAAAAGCCCAGAGATAAACCCATGCACCTATGGTCAACTAATCTATGACAAAGGAAGAAAGGATATACAGTGTAAAAGACAGTCTCTTCAATAAGTGGTGCTGGGAAAACTGGACAGCTACATGTAAAAGAATGAAATTAGAACACTCCCTAACACCATACACGAAAATAAACTCAAAATGGATTAGAGACCTAAATGTAAGACCGGACACTATAAAACTCTTAGAGGAAAACATAGGAGGAACATTCTTTGACATAAATCACAGCAAGATCTTTTTTGATCCACCTCCTAGATTAATGGAAATAATAATGAAAATAAACAAATGGGACCTAATGAAACTTCAAAGCTTTTGCACAGCAAAGGAAACCATGAACAAGATGAAAAGACAACCCTCAGCATGGGAGAAAATATTTGGAAACAAATCAATGGACAAAGGATTAATCTCCAAAACATATAAACAGCTCATGCTGCTCAATATTAAAAAAACAAACACCCAATTCAAAAATGGGCAGAAGACCTAAATAGACATTTCTCCATAGAAGACATACAGAAGGCCAAGAAGCCCATGAAAAGCTGCTCAACATCACTAATTATTAGAGAAATGCAAATCAAAACTACAATGAGGTATCACCTCACACCAGTTAGAACAGGCATCATCAGAAAATCTACAAACAACAAATGCTGGAGAGGGTGTGGAGAAAAGGGAACCCTCCTGCACTGTTGGTGGGAATGTAAATTGATATAGCCACTATGGACAACAGTATGGAGGTTCCTTAAATTCTAAAAAATAGAATTACCATATGATTCAGCAATCCCACTACTGGGCTATACCCAGAGAAAACCATAATTCAAAAAGACACATGCACTCCAGTGTTTATTGCAGCACTATTTATAATAGCCAGGTCATGGAAGCAACCTAAATGCCCACTGACAGACAAACGGATCAAGAAGATGTGGTACATATATACAATGGAATATTACTCAGCCATAAAAAGAAACGAAATTGGGTCTTTTGTTGAGATGTGGATGGATCTGAAGACTGTCATACAGAGTGAAATAAGTCAGAAAGGGAAAAACAAATATATATTAATGCATATATTTGGAACCAAAAAAATGGTACAGATGAACTGGTTTGCAGGGCAGAATTTGAGACACAGATGTAGAGAACAAACGTATGGATACCAAGGGGGGAATGCGTAAGGGGGTTGGGGGCCGTGGTGTGATGAACTGGGCGATTGGGATTGACATGTATTCACTGATGTGTATTAAACTGATGACTAAGAAGAAGAAGAAAAAAAAGAGAATAGTAAAAAAGCACTTTGAGGACAGGCTCCATGGTTTTTCTTATAACTTCACTAAGATACATTATTAAATTAGTAGAGGCCAAAACTTCTAGGATTTTACAGAGTAATTGATATTTTTATCAAATTTTAGCACTTAATAAAAAAAATAAAAATATGATTCTCAAAAAAATGAATGAACTTTTTAATTTTTAACAAAGTTTCTGCTACACAATAGTCAAAATGTACAAAGAATAATAATGGCCATATACCTGCCATCAGCTTTCTCAAATATAAATATTTTAGAATATGTCAGAATTTTTTTCAAATATAGAGATAGCTAATTACAAATAAAGTCTTCTATGTGTCCCTCATATACTTCATTGCTCTCTGATGCTACCCAGATATAAACACCATTCTGAATTTGAGGTTTTTTTAAATATGAGTTTGCATTTTCACTGCATATAATCTATGTACCCCTCTGCAATGTGTGTTTTTAATTTATAATATATATTTTATATTTAAATACGTTGATATAGACAGCTCTATGCATTTTATTTTCACTGTTATTGCATAATATAAATATGTTTATTTCTTTATTTTCTTATTAAATAACATGTTGGTTTCTCTCAATATTTCCAGCATTCCCAATATCTCACTAACAGTATTGCAATAAGCCTTCAGATATATGGTTCATTATATATATCTATGCATAAATTTGTTTTTGTGTTATATATGTTATATACTTCAGGTGGAATAGCAGGATAGTAAGGACTGGATTTCCCTATTCATGTCTTCAATTTTATTATTTAGATATCAACTAATAATCTTCTCCAAATGACATTCCTGAGATAAGTTCTACTTGGCTACAATGAGCTTTAATACACTGTGGAATTTGACTTCCTATTATTTAGTTAGTATCTTGTATCTATGCTCATAAATAAACTTTTAATAATATTTTCTGCTCTTCTCTTTTTGCTTGTTTTATTCTACCTTCATGAAATGAATTGGGTAACATTCCCAACACCTATTCAATTTTAATTCTCTAAAATGTGTTGTAAAAAATGGGGATTAATTGCACTTTAGAAATTTGGTAGAGTATGGTTTAAAATAATATGTATTCAGTGACTTTCACAGGGGGATAGGGATTTTTTAAACTACTGAATTTTTTACAAGTGTTTTAAAAAAATATTCTATTTGTTTTTGAACAAATTTGCTAATAAATATTTCTTCATTAAAATATTAATTTTTCCTATTTTTCAAATTTATAATCATATATTTGTTCACAGTATTTTCTAATATTTAATGCTTGTACTTGAATCTTTTTTATAACTATTCCTTTTTCCCACCTTTTTAATGTTGGTTGTTCTAATTATGGTAAAACAAACACAACTGTGTTTTAAATGGAAGCAGTGGGATATTAATGGATTCATGACAATCAAATTAATAGATGTTCATTTTATTATATAGATAGATATTATATAGATATATATACCACATTTTCTTTATTCATTCATTTCTAATACACACATTCAATCTTGTAGGTTTTGATGTAAAGCACATTAGTTTTATCCCCAAAATTTTGATTTTCATTCAGTTCATAATATTTTCTATTTCCTTTACAATGTCTTCTTTGACTCATGAATTTTTTAGAAGTGTCTTTTTTTCTTCTGGCATCTGTTTTTCTAGAAGGAACATTTTCTGGCCATTCTAAGCATCACTGTATTGATGGTTGTATATCTGTTGTAGCTTGTAAAGATTTTCCACATTTAAGAATACTGCAATTACAGCATATTGAATCTCTGAGTTTATTCTTATTCATATTACTTTGTTTTCATAATGTTATTTTAATCTAAAAATGCATGTCTTCTTGTAATAATAGAGTCTTAGTTATTATGTCTTCAAAGATAATTTTTCAACCATACTATTTCCTATTTGTAATGTCTATTACATGTGAATTAAAATAATTCAATCTCTTTAGCATATCCAGTAACTGTTCATATAGAAAACTATATATGCTTTCTATTTATAAATCAGTGTTGTGTTCCAAGTAAAATCCTCTATAATATTTTCTAAATCACCACTTTTGGCTTTGGCACTACAGAGAGAGGATTATCATATCTATTATATATTTTTCAATGATGATATTTTCATTCAAAATTTTCTAATTGTTTCCCACATCCAGCATTTTCTGTTTCACTTCTGCCTGTCTTTTTATTTATAAATTTTTTATGAAACTCATTTAAAAAAATTGTTCATAATAAACATTCAAATTTTTTACAGACAGTTCTATAAAGTTGACTTAAACTCTTCTAAGTTTTCATTTTGAATGCTGTTTTTTATAGGATTAGAACTCTTCATATGTTTTGGATTTTTTGTTTGTTGCCTCACTTTTAGTTTAGGGGTTTTTTTTTGTTTTTTTTTAAAATACTTTTACCTCTCTTTGTTTCTTATTATTTCTCTCTATCCTCACTCTTTCTTATTTAGATTTTTCTGTAACTTACTGCCCAGGGCCCCCAGTTTACAAGTTTTTCTGGTGATGTTTCTTTGAGTTCCTATCTTCTTTTGATATCATAGATATAGTTATCTACTTAATGGACTGCTTGGTTCCTATTCTTCAGGCAAGCCTGTATTGATGTGTTCCTGCCTTCCCAAACGTAGAGCTTCCTGTAAGAATAACCACAGTCTATCGTTGAGCTGGAACTTTTATTCACCATCCATTCCTGAGCGGGGGAGTAGGGGCAGGAGGGAAAGCCTCACCCTAACCTCAAATTTCAAGCATTAAGCTTAATTCAGCTCTCTCAGTTGTGGACTATCTTAAGCTCCTATTACCTCCATGAAGTCAAAATCCTATAGTTACCCTTGCCAGTTCCTCACAAAGAGTCCAGCATACCTGTGAATTCACCTTCGCTTTACTTTTCTATTTGTTTTTAATTTATTTAGTTGTTGACCCCATTTTATAACTATGTATTTTTGATTTTATGTATTTTTAAATTTACCTATCATTGGTATATATTTGGAGCAGAACATATGCAACAGAGGATAAACTTCTTGAGCTGTGCTGACTGTATGTCCTACTACATAAAATTTTTAAATTTCTATATTGGATAATAGACTATTATTCTTTGAGCTTTAATACAGGATTTCTGATTCAGACAAAGGCATCCAAAATCAAATTAACCTTGATACTGACACAATGCTTCTTTGAAACCTTGGCTATAAGAACTACTCTTTTATTATTCTTTTTTTTTTTTCAGTCACAACAGTTGAAGCTCAGACGGACTCTGCAGTTCTTTTTTGAGATCACACAGCTCTTGCTTCACAGAGGAAAGACTAAAGGGAATTCTAGGCTTCCGTAGGTGAGTCCAGATGCTATCAAATTAACCCATATCCAGTGATATGCAAGACAAATTTGACCCTATTGCAGGACCAAAGAAAATAACATTTGGCAATTAATGTCTTTATAATTCTTGAATATAGGGCAAGAAGATCTATATTCTCCTGTAGAAATCTTTCTTAGGAGAAGAGATATAAGGTACTGAATATTACAAAACAATTTAAATCCTAGAATTTTTGTATCCAGATAAGAAAGAGAACTTGTGTTTTCTAGTTATGTGCAGAATTTGAAATAAGAAGAAAATTCAAAAACTGTCATTTGGTTTATAAAATTTTTAAAGAGCAATGGAATGAATGCCTATCTCTGCATTGATTAAACTCACTTTTTTTTTTTTTGTCTTAGTAAAGCTGTAGTTGGTACTTTAAATCTGAGTTTGCTTTTTTGTTCCATATCTCAAAAGATGCTTTCTTAATACAATGCCTGCAAATATTTCTTACACTGTAATTTTTGTAGAAATTCTGCAATTCTGCATGTAAAAAACTAGGTGTATCTTGAGTAGAATATAAAATATCAGAAGTATGCTTAGAAAAGTAAACATAATTTTGAAAGCTCAAAGGTATTAAATAAAAATAATTGCCTTTAAAATTGACTCCAGGAGTCTCTACTAAGCACTTTAGTACAATTATTTGGGTTCTCTTTCTCATATCAAAAAGGTGGCTCATGAGCTGCAGATGAAATAAATGAGTTACCCAAAATAACCTAGTTGCTATGTCTACATAGTGCATAAAAACTGGCAATTATTGGTGGGATGTGGGTGGCAGGCACAGGCAATCTATAATATTCTAGCCAAGACTTTATTTTTCTTAATATCTTATTTATTGGATAAAAATGGAAACAGGAGGGCAGAGCTTAGTGATGGCGATGATTAGAATTTAAGTGGTTATTTATATCTTTGTAGTACTGGTCAGTGTATTCTTGGGAAATTGAAAGCACAGAAACTACCTATTCTCCTCGAATTTACTACTGATGTTCATCATCATTGTAAGGAACTGATGGGAAATGTTCATCTTTAGTTCCCATCAGTAGAAAAATTAAAACTTTTATTTGTATGTATATTTGTGGAACTGTAATGCTTTGACAATACTCTATAAACATTTTCTATTTCCCAAAGGGCAGAACACTGCCCTAAACACTGAGCGGGTGCTTAGTAGACATGATTAATTGGATTATGAATATCTGAGCTGTCACTTTTGCTCCATTTACATAAAATTCCCTTTTTATTCTAGTCAACTTAGAAAATTTCTAATTAACTTTGGACACTCAGATACTTTTACTAATCTTTCACTAAGAGAAAACCGATCACTCCTTTCTTTTAGTATGTTAGCCATAAATGTCTCTCCTGCAGAAGATGTTCCTCCAATGCTGCATCCACAGCATGGCTGTTGGCACAGTAGACTGTTACTAATAGGGAGATAAGCCATAAAACATATTTTTTCTTTTTGACCAATAGGCAGGGGCATTTTGGTTGAGAATTAGCTATATGCTCAGAGTTGATTAAATGATAATTTAAAAAGAATGTGTTGTTGGTTGAAATCAAACCAAATATTTTGACTGGTATGCACTTAAAAAATGTATGCATATAATCATAACTTATATATTGGTGGGATTAAATGTAATATAAGTAAAAGTCTCATACAGGAAAAAATATCTTAAAAGTAATGGAGTAGGGCTTCCCTGGTGGCGCAGTGGTTGAAAGTCTGCCTGCCGATGCAGGGGACGCGGGTTCGGACCCCGGTCCGGGAAGATCCCACATGCCGCGGAGCGGCTAGGCCCGTGAGCCATGGCCGCTGAGCCTGTGCTTCCGGAGCCTGTGCTCTGCAACAGGAGAGGCCACAACAGTGAGAGGCCTGCGTACCGCAAAAAAAAAAAAAAAAAAGTAATGGATTAAATAGTACACTCAAATAGAATTTGCAATGTATATATACATTCCAACATTTATGAAATAATTTAAAGCAAGGATAGCCTTGGGAGTTTAGTTTTTTAAAGAATTCATATTTGATTCCTAATTACTTATTACTTACTGCTTTATAAATATCTTCATTTGACTAAAAATTATTTTTAAGTTGAGCTAAACAAATTAAATACATACATATATATGACATACACAAACTGGTTTTAAAAGTTTATATAGTCTTGTAAGTACAGAATATTTCCCTTTTTGAACATTGGAAGATCCATATTTAAAAAATTATATTAGAAGCCGTGGTTAGTAATTATATGTTATTGGAGAAGTCACAGAACCTTCTGAATTTCTCTTACTTATCCTATCAATTTCCAGGGCTACTTTTAGGATTGAATGTATATACTATTTTTTAAATGTTATAACTATAATAATAATGATTTTATTTACTTATTACTTTCTATGTCACCAGAAAACTACTAGAGCTAATCAATGAATTTGATAAAGTTGCAGGATACAAAATTAATGCACAGAAATCTCTTGCATTCCTATACACTAACAACGGAAGATCAGAAAAACAAATTAAGGAAACAATCCCATTCACCACTGCAACAAAAAGAATAAAATACCTAGGAAAAAACCTATCTAAAGAGGTAAAAGACCTGTACTCAGAAAACAATAAGACACTGATGAAGGAAATCAAAGATTACACAAACAGATGGAGAGATATATCATGTTCTTGGATTGGAAGAATCAATATTGTGAAAATGACTATACTACCCAAAGCAATCTACAGATTCAATGAAATCCCTAACAAATTACCAGTGGCATTTTTTACAGAACTGGAACAAAATGTCTTAAAATATGGAGACACAAAAGACCCCGAATAGCCAAAGCAGTCTTGAGGGAAAAAAACGGAGCTGGAGGAATCAGACTCCCTGACTTCAGACTATACTACAAAGCTACAGTAATCAAGACAATATGGTACTGGCACAAAAATACAAATATAGATCAATGGAACAAGATAGAAAGCCCAGAGATAAACCAACGCACCTATGGTCAATTAATCTATGACAAAGGAGGCAAGGATATACAATGGAGAAAAGACAGTCTCTTCAATAAGTGGTGCGGGGAAAACTGGACAGCTACATGTAAAAGAATGAAATTAGAACACTTCCTAACACCATACACAAAATTAAACTCAAAATGGATTAGAGACCTAAATGTAAGACCGGACACTTTAAAACTCTTAGAGGAAAACACAGGAAGAACACTCTTTGACATAAATCACAGCAAGATTTTTTTTTGATCCATCCCCTAGAGTAATGGAAATAAAAACAAAAATAAACAAATAGGACCTAATGAAACTTAAAAGCTTTTGCACAGAAAAGGAAACCATAAACAAGACAAAAAGACAACCCCCAGAATGGGAGAAAACATTTGCAAATGAGTCAACGGACAAAGGATTAATCTCCAAAGTATATAAACAGCCCATGCAGCTCAATATTAAAAAAACAAACAACCCAATCCAAAAATGGGCAGAAGACCTAAATAGACATTTCTCCAAAGAAGACATACAGAAGGCCAAGAAGCCCATGAAAAGCTGCTCAACATCACTAATTATTAGAGAAATGCAAATCAAAACTACAATGAGGTATCACCTCACACCAGTTAGAATGGGCATCATCAGAAAATCTACAAACAACAAATGCTGGAGAGGGTATGGAGAAAAGGGAACCCTCTTGCACTGCTGGTGGGAATGTAAATTGATATAGCCACTATGGACAACAGTATGGAGTTCCTTAAAAAACAAAATAGAATTACCATATGATCCAGCAATCCCACTACTGGGCACATACCCAGAGAAAACCATAATTCAAAAGACCCATGCACCCCAATGTTCATTGCTGCACTATTTATAGTAGCCAGGACATGGAAGCAACCTAAATGTCCATCGAGAGATGAATGGATTAAGAAGATGTGGTACATATAAACAATGGAATATTACTCAGTCATAAAAAGGAATGAAATTGGGTCATTCGTAGAGATGTGGATGGATCTAGAGACTGTCATACAGAGTGAAGTAAGTTAGAAAGAGAAAAACGAACATCATATATTAACGCATATATGTGGAACCTAGAAAAATGGTACAGATGAACTGGTTTGCAGGGCAGAAATTGAGACACAGATGTAGAGAACAAACTTATGGACACTAAGGGGGGAAAGCGGTGGGTGGTGGTGGTGGTGGTGTGATGAATTGGGAGATTGGGATTGACGTATACACTGATGTGTATAAAATGGATGACTAATAAGAACCTGCTGTATAAAAAAGTAAATAAAATTAAATTATAAAAAAAACAACAACAAAAAACCAAACAACCTGATTCAAAATGAGCTAAAGACTTGAATAGATATTTCCTCAAAGAAGAGATACAAATGGCCAATAAGCACATGAAAAGATGCTCAACATCACCAATCATTAGGGAAATGCAAACCAAAACTTCAACGAGATACCACCTTACACCCATTAGGATGGCTACTTTCAAAAAAACAGAATATGAGTGTTTGCAAGGACATGGAGAAATTGGGACCCTGGTGTACTGCTAGTGGAAATTGGCATAGTCACTATGGAAAACAGTATGGTGTTTCCTCAAGTAATTAAAGATAGAATTACTATATGATCCAGCAATACCACTTCTGCACATATAACCCAAAGAAATTGAAAGGATTTCAAAGAGATATTTGTACACCCATGTTCATAGCAGCATTATTCATAATAACTAAACCATGGAAGCAACTCAAGTGTTCATCAGTGGATGAACAGATAAGGAAAATGTGGATATACATGCAAAGGAATATTGTTCAGTCTTAAAAAGAAAGGAGATTCTGCAGTATGTTTACAACATGGATGAACCTTGGGGACATTATGCTAAATGAAATTAGCCAGTCAGAAAAAGACACATACTGTATGATCCCACTTATATGAGGTACTTAGAATAGTCAAAATCATAAAGACAGAAACTAGACTGGTTGTTACCAGAGGTTGGGGGCAAGGAATAACAGGGAGTTATTGTTTAATGGGTATAGAGCTTCAGTTTCACAAGATGAAAACAGTTATGGGGATGGACAGAGGTGATTTTTGCACAACGATGTGAAAGTATTTGATACCATTGAACTGTACACTTAAAAATTGGTTAAGATGGAAAAAAAATTGTTTATCATGAAATATATCAAATAAAAAGTGTAAATAAAATGCATATGTATAATTTAAAGAATAAAAAAATAAAAGAGGGGTGACTAGAGTGGACATGGACAGGGGTTGAACAGTAACTTCTTAATGCTGTTACAGTTGGATTTTTTAAAATCATATGAGCGTATAATGTATCCAAACCAAAAAAATATATAATAAAAAAGTTTAGGGGCTTCCCTGGTGCCGCAGTGGTTGAGAGTCTGCCTGCCGATGCAGCGGACACGGGTTCATGCCCTGGTCCGGGAAGATCCCACATGCCGCGGAGCGGCTGGGCCCGTGAGCCATGGCCGCTAAGCCTGCGCTTCCGGAGCCTGTGCTCCGCAACAGGACAGGCCACA
>NW_006770829.1:802634-829050 GCF_000442215.2 Lipotes vexillifer
AGGACAGGCCACAACAGTGAGAGGCCCGCGTACCGCAAAAAAAAAAAAAAAAGTTTAATAGTCATGTAAATATAGCATATTTCCCTTTTTGAATATTGGAAGATCCATATTTTAAAAATTATATTAGAAGCTTTGGTTAGTAATTATACATTATTGGAGAAGTCACAGAACCTTCTGAATTTCTCTTACTTATCCTATCAATTTCCAGAGCTACTTCTAGGATTGAATGCATATACTATTTTTTAAATGTTATAATAATAATGACTTTACTTATTACTTATTTAATTTATTTATAATTAATTGAAAGTTATTATTTATGTAACATTACTTATTAGTATTTTATGCTTATATAATCAAAAATCCTGAATGAGCAATTTAGATAATTTAGTTTCAGGATATTCTTACTGCTTTATATAAGATGACAGTTTGGAAATGCCTCTAAATTCTGTGTTTCATTCAAGTATATATTTCTAAAATTATAATAATTGATCTCTTAAAATTTTCTTGAATTTCTTCATTAGAAATAAAAAAATGGAAATTCTAACATAATTTTCTCGTGTCATTTTCTTTATTCTTCAAATTCTTCACTATTACTCTCATATTTTCATGATATTATATAAGAATAATCTAATCAGAAAATTTAAATAGTTGAAAGATGGAATGGAAAACGATAAGTGAATTTATATTCTGTGTGATTTCAAGAGAAACTTACAGATAGTCCCTTTTATGCTGGAAGATTTTATATTTAAGAGTTTTTCCTGATTAAAATGTTAAAAATCAGTTTGTTAATAATTATTATTTGCGTATACATGATTATAGTTTTGTTACAATATTTACAGATGGTAAAAGAGGGGGCTTTTTACACACTTTATTAGAAAGATAGGTTTAGAATCTACGGATGTAGTGTTAATGTAACGATGATGTAGTTTTTCCATATCCTCTCTTTCTGTAATATCCAACAGCATTATTTTCCAGAGAAGAGAAGATTAAATTATTTGAGTTGGAGCCTCTATTAATATTATTAAATGTTATTCCCATGTGTCATTATACTTTTAGACTATTTCAAATTATAGTTGAGCCAGTGTTATTTCAACATCATGGTGGTATATCATATTGCTCCTACATGTTTATTCACTACATTTTTATAGTATTGATTACTTAAACTGCTTTTGTCAATAGTTAGAGAAAACTCAAAATGAATTAAAGAAACTAAATTAGCTCATGAAATTTGAATTCAGATGTAGAGCAGGCTTTCTTCGAATTTAATTCAGCCACAGTGATCCCATTTCTCTATAATATTCCAGGTCTCTCCACTCTCTGTATCACCCACCTTTTAACCATTCTGGTAGTAAAACGGCTTTAGCTTTTCTAAGTTTTTTATTTGCATAAGGCAACAACTAGCAAATTGAGACCAACTTCTTCCTCTGGACATTTTTTTTTAACAGTGAGAATTGTTATCCATAAAACTCTAGTATGCTTCCACTTGCTTGTTACCGACCCCAATTTTATCATATACCCATTTATGAGTTCACCCATCAGGCTTAATTCTGGGTTTCTGACAGATCATCAGCAAAGGAGATGAATGACCGCGATTGCCTAGGTCTAACCACAACCCACGTCTTGAGCTTGGACCAATTCCTCAAAGCGTTAAGACAGCTAAATAAAGGAGGGGGAAATAAATTACTCTTGGGATAAAAAAAAATAAACTGTTTACAGAATATTTCCACATATATTATCTCACACTAAATGACTGCTCTGAGTGCTGCTCCATTTGCAGCTGCCTTGATACATGTGTCAACTCTTCAACACTACAAACGTTATCAGAGTTATAATCTAAATAATAGTCTCAAATATCTTTGGGGTCCTAAGAAGTAACAATGAAGTTCAACAAAGGCCAGGCACCAAGAGAAAATTTATTTCTGTATTTAGAAAAAAATAGCTGAAGGAAAAATGTTAATCTCTTTGATTTTTTTCAATCTTTTTAGTTCATGAATAATACATTAATTCATATAATACTCTCCACTTTTTAAAAAATCCACTGTTCCAATATCCTAAGGCTAGCATGCTATATGGCCACATGAGCAGACTAAAGTAAATCTTATTTAATCATTGGAGCCATGTGAAAATTTGGTCAGATTTCCACACCACTCATCTGGTTGCTAGACGTGTTTGCTATGAAAATAGACCAAATGGCAAGATCACCTGTGTAGTTTTCCAGTTTTATAGATGTAGATTGATATTCTTTCTCAGGATTTTCACTTATTTGCTATGTAGTCATTTGAATGCATGCCTTTTATTTTACTTATTTTTATACTGAAAGTAAATATTTTGAATGACTGCCAGAAACAAGTATCTTCATTATATTACAGGTTTTGCTTGATATTTTTTTTCTTAAAATAGTAAATTTTATTAAAGAGTGCAAACTTCACTTTTTCAGTCTGGCACAAAAATAGTCCACTTTTGGCTTTAAGGAAACCATATAATTCTATGCACTAATGCCTCATTATTAAAAACAAATGAACAACAACAAAAATCAATAACAAACCATTTAGCAAACATTAGTCTCCTACATTCGCTTAAAATGACTTAACTGCCTATAAGAACTTAAAATCACATCAATATTCAAGCAGAAAATGTGCATTATTTACATTCACATGAGAAGAGCCAGACGTTGGAAAAACATCATAATAACTCAGTGAGGAATATTATTTTTTTTAAATGGGTATAATAGCCTTCTTCTGTTGATCAAATAATTAACACAGCTGTCCAATCAAAGCCTTACATATTGGAGATTAAAAGAGAAAGACAGATTTTACACACTTGGCAATTCAATGGGCACAAATATTCTTAATATGTACAATATGCACATGGCAAGGTTGTGTTGTGTTAGCAAACATCTAACATCATGTGCTTCAATGGATAATATATAGTTTAAGGACCAGAGTTAACATACTGTCTACTTTGGTGTTGAGCCTTATGTTGTATATGAAAATCACTAGTACGTAAGCTGACCAGCACCTTCCTGTCCCAGGCTCTTGAAAGGAAGGACTGAAGCTGCAGGGTAGGCCAATCCCTTGTTTCTCTCATACTACACTAGGAAACGGTTGCAACTGGACTAACTTGGAAAGGTGGCTGTGGCTCCAACTGTTCATTCTGGCATTTATAAAACATTTTACAGTGGTGGATGCTTCTGCTAGCAGCCTGCCTTATAGCCTCATCTGTCAGCTCCCATGGAAAATATATGGTTGTTTCCACACAATGTGTGACTGTCATCGCCCTACCCAAACATTTTTGTTGTAATCTATGTGATTCACAGCTGAATGTTTTTTAGTCCTTTAAGAGATGTGTTTGCACATCAGTGATTTCTAATTCCAGTATTTCTCATTTCATTGGAAATGGTCATCATCGGTGTTTTGAACTACTTGGGTTAGAGGTGAAGCAACTAAGAATAAAATAATATGAAGCTACATGCAGGAAACTATATGACTTCCAAGAAAAAGGCTAGTCATATTGTTTTATAAACATGGTTAATGAAATTGCACACCATAACTTACAGAAAAATCTACATATCCAGGTTCAAATTTATAACTGCAAGGAGTACATAGACATACTTGGCCCTTTTCCCCTAATCTTTGGGTTCATTAACAGAAAGATGAACATATAATACCTAATGTCAATACCTTTGCATATTTCTTGTAAATAAGAGGGCTTTAGTTTTTGGTGATTTGTTTTTGTTTTTTTCAGTTTTGGTATTTATTACTTTTTCTGGTCCCTGGGAACATTTTCCTTCTGTTTCTCATATATTACTAAACTCATAGTTTGCTATTACCAGTATATTTAGGATCCAGCTAGATTCATCCATGATTAAACTGTTTCTGTGTTTCTTTTTAAAAGAGTGAGCTCAATTTTGTTTTCTAATACTGTTTTCTGTTTTTACTCAGCGATTAGAGTTCTCTTTTATAGTTGCATTAAATACCCAAGGCATAAAATTTAAGTGACATCAACAATCTACAAGTTTTCATAAATCCTGAGCGCAGGCATAGACTTCTGTGCTTCTGACCTGCTTTGCCTCACAGAGACCTGTAGCCAACAGATGTCAGGCATCTGTGCCTCAACTGCTCACAGGTGCTGCTAAATATGTCTTTGACATTCAATATGTAACATGCTGTTAGACAGAAAGACATAGATGGTGAACTCTGAAAAATCTTGTCATTAATTTTACAGTTTCACCAGAGACAGCACCAAGAAATCTGATAAATAACAGCTTCCACTTAAGGTAGATTAGCTACTGAGCTACTTTAAAATATCTTAAAGTATAAACATGACTGGGAAAAAGAAACCACTGAATCTAGTTGAGCAAATATCTATTTAGGAAATTATGGCACACTTTGGAATGAGTAGACTTTATCATTTTCCTAATGTCTAAGAAAAAAAGTGAGATCCATTCAACAAAAAAGTTGAATAAGTAAGATTATGAAATGGTTGAAATAATAGACTAAATCGTTAAAAGAAAACTATCTTTTAAATTCATTATCTAATGCATTTTGGAACACAGAAATAATTGCTGGAACCAATTACATTGATAGACTCAGGCAAGTGAAATGGATTGAAATCACAAGAAAAGGTGGTACTAACACTCATATCATGTAGTAAATTTAAGTGTAGATTCTGGTTAGTAGGCAGCAATGCCTTAAGTAAGGTTGCTAATAGTCTACTTCCCAAGAGCTCACTGTTGATAGTATCTTCAGATGATAGAATAATTCTGAGTAGGCTGACTTCATTTGACCCACACATATCTGATGTTCTGAGGCTATTTTTAAATTAGAATTCATCTAAGAAAGTAAACATGGTAAAATGTTATGGTGGTCGCTGAATATACTGCAGAGAATGCTTTAACATGAAGCAAGAAAGAAACCATCAATTTGATTATTAAATAATAATCATTATCCTTGTTATTTGACAGGTTATAGAAAAGGACAAACATAAAATACATACACACACACACAGAGAAATAAATACAAATGTACACAAATCTTGGATGTTGATTTTGATTAAATTTTGTTAAATTATAAATTATGACCTGACCTGGCAAGTCTTAGAAGTGTAATACTTTTACCTGCCTTTCAAAGTCTTCGATAATATTTTTATTTGGTACTTAATTTTGTTCTTTGTTTGATTTAGTACTCTTTGACAGAAAAATGGTACTATTGTCAGGCCAATTTTCTAATAGTTGTACAAGCACAGTTTTCTCATCTCAGCTTGTGTTTTTTTTGTTTTTGTTTCAATTGCTGCAAAATCATGAAATTTCTTCAAAAATCCAAATGACCTATCCAAGCCTTACACATTGTTTCAAGACCTGGTTAATATCCTACTTTTTGATAGATCTCTCTCTTCCAAGACATTTTTTTCTAGCCATCAGGTGTGTCAGATTATTCATTCAATTTTCCTACTAATTATAGTACATCGCCTTTGTTTATGTATTGCTTCATTATTTGTCATGTTATTTACAAATAGATATTCAATTTTTAGAGAAACAGGGTATGTCACATATGTGTTTTACATATTCTTACAGGGCCTCATAAAGTGGTGACCACATAGAAGATAGGAAATAAGGACATCCTTGGATGATTTACTGATTGTCTGATAAATACTTATATACACGTTTCATATTTAAACCAGTTGTGTTAGCTGTATGCTCATAACTTGCATTTGGCCATGAAATCTTAATAAATTTCACATTCAATCACAAACTGCAGATGGGAAAAAATCCCCTTGCAAAATTGTAGACACCTGTGCTATCATCACATAAGAAACCTGAACATACTATGGCTAACTTCTGATTATTAAACTTAATAACAATGAGCTTCCTTTCACCTGAAAAAGGAGGAAATGTGAAGGACTTCCTTCTCTCTGCTTTCTATACTGACTGCTAGGTATTTGCCTAGAAAATGAAGAAGAAAAAAAAGGTGCCTCTAATTTTGTGGGTAGTATTAGAATAAGATATCTTGAATGATTGATGCCATAGATAACATCAAAATTCAAACTAAAGCTTATGGTTTACTTTTTTGACACTCAATCCTCTTTCTTCATTACCATTCATAGTTTTTATCTTACACATCTATGCTGTCTGTCTCAAAACTGTTATACACAAGTGCTGCTAAAAATGTTCTTTTATTCAACTATTCTCTTACATGTGCTTCCAAAATCTTACTTCTACGGTGTTTTCCTGTCTTTCAGTTTCTTTTTCTCTTTTTTCTCTTTTGTTTCTCTTTTTTTATGTCTGATGGCTATTCACTTTCCTCTCACTCTCAATTTTTTCTTTTATTTTAGTACTATATATTAGAAAACTATTTAGTGCAAATCCTGATGTTAAACTTTGAGATGTTCCAATGTCAATTTATATAGATTCTGTCCTTGAGGTACTTACTGTCTTAAGACAGATAACATACACATAAATTAAATATAATACACATTACAAGTGATAAATGCCATGAGAAAATTCCTGATACAGAATTTCTCATATACAAGCCACCCTTTTCCAACCTTTTAAATCATAACTTCTGAATCCCCCTGTCTACTAAATGACTTATTAAGCTTTTAGTAAATGTTGCGCTTTCATTAAGTTCAACATTTACTAAGGCATGAAGACCCATAGAAGGTTTAAGAATAAGGACTTGAGGGACTTCCCCAGTGGCACAGTGGATAAGACTCCCTGCTCCTAATGCAGGGGGCCTGGGTTCAATCCCTGGTCAGGGAACTAGATCCCATATGCATGCCACAACTAAAAGTTTACATGCCACAACTAAGGAGCCCACAAACTGCAACTAAGGAGCCAGTGAGCTGCAACTAAGGAGCCAGTGAGCCACAACTAAGGAGGCTGCCTGCTGCAACTAAGACCCGGTGCAACATTCCACATTCCTTTGTCAGTATCCTGAGTTAAAAGGTGGAGCCCTGGAATCTTGGAGTGGCTGTATAAAAGAGAAATTGCTAAATATCTGAGTATGGATGAGAATGGATGTTACCAACTCATGATCCTTCTTTAAGTAAAGCAGTAATCAAATGTACTTTCTGGATAAATATATAAACATATATATATTTGTATATGTGGATGTATATGTATAAAAGCATTACACATTTATTCAGAGGGAGCAAGACCTTTAGTTTTCATTCTCATGGTAAGTCAAATTATAAAATACCATCCTAACAAATTCTAATTTCTCCGTAACTACATCAATCTATACAAAATGAAAGGGAAGTTAGAAAGGTGAGCTGATAAACAGAGAATTTTTCCCTCTCCTTTTCTGGGTGTATTTAGACTTAACAGGCAATGTAGTACAGTTGGTAAAACAATCTACTCTTGTCACCTAAGCACTCACAAGTTAAGAGGAATTACATGCTCCAGGCTGCTTGAAAGAAAGGATTCACCTGAAATGAACGTTCCCAAGAGAGGGGTGTGGACAGTATAGTTAAGCACCAGACAGGTTATATTGAATATTTTCATATACACACTATAGGTCTCTGATATGTCAGAAAAGGAACATTTCAAAACACTCAATTGTAGTATTTTGCTATCTGTGTAGATGTCATAAGTATAATCTTCATTGAGAGCCTCTTGCTTTGATATCTTTAATAGAAACACAAAGAGTGCAGGTCTATCATCATAAAGCAAGGCTGAAGGCCCAATTCTACCAATAATCCATCCAACAGTGAAATCAACTGGAAGCATGTCCTTCCCTCAATTTATACAGAATTCCAGGCACATAACTTAAAAATTTTAAACCTCTGTTTCATGGCTATGAATAGTTAGAGAAAAAAGTCAGGGCATATGAACACATGACAAGAAAAAAATATAAAGGAAAATAGCAAAGTCTTTATTCTTCATTTCAATGTTAAAGCAATACCACCTGTACAGTCAGAAATGCCCACATTCTTAACAGACTGGGAACAGTGAGAAGTCAAGCAAGTGCTGAGGAGAAAATAGTAAAGGAAAAAAATTTTTCTAAAAATAAACCAAACATTTATTTTCACGTTTTTGACATCCTGTTTATTTATCTTCCCATAAAGTTATAACGAGTAAAACAGATATTGTCAAAGAAATGTCAAGAAAATGTCAAAACATAGATGAATCAAAGTTTTTGAGGGTCTTCAGTTTTTGTCTTTGTTTGAAAGACAATTCCAAAAAGGAGAAAAGAAATTCTCATCAGGTGCTTATGTCCTTGGAACCAACAAGATTACAGAAATTATCTAGAGAGTGGAAAATCCTGCATGTATAATGACTGTGAGAGTTAAAGAAACCCTGGTGTAGCCATACAGTGAAATGGATGCTGCAGGTATAGCCATGGTTTATTTACTTATAAATAAAGAAAACCTCTCAAGGCGCCTCTAGCTAAATGAGGACTGCCTTTTAGGAAGGATACCAAATGTAGGGTTACCAGATAAAATGCAAGATAACCAGTAGTTCTGAATTTCAAATAAACAAGTAATATTCTAGCAAAACTATGTCCCATATATTGTACTATTATGTTATATTTATACTAAAAACTTGGTTTATGGTTTATCTGAATTTCAAATGCAACTCAGTGTCCTGTATTTTTACTTGCTAAACCTGTCAACCCTAACAAGGTGACTGAGAAACATCAAAGTAATAGAAAAGACTAGAAGAAGGATCTGAAAATTCCACAGGAAGCAATGCAGTTTCTTGCTCGCTCTCTCAATGACCCTGACTCTCTCTCTGTCTCACTCTCCACCTCTTCTTTTCTCTTTACTCCAGAACTAAATAATTTCCTATTTTTTTCTCATTTTTTTCTCAATATTGAGTAATTTTTTCTCTTTCTCTCTTTCATTTTTTTCTCTGTACTCAAATAAAGAAACAGGTTGTCCCAGCTCTGGTCATGTTCTCTACCTCTGGTCAAATCAATACTCAACAGGGTTTCAAGATCACATGGCCCAGTGTCTTCTCAATAGATGTAAAGGAACAGACCCAAAAAAGAAATGTGAATCAAGCAGGGAAATAAATAACAGCCTATCGAAGCCACAATGACAAGTCATGTTTTTAAAGAATATTAGCTTATGAATTACAAGTTTATAATACAAATTGAAAATAAGAGTGAGTATATAAAAATCATCTACACTGTAAAACTCCAATTTTGTTATATATAAACAAATGTACATATGCAGACATAACTACAATCACCAAAATTTAGAAAAAAATAAAAGAAAACACACTGAAAAATATTCCCAAGGATGGCTATTGCTATGATTAAAATTAATTTTATCTTTTACATATATTTTCCTATAAAGAGCCCTCATTATTTACAAAAAGAACCATAACATTAAAAATAGATAAGATGAAGGAAAAAATGTTTTCTAAGAAATGCATATTTGGGGAAGGTTGTTTAGTAATACAGACTGAAACCGAGGGGATGGAAAAAGATATTCTATACAAATGGAAATCAAAAGAAAGCTGGAGTAGCAATACTCATATCAGGCAAAATAGACTAAAATAAAGACTGTTACAAGAGATAAGGAAGGACACTACATAATGATCAAGGGATCAATCCATGAAGAAGATATAACAATTGCAAATATTTATGCACGCAACATAGGAGCACCTCAATACATAAGGCAAATGCTGTCAGACATAAAAGGGGACATCGACAGTAACACAATAATAGTGGGGGACTTTAACATGCCACTTACACCAATGGACAGATCATCCAGACAGAAAATTAATAAGGAAACACATTAATTGATATTCATAGAACATTCCTTCTAAAAGAGCTGAATATACTTTCTTCACAAGCACATATGGAATAATCTCCAGGATAGATCACATCTTGGGTCACAAATCAAGCCTTGGTAAATTTAAGAAAACTGAAATGATGTCAAGCATCTTTTCTGACCACAACGTTATGAGACTAGAAATCAATTACAGGAAAAAAAAACTGTAAAAAATACAAACACATGGGCTTCCCTGGTGGCGCAGTGGTTGAGAGTCCGCCTGCCGATGCAGGGGACATGGGTTCGTGCCCTGGTCCGGGAGGATCCCACATGCCGCGGAGCGGCTGGGCCCGTGAGCCATGGCCGCTGAGCCGGCGCGTCTGGAGCCTGTGCTCCGCAATGGGAGAGGCCACAACAGTGAGAGGCCCGCGTAACACAAAAAAAAAAAAAAAAAAAATTACAAACACAGGAGGCTAAACAATATCCTACTAAATAACAAATGGATCACTGAAGAAATCCAAGAGGAAAACAAAAACTACCTAGAAACAAATGATAACAAACACATGATGACCATAAACCTACGGGATGCAGCAAAAGCATGTCTAAGAGCGAAGTTTATAGCAATATAATACTATCTCAAGAAACAAGAAAAATCTCAAGTAAACAACCTACCGTTACACCTAAAGTGACTAAAGAAAGAAGAAAAAACAAAACCCAAAGTTAGTAGAAGTAAAGAAATCATAAAGATCAGGGCAGAAAGAAATAAAATAGAAAAGAAGAAAACGATAGCAAAGATCAATGAAACTAAAAGCCAGTTTGTTGAGATGATAAAATTGATAAACCTTAAGACAGACTCATCAAGAAAAGAAGGGAGAGGACTTAAATGAATAAAATTAGAAATAAAAAAGGAGAAGTTATAACTGACACGACAGATATAAAAAGGATCATAAGACACTACTACAAGCAACTATATGCCAATAAAATGGATAACCTGGAAGAAATAGAAAAATGCTTATAAATGTACAACCTTCCAAGACTGAACCAGGAGGAAAGAGAAAATATGAACAGACCAATCACAAGCAATGAAATTGAGACTGTGATTAAAAATCTTCCAACTGACAGAAGTCCAGGGCCAGATGGATTCACAGGCAAATTCTATCAAACATTTAGAGAAGAGCTAACACCTATCCTTTTCAGACTCTTCCAAAAAACTGCAAAGGGAGGAATACTCCCAAGCTCATTCTCCCAAGCTCATTCTACAAGGCCACCATCACTCTGATACCAAAACCAGACAAAGATATCACAAAAACAAGAAAATTACAGGCCAGTATCACATAGACGCAAAACATAGACGCAAAAATCCTCAACAAAATATTAACAAACAGAATCCAACAACACATGAAAAGGATCACACACCATGATCAAGTGGGATTTAACCCAGGGATGTAAGGATTCTTAAATATACACAAATCAATCAATGTGATACACCATTATTAACAAATTAAAGAATAAAAACCATATGATCATCTCAATAGATGCAGAAAAAGCTTTTGGCAAAATTCAACACCCATTTATGATAAAAACTCTCCAGAATGTAGGCATAGAGGGAAACTACCTCAACATAATAAAGGCCATATATGACAAAAACACAGCAAACATCATTCTCAATGGTGAAAAACTGAAAGCATTTCCTCTAAGATGAGGAACAAAGCAAGGATGTCCACTCTCGCCACTATTATTCAGCATAGTTTTGGAAATCCTAGCCACAGCAGTCAGAGAAGAAAAAGAAATACAAATTGGAAAAGAAGTAGTAAAAATGTCACTCTTTGCAGATGACATGATACTATACACAGAAAATCCTAAAGATGCCACCAGAAACCTACTAGAGTTAATCAATGAATTTGGTGAAGTTGCAGGATACAAAATTAATGCACAGAATTCCTATACACTAACAATAAAAGATCAGAAAGAGAAATTAAGAAAACTATCCCATTTACCACTGCAACAAAAAGAATAAAATACCTAGGAATAAACCTACCTCGGAGACAAAAGACCTGGAGGCAGAAAACTGTAAGACACTGATGAAAGTAATTAAAGATGATACGAACAGATGGAGAGATATACCATGTTCTTGGATTGGAAGAATCAATATTGTGAAAATGCCTATACTACCCAAAGCAATCTACAGATTCAATGCGTTCCCTATCAAATTACCAATGGCTTTTTCACAGAATTAGAACAAAAAATTTTACAATGTGTATGGAAACACAAAAGACCCTGAATAGCCAAAGCAACCTTGAGAAATAAAAAGAGCTGGAGGAATCAGGCTCCCTAGATTCAGACTACACTACAAAGCTACAGTAATCAAGACAGGATGGTACCAGCACAAAAACAGAAATGTAGATCAATGGTACACGATAGAGGGCCCAGAGATAAGCCCATGCACCTATGGTCACCTAATCTGTGACAAAGGAGGCAAGAATATACAATGGAGAAAAAAGATAGTCTCTTCAATAAGTGGTGCTGGGAAAACTGGATAGCTACATGTGAAGAATGAACTTAGAACACTCCCGTACACTGTACACAAAAATAAACCAAAATGGATTAAAGACCTAAATGTACGGTCAGACAGTATAAAACTCTTAGAGGAAAACATAGGCAGAACACTCTGACATAAGTTGCAGCAAGATCTGTTTTTGACCCACCTCCTAGAATAAAAATAATAACAAAAATAAACAAACGGGACCTAATGAAACTTAAAGGCTTTTGCACAGTGAAGGAAACCATAAATAAGACAGAAAGACAACCCTCAGAATGGGAGGAAATATTTGCAAATGAAGTAACTAACAAGGGATTAATCTCCAAAATATACAAATAGCTTGTGCAGATCAATATCAAAAAAAAAAAAAACAACCCAACCAAAAAATGGGTGGAAGACCTAAATAGACATTTCTCCAAAGAAACCATACAGATGGCCAAGAGGCACATGAAAAGATGCTCAATATCACTAATTATTAGAGAAATGCAAATCAAAACTACAATGAGGTATCACCTTACACCAGTGTGAATAGCCATCATCAAAAAATCTACAAATATTAAATGCCAGAGAGGGTGTGGAGAAGAGGGAACCCTCCTACAGTGTTGGTGGGAATGTAAATTAGTACAGCCACTATGGAGAACAGATTGGAGGTTCCTTAAAATACTAAAAATAGAACTACCATATGATCCAGCAATTCCACTTCTGGGCATATACCCAGAGAAAACCATAATTCCAAAAGATACATGCACCCCAATATTCACTGCAGCACTATTTACAATAGCTAGGATATGGAAGCAACCTAAATGTCTATCAATAGAGGAATGGATAAAGAAGATATGGCACATATATACAATGGAATATTACAGAGCAATAAAAAGGAATGAAATTGTGCCATTAGCAGAGATGTGGATTTACCTAGAGATTATCACTCTATTACCTAGAGTGAAGTCAGTCAGAAAGAGAAAAGCAAATATCATATAATATCACATATATTTGGAATCTAGAGAAATGATACAGATTAACTTATATGCAAAGCAGAAAGAGAGACACATGTAGAGAAGAAACATATGGATACCAAGGGGCAAGGGAGGGTGGGATGAACTGGGAGATTGGGATTGACATATATACACTACTATGTATAAAACAGATAACTAGTGAGAACCTACTCTATAGCAAAGGGAACTCTATGCAATACTCTGTGGTGACCTAAATGCAAAGGAAATCCAAAGAGGGGATATATGTATACATATAGCTGATTCACCTTGCTGTACAGCAGGAACTAACACAACATTGTAAAGCAACTATACTCCAATAAAAATTAATAAAAAAGAATACACTGAATTTTTATTTCCAAGAATGCATATTAGGAAATTACATTTTTGAAAGAAAAGCTACAATGTTATAATCAAATATAATGAGTAATAGTCTTGAAATCTGATTTTTATATCTAGAACCTTGATTTTAAAAATAACTGAATATCTCATGCTGTCAATTTGAAGATACCTCTAGTCAACGGAGGCAAGAACAGCGGGTAATGGACACTCTCTTGTTAGCTAAGAAAATTATTCTTCCACACTAGCAACACTTGGTCTAATCTAGATTTAAGCTAAGAGATCAGTCTAAGAGTATGCATTTTAGATTAAGCCTTGGCTTTGTGCTATTCAACTGTGCTTTCAGTTTACAAATTGGCAGATACTTCCACTACAGCTGCAGAAACATGTAATGGATGGAAGGAGTAAAGGCTAAGTGTGGAGAAGTAGAAGAAGACAGTACCTTGAAGGAATATTAATGACATGCCAAGAAGCTAGGACTTTTCTCTGGAAGTTATAGAACGTTCGTGAGCAGAGTGATATGATCTAACATTGCTGTCCTGTAACAGTGCTGCTCTATGTCTACTCACAGAGGGATTTTTAAGATAATCCTCACACTAGGAGAGCTTTGTTTTCATTTTTAATAAGCATCACTGCTAAGGCTTCACTCTTTGTCATATCCGTAAGAAATACTCTCAAATTTTCAAGAAAAAAGGAGCTGTCAAATTCAACCATGTCATTCTCTAAATATCTGCTTTTGACAAGGAAGTATAGGTAAAGATAAGCACTGCTCTTATACTGGACTAGACAAATACATTAAAATTCTACAGTATTTAAATTGACAGTATAAAATACACTAAGTTTTACATAAGAAGGAAAAATAAGCAAGAAAACTATTGCATACAGAAAAACATGTTAGCTTCATTTGTGAAATTGTGTTTTATAGGGACCTCTGTTCAAAGGACACAAGGAAATGCATGATCAGCCAATTCTTCCAAGACTTATTCAGTTGAAGGCTACTCTAGGTGTGTTGTTCCTGCTTCTTTTTTCTCTTCCTACACACAATTTATTTGTTTCTACACCTTTACAAAGGAGTACATTTACAGTGAAAAACACAACTTCAAATAAGTCTACTCATTCTACTTGTTTCCTACTCTGACTAAACTATCATGGGAAAGAATTAACAGCCGGTTAAAATGAATATCTGTGGCTTT
The DNA here is from genome assembly GCF_000442215.2 of Lipotes vexillifer. NCBI lineage: Eukaryota > Metazoa > Chordata > Mammalia > Artiodactyla > Lipotidae > Lipotes > Lipotes vexillifer. The sequence continues at coordinate 817,418 of NW_006770829.1, forward strand.
GTTTTTCCATGTTCTCACTATCTTCTGCTACCCTGGAGAAATAAACATTGGCTTCATATATTCCTGGGAATCAAATATTTTCAAACAAGAAAGAACTAGGTATGTATTTTAAGCACTAGAAGCATGTAAATAGAAGAAGCAGGAAAATTTTTATAAACAAAAACAACAAAAAACAGTGCAGGATATCTATGATACACCCATAATTGGCAAATAAAATAATTATTTTACTTCAAAATAATCATGCAGGCAATACATGACTAAAAATTGTGTGTCAAATTTGAAATTCTTACACCAATTCTCAGTATCAAATATTAATTGTTCAATTGTATGTCAGTGTTCTGACTAGTTCAATATGAAATTAAACACAAATATCAATCAGCATCTATTAATGTCTTGCATAATTAGAAAACTAAATAGAATTTATCTCTTGTACCTACAAACTATATAAAATGAAGAAAAAAATTCAATGAACAAAACACAGGCATTGGCATTACATCCACACGTAGACCAAAATGTTCTCACCAGTTAGTGAATTTCAAAGGTTGCTTGACACTAACAAGGAATAGTGGTATAATCAGAAATTCATGAGACTGAAATTCAGACCACTGTGGTTTTAACTCTGCATGCAAATTATGTAATCTTTAGTAAATTATTTAACCTCTCTGACCTATTGTTTTCTCTTCAATGGGAATAATAAATTGTAAGGTTCTTTGAGCCTTACATCCATAATGTCTCTAAATAACATTACAGTACATACATTATAAACCTATAAGTATAAATGTATAAAAATTACTTTCTTTCCTTCCTCTCAGAATGAAAGTGTGATGACTATATTTTGCAGGGTAAAAATTTATGCTGCACTTGGAAAAATACTCTAATAAAAACGTATCCATATGTTTATATTTCTTCTCTCTGTACAGAATATTGTTTTAACATATAAGAGGCCTGCTGACATCCACTCACAGTCACTTTTTATTACACCTTTTCCTATTCTGAGAGTACACATCCATGGAACAAGTATACTCCCTGGGAGGCTATCCAGTTATGGTCAGGCGCAGCATCTTATATCTCACTGGAATAAAAACCAAGTAAATATAAAGGTAAAATATATGTTGTTCAAGATGAGCTACCTAAAGAGGTCATGGTCACTCATTGTATTCATTTCTCCTTTTTGTGCATATCTTACCATTACTGGCAGCAGCCCCTGAACTTTGAATTTTACTATATTGTAAAAGGAGACTTAGTGTCTTCCTTTTATATCCATACTATTTGCATTAGTCAGTATTTGCTAACTGCTGTAGAAAGCAACCCCCAATCTTAAAGGCTTAACATAATGTTTTGGGGTTTTTTCCCCTATTGACATCACAGTGTATGTCTGAAAGCTTTCTTCTAGTTGGAGACTCAGGGGTCCAGAATACTTCTATCATATAATGTTGCCATCTTCATCATGTGGCTTTCAAAATCTATGTGGAAGGGATCATAGAATGTCAAGTATCAAGCAGGGTTTACAGGGATGGGGTTGGATGTGGTATATTACCTTGAACATATGACTTTGGCTATAATTTCATCACATGACCCCAAGATAACTACAAGGGAGGTTGGTAAATGTAGTCATTTTGTAGGCCAAGAAGAAAATCATGGAACTGGGGGGAACATAGCATTGCTTCTGCTATACTAAGTTAGTGTGTATGCCCAATGAAAATGCCCAATGAAATTTGAGACTATGTGTTTCTTAATGATCACTGCCTTGCCAGTGTCTAAAACAGGGTTATATTATGGATACAATATTTTAGAATGAGTAAATACAAGTAAAACAAAATATACAGATAAGCATGGAGCAACCAAAGACAGCATGTATTTTTGAGCCCAATCATACAATCATACAAACACTAGACTAATAAAATGCCATCACAAAAACTACATTAATATCATGTTATCTACATGAAATGGAGGAATGATAATCTTGAAATATCATTGTCAAAGGGAAGTGTTTGAGTATTAAATAGTATATTTGAGATGTATTACTTTTAAATGTGAAGAAATATTTCTTAAGTTGGGTTTAACCTAAAAACTGATTTTTCTTACCAAAAGCCAGTGGACTCTGGCTCTGTGAGAGGTAGGTGGAGGGTGAAGAGTGGTACAAAGAATGCCAGTAGGTATAAATGGGATACACTATTCCCTGATTATCAGGTGGCAGATATTTTGAAAAGTGCAACATTTCTTAAATGTCATCACTCCAAAGATCTGTGCAAATCCACATATCAGTAGCTAGAACCACAGAAATGGTGTAAATATAGTACCTGGAAAAAGGAAGGAACTATTGTAGAAAAGACAACATAAAAGAAATCAGGTATTTCCTAGAGTTGGGAAGAAAATGACCTCGTTAGGACCAAATTAAAAAACAAATTCTCTTTGGTTAAATCTTTCAAAAATTAACAGAACCACATTAGAAATAAGCTAAATTTTTTGGAAGATTTACGTATTTCAATGTTTTTTGGAAGATAAACCTATTTCTTAGTAATTTGTCAAAGATGGATTATGTGAGGATTGTAGGAGGATTCCCTAGACAAATGAGCATGTTCATGAGTTCACAGATACAAGTGACTCCACTGAGCCCAAATGGGACCAACTTAGTGAAGAGTGTTTAGCTTCCTCTGAAGAAAGTGTCTTAAGTATAAATGTTATAAAATTAATGCCATTGTCTAGCCATTCAAATTAAAATCCAGAGATGAGGCTCGTAACAGAAAAAACATGTGTCTTCCTGATCCACAATTACATAGAATTTCTGGAAATAATTTACTAAAACAATATTTTTTAAAATTCTGAATATTTACCTCAAAATAGACTCAACTAGATTATAGCAAATTTAATCTCTTCATATGAGTTTTGCTAGGGTAAGCTTCATCCAGGTTACTGTGGGTTTGTAGAATATATACCACAGGATTTCTAAAAGTCTTTCAGGTGTTTACAATTAGCTGAACTGTTTCCTTACTAATTGTTGGTTTTTATTCTAAAGTAAACCTCACTTCACTAAGTTTTTTATGCCTCTGAACCAAAGAAAGATAAAACAAAGCAAACAAAAAACCCAACAACAACAACAAAAAACATTTGGATACTTACAAAATCTAGAATTCTTTATTTTCTATTGAGGGTAAAAACAAAATTAGATTACTTTGATTCCATTGTGTGTGTGTGTGTGTGTGTGTGTGTGTGTGTGTGTATGCATGTTTACACATGTTATATTAGAAGTTTAGGCAGAGACACAATTACACACACGCACGCACACACACATCAATGCACGAGCTAGCTTTAAAAGCACATTCAGTTTGTTTTCTGTGGATTTTAGAGCAAATATTTTCAACATGCAAAATCTTTCACCAAAAAAATATTTCTCCCTGATCCCTAAATATGTTTTTTAAGCTCTAAATGTCATAAAATTGCTTCTGAACAAATGCTTAACTCACCATTCCCAGTTAAACACAGGTGACTATTTGGATTCCAGAAAGAAAAGAAGATACAGTTAGTGTCTATAGGACAGAATAGCAAAAATAGATAAATGTCAAATGATTGACAGATAGGTAGATAGATAGATAGATAGATAGATAGAGTCTTGGTAGAATAAAAAATAAGCCATTTTTAAATGTTATAATAAGTTGTGAAATTAAAACAGGGGGGAAAAATAGGTTCTACAATTGCCAAGAATACAGTGAACAATCATGGAGTATTTTAGAAAGTATTCCCCGACCAGGTCTAAGACCCAGCCTCCTAGATTCACTGTGTGATTAAATATATTTAATATGTAAAATCAAATGTTACACATCTATTAACCAATATTTTAAAGAACTCAAACCCTAAATTAGAACATTGCTAGACAACCATTTCTGTTTCCCTTCTAAGAGCAGAAGGTTTTTTTTGCTTTTTTTTTTTTTTTAATATAGTCTTTTAATTGGCTGTTTAAGGGTAAGGAGGCCACAAAGCCTGACATGCTGAATTAGGAAGGAAATGCAGCTACCATTTCTCTTGCAAACAGCAATGGTTCTAATGGTGGTATGGAGAAGCACTGCTCACCTAATCATGCCATCTTTGATACCCACATTATTCTAGTCTTACACAAAACAAGTCTTAACAAATTCAAGATGATCGAAGTCATATCAAACATCATTTCTGACCACACTGGTATGAAACTAGAAATCAATAACAGAAGGAAAACTGGAAAATTCATGGATACATGAAAATTAAACACAATCCTGAACAACCACTGGGTCCAAGAAGAAATTAAAGGGAAATCAAAAAATATCTTGAAACAAATGAAAATGGAAACACAACACAAAAAAATCTGGTCACAGTAGAAGCAGTTCTAATAGGAAATTTTATAGCAGTAAACACCTATATGAAGAAAAAAGAACGATCTCAAATAAACAACCTACCTTTACACCTCAAAGAACTAGGAAGAGAAGAATAGACTAAGTTCCAAGTTAGTAGAAGGGAGAATTTTTTTTTAAATCAGAGAGGACATAAATAAAAACTAAAAAGACAATAGAAAACTCAACAAAAATAAGAACTAGTGCTTTTAAAAGATAATCAATAATGACAAACCTTCAGGAATTAATAACTAAAATGAAAAGAGAGAAGACTCAAATTAATAAAATCAGAAATTAAAAATGAAATATTACAATTGATAACACAGAAATACTAGTGATCATGAGAAACTTTTATTAACAATTATACACCAACAAATTGAATAACCTAGAAATAGTGAATAAATCCCTAGAAACACACAACATACTAAACTGAATCATAAGGAAATAGAAATCTGAACAGACTAAGGAGATTAAATCAGTAATAATAATAAAAAATCTCAACAAAGAAAATTCCAGTACCAGATGGCTTCACTGGCGAATTTTACCAAATACTTAAGAAGAATTAATGTGAACCCTTCTCAAATTCTTATAAAAAATTGAAAAGAAACTCTTCCCAACTCATTTTACTAGGCCAGCATTGGCTTGATATCAAAGCTAGGCAAGGACACTACAAGAAAATTAAAGGCCAATAACCTTGATGAACCTACATGCAAAAATCTTCAACAAGATATTAGCATACCAAATTCAACAGCAAACTGAAAGAATCACACACCATGATCAAGTGGTAGTCATCCCTGTAATGCAAAGATGATTCAACATATGCAGATCAATAAAATGTGATATACCACATTAAAGGAATGAAAGACACTAATCACACAGATCAGCTCAATAGATGCAGAAAAAATAATCTGACAAAATTTAAATCCTATCATGATTAAATTTCTCAGTTAATTGGATATAGATGGTATGGACCTCAATATCATAAAGGCCAAATATGATAAGCCCACAGCTACCATCATACTCAAAGATGAAAAACTGAAAGTTTTTCCTCTAAGATCAGGAACAGGACAAGAATGTCCACATTCTATATATCTATTCAATATAATACTGGAAGTCTCAGTCAGAACAATTAGGCAAGAAAAAGAAATGAAGGCATCCAAATAGGAAGAAGTAATATTGTCTCTATTTGCAGGTGCTATGTTCTTAAATAGAAAAAACCCTAAAGACTACACCAAAAAAATTGTTAGAACTAATACATGAATCCAGTAAAGCTGCAGGATTCAAAATCAATTTACAAAATCAGTTGTGTTTATATGCATTAACAATGAACTATTGGAAAGCGATTAAGAAAATAATACCATTGACAATAGCATAAAAAAGTTTTAAATAATTAGGAATAAATTTAACAAAGAAGGTGAAAGATCTGTACACTGAAAACTATAAAACATTGATGGAAGAAACTGAAGAAGACACAGATCAATTGATAGACGTTGATAGAAAAAATTAATATTGTTAAAATGTCCCTACCACCCAAAGCAATTTACAGATTCAATACAATCCCTACCAATATTTCAATGGCATTTTTCACAGAAATAGAAGAAAATACTAAAATTCCTTTGGAACTAGAAAAGAACTCAAATAGCCAAAGCAATTTTGACAAAGAAGAACAAAAGTGGAGGCATTACACATTGTGAATTCAAATTATATTACTAAGTTATAGTAATCAAAACAGTATAGTATTGGCATAAAAACAGGTACATAGATCAATGGGATGTAATGGAAAGCCCAGAAACAAACCCACACATGTATGGTCAATTAATTTTCAACAAAAGCACCAAGGTATACCAAAAATTTTTCTTAGAAAAACTGGTTATCCACATGCAAAACAATGAAATTAGACTTTTATCTTCATCATACAAAAATAAAAATCAACTCAAAATGAATTAAGTATTTGAATGTAATACTGGAAACCGTAAAACCCCTAGAAGAAAACATAGGGGATAAGCTCCTTGACATTGGTCTCAGCAATAATGTTTTTGTTTGAGACCAAAAACACAGGCAACAAAAGCAAAAACAAACAAGTGGAACTACAAACTAAGAAGTTTCTACGTAGCAAAGGAAACCATCAACAAAATAAAAAGGCAACTTATGGAATGGGAGAAAATATTTGCAATCCACATATCTGATAAGGGATTAATATCCAAAATATATAAGAAACTCACACAACTCAACTGCAAAAACACACACACACACAATAGCAAATAACAAATAAAACTGGGCAGAGCAACCAAATACACATTTCCAAAGAAGACACAGAACTAACCAATAGACATATGAAAAAATGCTCAACATCATTAATCATCAAGGATATGCAAATCTAAACTGCAATGAGATAACACCTCACATGTGTTAGCATGTCTATTAGCAAGAAGACAAGAGTTAAAAGATGCTGGTGAGGATGTGGAGAAAAGGGAATCCTTCTGCACTATTGGTGGGAATGTAAATTGAACCACTATGCAAAACAGTATGGAGGTTCCTCAAGAAATTAAAAATAATACTACAATATGATCCAGCAATCCCACTTCTGGGTATATGCCCCAAAGAAACAAAATCACTATGTGAAAGAGACATCTATACTCTCATGTTGTTTGAAGCATTATTCATGACAGCTATGTTGTTTCACAGAAACACCCTAAGCATTCATTAACAGATGAATGGATAAAGACAATGTGATATGTACACACACACACACACACACACACACACACACAATGGAATATTATTCCACTTTAAAAAAAGAAGGAAATCTGGCCATCTGTGATAAGACGGTTTAATGTGAAGAGACAAATGCTGCATATCACTTACATGTGAAACCAAAAAAAAAAAAAAAAAAAAAAAATGGAAGGAATTTAAATTCACACACCTACACTCCTATAGAAAAAATGATTTCCTTATTCTTGAGCAGTATAGCTAAAGGCAGCCTTGTTTGAGTAGAGAAGTGTGCCTTCCAGCCAATCGTTTGCTAACCTAGTGGGTTAGTTGTCCCCGGAAATACCAGGGAATGTCACCAAATGTGTTGTCCTTTACTGGATTGGTTCTAAGTGGTGGACACTATATATAATTCAGTCTTGAGAGAAACTGTGCAGCTGCCCACATGTCTACATCAGTGTCCAAAAAAAAAAAAAAAAAGTCAAGTATACTGAAACAGAGTAGAATGGTAGTTGCCAGGGGCTGGGGAGTAGAGGAAATGGGGAGAGGTTGGTAAAGGGTACAAATTTTCATTTATAAGATGAATAAGTTCTGATAATCTAATGTATAACATTGTGACTACGAATGATAATATGCAGATACTAACTGACAATACTGCATTAGATACATGAAATTTGTTAAGAGAGATCTTAAGGGTTTTCATCAAAAGGAAAAAAGGTAACTATATGAGGTGATGATGTATTAATTAACTTGATTGTATGAATCCTTTCACAATGTATACATGTATCAAATAATCATATTGTACCCTTTAAATATATTACAATTTTGCTTGACAATTATACCTCAAAAAAAGCTGTAAAAAAATACTTGGTAGGGGCCTCCCTGGTGGCGCAGTGGTTGAGAGTCCGCCTGCCGAGGCAGGGGATACGGGTTTGTGCCCCGGTCCGGGAGGATCCCACATGCCGCGGAGCGGCTGGGCCCGTGAGCCATGGGCGCTGAGCTTGCGCGTCCGGCAACGGGAAAGGCCACGACAGTGAGAGGCCCACATATCGAAAAAAAAAAAAAAATACTTGGTAGTTCCTGCTTAATATACCAGACTCTACCTTAATATAGGAAAATGTCAAACTTCTCAAAATGCCTTCTCCATTACTACTTGAAGCTACTGCAGAAACTCTTGCCTCTACTTAGATTACCTCCATTCTTATCTGTCACTCAAGAATATATCTATTTATTTATGCTCATGGCTTAGCTCAGCTGCAGCCTCATCTGGAAGTCTTCCTTGTCAAGTTCCTCCTCTACTTCAGGTAGATGTAGACACAATTTCTTTTTGGTATTCATAATATGCTATATAATTATGTATACACACACATGTGTAAAATATTTATGTGTATACATGTATGCATATATATATTTAAGATACATCATACTATCATTATTTCTTGTTTTTTTCTTCAAGTAGATTGTATACTCAGCATAGATTTGCACATTCAGCATGTAGCACAGTCTCTGAAACCTACTAAGTACTCAATGAATGCTGGTAGAATTATTATTATGGTTGAATCATTCCCTGCCTCCTCTATGTATTGGTTCCACCAATTATTATTGCTTTCTCTTATAATTACAGTCTCCTTTCAGCTACAGATGTCCTTTAACTTCAAAACAAAACAAAAAATTTACTACATGGAACTACTGTATTTCTGAAAATAAGAGTTTATCACTACTGACTCTTCTGTCTTACCCCTCATTCTCTCACTAGTCTTTCACATATATTTTTATCTAATTTGGCTTGAATTACTTCTCTGAAAGTCACTAATGAGTCCTTAATTACCACATATTTTCTCATTTCTCACCTTTCTAGAACTTAATGTGACACTTGATACTTGTTAACTATCCCCTCTTCTTGGATTTTTTTATCTTAGGTCTTTGAGACTTCATGCTATCCTGGTTTTCTGATTATTTCTGACTTCTGTGTCCCTCTTACTCTTTCTATAATCTGTAGGTAATTTTCCAGTTTGTGTCTTCTTTTTGTTTATCTCTACATTCACAACACCTGCTCTCATTTAGTTTCCCTATAACATGGGGAGCATAAAATCTATGTCTTTATTCTGTACCTGTTGCTCATGTCTTCCTGGATATCCTGCTGGTGTTTGATGTTCCTCATTTCTGAATTAAAATGTGTCATTTTCTCCTATATCATACATACCACCTTTCTACTTATGTATTTCAATTAATGACGCTGCATTATTCTCCCTACTACCACATGGATTTGGAACACAAGCATATCTTGACATGCCTCTGTTTCATATGCTTCTGATACAATCAATGTCTCATTCCTATAAAGTTCTCTTGAACATGTACATCTTTAATTGTTGATTTTCTATTTTCTATTTCTGTATTACTTAATTAATATCCTGTTTCATTGTACCTTTGATCTACTTATAATTTATATTATCTCCTAATTTAATTAAACATTTACAATTTCTGCTTAAATGTACCTAATATAAAAACTACTCTATAAACTTACAAAATTTTATAACTCTTTACATTTGCTCATTACTAATCAATCTGAAATGCTCTTCCTTCATTCTTTACCTGTTGAAATTTTTCTCAACTTTAAATAAGGCCTAGCTCAAAGACCATTGTCTCTGATTCCTCTGTCAGAATTACTCCATCATCTAAGTCCCAGCAATAGCTCCCTTTTAACTCTAACACTTTCATCACTTGGTTTCTTTTACAGTAAATCACCCATGTGTCTTTCATTAACTTAATGTCACTGACATTTAAGACCTGTCTTATTCATCCTATTCTTATCTTGGCACTGATAATCACACTTTTATGGCTTACTAAAGTTCGGGGAACTGTGTTTTATTTCTCCTAACATCCTGCCTGGTGCTAAGTAAACATTTCCTAAATATTTACTGAATGAATTGTCATAATCGCTAGAAGCTAGTTCAGAACTTTGTACACGGGATCTGTGTACGTCAGCTTGAACTACAAAGCACTACGTGATATCAAAATCCCAAATGTTCCATATTTATATCTTAAAAAAAATTAGCATGACTAGGACTACAATGATTTTGAATTTTGCAGTGGATTTTAAGATATTTTGAAATAAGTAAGATCACCATCATTACTGTGAATATCATTTTAAATTGCTACAATTTTGGGGGTGCTTACTAGATGTCAGGCACTGTGTTAAACATGAAACACATATAATTTCATTTCATTTTCACAGAAACTAAAGATTATTAGTGGATACAATGTTTTGTTCATATTTTACAGTTAAATATGTAAAATATGAGTAAATGTTGTAGTAGGAATTCAAACATTTCTGTTTCAAAACCACGAGCTCTTAACTGGTTCATGGGATCGTCTTCCACTTTGCATATTACACGTCAAATGTGTTTTTATTTTTCCTGACACAAAATAAATTGAAACGTTCTTTGTTAGTCATTCATTTAAGTACCATCAGTTGCCCTTTTCCTGATAATAGCATGATTCAGAACTTTTAATAATGATTATAATTAAGCAATGATATCATTGCCCCCTCTGCTTTATGAGACAATAATTCAATTCCTAAATGGCTAAACTAGAAGGCCAAAGGCAGAGCAGTTTATCACAGCTAGAGAATCAGATTACTCCTGAACAAAACAGAGAGCCTTGATATTATTACTATATAATGCATGTTTCAGGGTTAATAGCCCTCTACACAGCATTATTTTTTTTAATGTTATATTGGCAAGGTTAAAAACAGAAAGGAAGGATGCTGGTTCTGTTAAATATGTTTGCTAAACGCTCTCTGAATGAGGAAGAAAATTAATTCTCTAAAACAGAGCACATGACTTGGAGTCAAGATAACTCAAACCTTTTTTATCTGATATGCTTCTTAAGTCATTTAACTTCACTGAAATTCAGTTTCCATGTTTTAAAGTAAGAGACTCCTTGTTCTAATATCCAATGATTAGACACACTGGGGGAAAAAATCTTTGAAATCATATGTAATGAGGAAAATATAATGTATATATTTACTGATCAGTCTCAGTTTTCCTATATATATGAACAAGTAACATCTTGTACTATATTGGTATATAGTACTTGTTAGGAAAGAGCAATTTCCACGTTCTACCCTAAAAAGGTACAACATAATGCCTCCCACTTTCTTACCTCCTACACAGTCAATTTAAAAAGGGCTTCTCTACATAGGTTTCTTTCAAAGGATCTGTCACAAGAAGCTGATTGGCATGTCAGAGCTTCAAAATGATTAGAGAAAAGGCATTCTCACATATTTTAAACACTGGCATATGGATTTATATTAAGACCATCCTTACTTGCATAAACATCTAAAACCTTCAGGACAGACTATAGATATCAGAAACATGTCATCAGCAAGAATGTCTATACATAAATGCACATATCCAAAATGAGTTCTTAAAACTGGAGTCCAGTTTCATATATGTATACACTAAATCAGTAAGTGAAACACTTTGTTTAAGACATATCTTAGGGAATTATTTGCATGGCTATAACAACTAATATATGGTTTTAGGGGAAAGAGGAATAATC
>NW_006770829.1:829060-829423 GCF_000442215.2 Lipotes vexillifer
TTTTGCTGTTTGAATAACAATGGCATGAGCCACAGAGAGCAAATACAGTCATTGCCATAAAATCTAAGTTCCCACTTTTTAGAAGGTACTACAAAATATTTAAGGATTATTTTGATATTCCATTTCAGTTTGAAAATTCAATTAAATAATTTTAGATGATATGTATAAAAATAAAAATCAATTGGGTTCAGACTAATAGCTAGTATAGTAAATAAAACATGGTTTTGATTGATTTTATCTGTTAAATCAGGGGTCCCCAACCCCTGGTACTGGTCCGTGGCCTGTTAGGAACAGGGCTGCACAGCAGGAGGTGAGTGGCAGGTGAGAGGAGAGAGAGAGAGAGAGAGAGAGAGAGAGAGAGAG
>NW_006770829.1:829494-841263 GCF_000442215.2 Lipotes vexillifer
GGGAGGGAGGGAGGGAGGGAGGGAAGCTTTATCTGCCGCTCCTTATCGCTTGAATTACCACCTGGACCATCCCCCCTCCCCATCCGTGGAAAAATTGTCTTCCACAAAACCAGTCCCTGGTGCCAAAAGGTTGGGGATCCCTTCATTAAGTGACTATTTTGCAACTCTTTGGATATAACCTTAAAAACTCATAATTCTCATCACTTACATATGTTAAAGAAAAAATTCTTCATTCACTTGTTAAAGAACAGTAAGGCAGACTTCATTCAAGGTAGGAAGGGCAAAGAGGTTTTGCAGTGGGGCAAGAGAGACTGGGCTCAACGCTGAACACACCAAGGAAAAGTGGGAGTTTATAGCCAAAGAGCAGAGCAGAATGGGGGTCAGTCATTGGAAAACTGCTATGAGGAAACATCTGGGTAAGAGGAGATTCTGGCTAAACTAACCAAACCAAATTCTGGCTGAAAGCAGGCCAGGGTGATTAGACATCACCTGGGAGATAGTGGAGAATGAGGAACCTGATTAGTTATCAAGAGTGATCAGATATGGAGGATGAGGAATTATGGCTAAACTGATTTAGCAGGATTCTTGCTAAAACTGGACAAAGACAGAAGTCCAAAAGTCAAGGTCTAGTTGAAAAAAAGTTCAGAGGAGCCTGATTAGAGCTTGTTCAAGGAGAGAATCTTTTTCACATGGTTTATGAAAGAAAATGGCTTCTTTTATCTCTTATTCTCAGGCAAGTGTCACTATCACAGTGCCACCCACCACCCCCATTCAGACTTTGTGCATATCTTCTTGCATATATATCAAAATTTTTATAATGGCATGTACGTTCCTCTTTATGAGCTAGGTCAGGAGTCAGGAAACTATGCCACATGGGCCAAACTCAGTAATTGCCTGTTTCTATAAATTAAGTTTTATTGGAATGCATTCATACCCATTTAGTTATGTTTTATCTATGGCTGCTTTCTTGCTATAATGACAGTGTTAAATAGTTGTGATAGAGACTGTATGCCCTTCAAAACCTAAAATACTCTCCGGCCATTTACAAAAACTTGGCAACCTCTGTTCTAGGCCAAAACTTCCATTTCAATTTAATTTTTCTTTTGTTTCCTTCACGTATCTTAACATCCTATCAAAACAAAGCACTTTTTGGAGACTAAAATTATGCCATCTCCTTTTCCTTTCCCGTACATTTGTATATGCAAACAGCCTTTACCTCAATGAAACTCTTGCCTCCGTCAGCATTAGAAACCATACTTAACTTGAATTTTACCCAAAGTCTTACATCTCTCTGTTGAAATTGAGCTCTCCTCTTTCTGAACTCCCATGATCTTTACTTTTGCAAATTATAACACTTGCTACATTAGAATGTGTGCATATGTTTCATATCTCTCATAAATCCATTAACTCAGAGTCATTGCTAGGAATTACTAATCTAGTTATGGTCCTCAGACTCCAGCACACAGTACATAAAAACTTTCAGAGCTGATAGGTACTTGAGAGTTCACAGTAATTCACAGTAGAAGGAGTTTAAGAAATGCAAACAGATTGTCTGATAAATAAAACAACAGAAGGGAAAAAAGGGCGTGAGAGGTATGGGAGATATGGAAAGCATCTGCCTATTCACTGTGTGTGATCTGAGTGGAGTCAAAAGCAGTGTCTGCTTCAATGTAACTAACACCAGGCATTGCCTTTCAGGGTGGCCAAAATATCTACCATGAGAAATACTGCTTTAAAATGTATCAGATTATTTTATTGCTTAGTTAGAGTGTTTTTATTGACAGAGAAAATGAAATGTTTACACTAGGAAACACTGCTGTAAAAATCATTTAACAATAAAATTACAAAGACCAAGTAATGACAAAGATAGCAGTTAATTCTACCAGAAAATTTATACAGACAAAATAATATAGTGAACATCAAAACATGTCTCTTATTTCTCTGTCAAAGAGTGAAGGAGAACACATACAATATTGCTTTTACGACATATCCTTAAAATATGTACAATTCACTCAAAAAGGCTGCACTTGAACAACAGGCCACAACTTATATTCAGTTAACTGGTTGTCTCCAGTTAGAGTGTCAAAACGAGAAAATGGATGTCAGGCACTTTTTAATAGACTTTATTTTCTACAGAAGTTTTAGACTTACAGAAAAATTGGGCAGAAAGAACAGAGTTCCCAAATACCACACCTCCTACCTCCATATAGTTTCAATTATTATTAACTTCTTGCACAATAGTACATATGTTAAAATTAATAAACTGTTATTAAAAGCAATACATTATTAACTAAATGCCATAGTTTGGACTATAATACACTTTTTGTGTCGTACAGTTCTGTGTGTGTGTGTGTGTGTGTGTGTGTGTGTGTTCTTCTTTTTATTTTAGGTAAGAAGTGGATTTATTTAGAGAGATACACATTCTATAGATAGAATGCAGTCCACCTCAAAAAGCAAGAGTGACCCTAGGGCATGGGGTCTTCTTGGAAAGTGAGAGAGGCCAAGGGAAAAACACTCCACAGACAGAGTGTGGGCCATCTCAGAGGCTAGAAGCCTCTATGTGTTTTAAAAAATATATAATGTCATGTATCCACCATTACAGTATAATACAAAATAGTTCCACTGCACTAAAACTCCCCTGTGCTCTACATCTTCATCGCTCTTTCCCCACAGCTTCTTTTTTTTTTTTAACTGTCTCTATAGTGTTGGCTTTTCCAGAATATCGTATGGTTGATATCATATAGTATGCAGCCTTTCCAAACTGATTTCATAGGAACATGCATTTAAAGTTCCTCCATGTTTTTCATGGCTTGATAGCTCACTTCATCTTATTGCTGAGTAAGATTCCACTGTATGAATGTACCATTGTTTGTTTACCCATAAATTTATCAAGAAATTTTGTGATGAACATTGTGGTACATGACTCTTTGAATTATGGTTTTCTCACGGTATATGCCCGGTAGTGGGATTGCTGGGTCATATGGTAGTTCTACTTTTAGTTTTTTAAGGAAGTTCCATACTGTTCTCCATAGTGGCTGTATCAATTTATATTCCCACCAACAGTGCAAGAGGGTTCCCTTTTCTCCACACTCTCTTGAACATTTATTGTTTGTAGATTTTTTTTGGGGGGGGGGCGGTACACGGGCCTCTCACTGCTGTGGCCAATGAAATTTTCATTGTTTTTGATTCTTTGGCACTTTCTACGATCATGTCATATATGAACATGCAGTTTTGTTTCTTACTTCCCAATCTGTATACCTTTTATTTCCTTTTCTTGATTTACTGCATTAGCTAGATCTTCTAGTATAATGTTGAATAGGAGTGCTGAAAGTTGACATCTTGCCTTATTTCTGATCTTAGGGGGAAAATTTGGGCACTTTTGATGGTTAGAATAAAAATTGTGAAGATCCTAAACATGGTCTATACAGGACACTGCTTTTTGTGGGGCTCATTGCATGGAGAAATCACAACAGTGAAGTTCAGGAGCTGGAATTTACATTCATTGTAAAAGCCACTGATGAATGCTGGTAATCTTTGCAGAGAGTCGACACCAAGGACTAAGTAGAATACTCCAGTCATTTTCTTATTGAGGCCAGAATGGTCTCTTCAAGACTTTGGCCCAAGACTCATCAAAACATAGCTCAAATTATAAAAACATATGGGCTGTCAGTCATATTCTTTGATCACTTTAGAATGGATCAAGAACTTATTTTAGCTCATCAATCAGTCCTTATGCAACTAGTCAAGAATATTTATCATCTTATATATGCTAGTCCTTATAAGCTGTGGATAGACTAGATAGCTTGTATATGAGAAATTCCCTTCACTCTGTGTTATTACAGTGCTAACAAAAATATTTTAAAACATTTAACTTATGGTTTAGTTTGTCAGAATTTGATTTAGAACCTGATCAGATGTATTTGGCTTTAGATGGAAAAAGATTTTTTTTTTCATGGATCAGTGACCAGATACGTTAGTCTCCTATGGCTGCTGTAAAAAATTTCTTCAGTGGCTTAAAATAACTTATATTTACTACTTTATGGTTCTCTAGGTCAGAAGTCTGACACAGTTTTCTCTAGGATAAAATCATGGGGTAAGACTGTGTTCATTATTGGAGGCTCCAGGAGAAAATTCATTTCCTTATGGTGGCCGGATTGAGACTGCATTTTCTTGATGGTTATCGGCTGAGGGTCATTCTCAGTTTCTAGAGGCCATCTGGATTTCTTGGTCCATGGCCCCCTCCCTCCATTTTCAAAGTCAGTAATGAAGGTTTAGTGCTTCTCATGGCTCATGTCTCTGATCCACTTTTCTGCCTCTCTCTTCCACTTTTACCACTCATTTGATTAAATTAGGCATACCCAGTTATTCTGGAATAATATCCCCATTTCAAGGTCTTTGAAAGTCCCTTTTCCCATGTAAGATAATATATTGATAGGTTCCAGGGATCAAGGCTTGGACATCTTTGGGGATCTATTATTTTGCCTGGCACACTAAGTACTGAACAGGACAAAAGAAAGTCAAGTAAGAACGTCAAGGACAATCACCCACATTTTTGGATAACAAAGATTTTGTAGCTTAAAAAAGTAAGTAATTCAGATTAATTGTGGGCATTTAATTCATTTTTTCCAAGTTTAAAAAACATGATTTTCTCAAGTTACTCTTTCCAGACATTTTGTTTAAGGTATTCATATATGATGCAACCATTCTCTTAAATTTTTTTTTTTTTTTTTTGCAGTACATGGGCCTCTCACTGTTGTGGCCTCTCCCGTTGTGGAGCACAGGCTCCGG
Organism: Lipotes vexillifer; assembly: GCF_000442215.2. Taxonomy (NCBI): domain Eukaryota; kingdom Metazoa; phylum Chordata; class Mammalia; order Artiodactyla; family Lipotidae; genus Lipotes; species Lipotes vexillifer. Next base: position 834,283 of record NW_006770829.1, read on the forward strand.
ACGCGCAGGCTCAGAGGCCATGGCTCATGGGCCCAGCTGCTCCACGGCATGTGGGATCCTCCCGGACCGGGGCACGAACCCGCCTCCCCTACATCAGCAGGCGGACTCTCAACCACTGCGCCACCAGGGAAGTCCCATTCTCTTAAACTTTTGGCGAATGTAACATACTGTGTAGATTTTCAGTGTTTAGGAAGCCCTTTTTTCCCAAAGCTTTGAAAATAGATGTTTCATTGAAATATCTGGAATGCCTGTATCATATGAAAAATGTTTTATATGAACACCTATCACTATGGTAAATATTATCAGTAAAGCAAAGGATGAGAGAGAAATAGACACCATTTCTAGGATAGTCAGGCTTCAGTTAAGATGTCAGAGTTTAATTTCATTGCTATAATACTTTGTTCTTATCACTGATTTATTTAAGATTATATATGATATTTAAATTACTGGTATGATTCTTCTTCTGAACTGTTATATGCTGCTGGAGGACAAGACTATGTTTTAATTTTTCATTTTTGTTTTCTCAGTGACTTGCTTGGCATATAGTAAGCACTCATTTTGCTTATTTTAGTTGAATTTAGAGTCACAGCAAAAGCCAATATTTTTCTTTGCTTAGGCGTTAATAAGTTTCTATAGAAACTATTAGCCAAGCTAAATACCTATTAATGTGTTTTTTACAAAATGGAATAACCTTGAGGAGCCAGTTTCAGTTTCATTTAACCAGTTTTATGACTTCTTAGTGTATGGTGGTAATAATTTAGGATAAAAAGGAGCCCATTTGGTTGCAGTCTTTTGATTGCCAAATATTCTAACAAACTAAAAATAATGTCATAAATATGTGCAAAAGTGTAACTAATAAAATTGTCCTGAACACTTAAGATGGTAGTAAGCAAGCTTTCATTTTTAATATACTTAATTCAGACATTTGTTATTTCTAATAGAAATAGAAATTTGATAGCAACATAACTCAGTGTATATTACTGAAAACTTTTACTGATAATTCCTTCAGTCAATTTCAATAAAAACTCCAACAGCAGAAAAATAGCATAAACTTGCTTAGTAATTTAAGCTCTACCATCCTGATACAAATATTTCTTAAAGAGAAATACCAATCTACTGCTAGTTTTACTCCAGTAAGTTCCTCTTTTAAAAAATTCTTTATTCTGTGTGACAATCACTTGCAAGGCAATTCCTGTGAATGAGCCTGAATGAACTCTTTTTAGGACTTTACAAATAAACTCATTAAAATCTGACCACAACCCAACAAGGTAGGTACTGTTATCATCATCTCCATTTTTTAGGAGAGAAAACTGAGGTCTGGCAGAATTTATTAACTTGTCTAATGCCAAAGGGCTGTAAGAGGAGGAGCCTAGTTTGAGCCCTAGAAGTCTGTCTTCAGAGATAATCCCCACCACTGGGTCAGGCTTCTGCTCCCTGACAATTTTCCCAGCCCCCTCACCATGTTCCAGTTCCCTGGTCATGCTCCCTCTCCTTTGACCATTCTCCCAGTGCCCTGACCAGACTCCCAGCCTCTCGTTAATGCTCAATCCATTACCTGGAGGAAGTAAGTGTCTTCCTCCATAACAGGCAGAACTAGGCCACCCCTGTTGCTCCAGGAAGACACTTACAGAGAGAACACCCACCCTCGTGACAGAGAACAAGGGCAGAGTGCACTGGAAAATGCATTTTGCAGGAGGATTTCTGCACAGGAGAAGGCTTTCACACAGCTCACAGGGTGTCACCTGGGCCTCAGATCCAGCAATTGGTATTATGGTAACTACTTATATGAATCCTGATGGTCAAGAGATAAATTGAATAAAATAGATAACTAATAAGGACCTACTGTATAGTACAGGGAACTCTACTCAATAATCCATAATGGCCAAAAGGGGAAAGAATCAAAAAAGAGTGGATATATGTATATGTATAACTGATTCACTTTGCTGTACAGCTGAAACTAACACAACATTGTAAATCAACTACACTCCAATAAAAATTTTTTAAAAGTACTGAATGCAATAAGCTCTATTTTTAAAGGGGCCTCCTTTCAATAGCACTATTGAGTGTGATTTGGGGCTTTCTTGGGAATTCTCTTGGCAATGAGAATGTGGACTATGTCTCCATACTGGGTTAAAATCTATTGCTGGGGGCTTCCCTGGTGGCGCAGTGGTTGAGAGTCCGCCTGCCGATGCAGGGGACACGGGATCGCGCCCCGGTCTGGGAAGATCCCACATACCGCGGAGCAGCTGGGCCCGTGGGCCATGGCCGCTGGGCCTGCGCGTCCGGGGCTCCGCAGTGGGAGAGGCCACAACAGTGAGAGGCCCGCGCACAGCAAAAAAAAAAAAAAAAAAATCTATTGCTGGGTGTGGTACTTTCACTTTGAGTCATCAGATATGCTGTCCTTCCTGAATTGTTTAGAAAGTTTTCATTTTCACATAAGCAAAATCTGACTTCAACTAGTTTATGAAAAGAATTCACTGTGAGGGTAATGGCATGGCTCGTACAACCAAAAGGATAAAAACAAAGATAGCCCATCAAAAGTAAATGGGACTAAGGACTACAGATCCAGATTCTAATGCCCTTGCTCATCTCTGCTCCTAAGTATGCTCAGTTCCCTCTCTTTTCTTCCCCTCTCCTCTCTTTCCTTCCTATTACGCGTACCCTCCCTTCCTTCCCTCTCTCCTTTTTGCCCCTTCCCCCTCCTTCCCACTTTTTCTCCAGACATATATTTTTCTCTTCTACTGTAAACATAATACTTTATACTCAGGATTAGTTCTGCCAAATACCAATACCAAATATAACACTGATCTCCATTATTCCAAGTACAGGAAAAAAATTGGTATTTAAAAATTTTTTTTTACTTGTTGATAGGTAAGGCCTGGGTCAGCAAACACTTTCTTCAAAAAGCCAGGTGATAAATGTTTTAGTCTTTTTAGGCTCTGTTGTCAAAGTTGTGACTACTCAAATTTACCATAATAGTGAAAAAACTGTCATAGATAATACATAAATGAATGAGTGTGGCTATGTTTCAATAAAATTTATTTAATTAGGGGAGGCCTGTATTCAACCTCCAGGCCACAGTTTGCCAGTTCCCAGCTTAGGCTAAATCCTACATAATCTTTTCAAGCGTTCTTTTTTCACTGTGGACTTAGTATTTTAGGTGACTCATCAAGGCTACTTGTAGCTGATTATGGTTAGAGATTAGTTTGAATTTCTCAGATTATCCTAACCCAGCAAATTTACCCAACCATATACCATTATAAAGGGTCACTTTTGTCTTTATACCAGCCTGTTCTCAATCAACAGAGAGACAATAAACATTAGTGTTATTTAAAGTACTATGGATTCTTTTTTCTATTTTGATGTATAATAATGTCAAAACCCTGTAATAGCTTAATTACTGCCTTAGCTGTTGTACAATTCTCATTTCCTCTTGACTTTCCTAAAAACCAATAAAGCAGCATTTGTTCTGAATGAAAAGCTTGATCTAGTATTAAAATTAATTTCTTCTGCTCAGACATTTCTACCTGCCAGTGATGCTTCCTGCAAATAAATCGTTCTCCTTGCCCTCCAAAATTCATGACATCCTGCCTTTCTCCAACATGGAAGTCCATAATTCCTTGATACTTTGTATTGATAGATTGCCACCTAAACACCATTTCTATCACTTTAGAAGATTGGTTGATTTGTTGATTAGTTGACTGTTCTTATCTGTTATCTTCTATTTCTAGGTGATTTGTGATAGTTAACTTTGTGTATTAACTTGACTAGATCATGGGAAACCCATAAATCCAGTTAAATATTACTTCTGGGTGCGTTTGTCAGAGCACTGAATCAGTACACTGAGTAAAGTGGCCTGTCTTCCCCAGTGAGGGTGGGCATCATCTTTTACTTCATGTCCTGAGTAGAACAAAAAGGTGAAGGAAGAGAAGATTTACTCACTCTCAGCCTGACCACCTGAACGGGGACATCAATCTTCTGTCCTCAGCTTTCTGGTTCTCAGGCCTTCAGACCTGGACTGGAATCTTCCAACTACACAACTGGCTTTCCTGCGTCTACAGCTTGCATTGCAGTGGGCAGATTGCGGGATCTCTCAGCCTCCATAATTGTGTGAGCCAATATCATTCACTTATATATATATTTATCCATATATCCCCTATTGGTCCTGTTTCTCTGGAGAACCCTGACTACTATACCACGCTAGAAACTGAAACTACCCAGTAACCTTACATATTTACTTATTTATTCATGTCTGGTTCTTATTTCTGCTCTACTTTGTACCATTGACAATCAGTGGTATATGGAATATTATACTCTAAAAATAGCCAGTGGCCAGGTGAACACTGAACAGACATTAAAATACAGGGTATTGATAATTGCAAAGTTTTTTTCTGGCTCAAATCCAGTAAAGCAGATTTAAAGAGGCTGATTATAATGCCTACAACTCCCACTGCCCTTTGCTAAGGGAAACCAATACATTCCCAAACCCCTGCTGAGAAAGCAAACCTAGGCAGAAATTACCTATTCACTACCAAGTGAGACTGGCATCATCTTTAGGGCTAGGTTAGTACCTGACCCAATCAAGCCAAAATATAGGTTTTTCAGTGACAATCAGCTTTAAATGAAAGCTCTGCCTAAATAGGAAAAAAAGAAGTTAGGATCAGGAGATTCTCCCCTGGAATTTGACCTAGAGATATGCCTAGAGCATCATTCAGTTATTAGTATGGACAGAATAGAATGAGATTCCAAAAAACAAAAAAGAGATACAGAGAGATCTGTTAAATCACATTAACAAAGTATGCTAAAGTGATAACTCAAGAACTCTTATTGTGATTAGGGGACCCACACAGTGCAGCCACCCAAACTGCCCTGGGTCCTGAAATATTTTCAAAGGCATCAAATATGTTCCCATTTTGGAGAGGCCTTGGTCTCTCTGGGTCCTATGATTTTCTAGTTTCTTTTATTGACACATGCTGTTTGATAATAACCCACTAGAGATAGTCTGAAATAAGTCTTATTTTTATCTTAAAAAGAATAACTAACACATATCCACTGAACTCAAAGGAAAAAAAAAAAAACACATTAAAAAATGAGAAAAACATCTTAGTTCACATGTAACCAAACAGAATGTGAAGAGAATATAATATTGTTAAAACAAAAGGTTTGGCAATTCTTATTTTATTTTCTTCCTATGTACTGATGTTTGCATCATAAATAGGGAGATATTGAACAAAGTTAATAACACCACATTAGAGCTACATAATGTTTGGAACACGCTGTCCTTATGAGACTAATCAAAAAGTGTTATTAGCAATGAACAGAACAGTGAGGGTAATTAGTGGAGGATTACTTTTAATAGATATTAACTTTATTTAGATCTTTTAAGTGTGGGTAATTGGGTGGGTGCTGTGAAAATAGCAAACATGGGTAAGTTGGAATGTAAGCAAAAGATTTTTTTTTTTTGCGGTACGCGGGCCTCTCACTGTTGTGGCCTCTCCCATTGCGGAGCACAGGCTCTAGACCCACAGGCTCCGGACGCACAGGCTCAGCGGCCATGGCTCACGGGCTCAGCCGCTCCGTGGCATGTGGGACCTTCCCGGACCGGGGCACGAACCCGTGTCCCCAGCATCGGCAGGCGGACTCTTAACCACTGCACCACCAGTGAAGCCCAAGATTTAATTTTAATGAACAAAAGAGACTTAAACTAATGAAAATTGAAAGAATAGCTAATTCTGTGGAAAGCTGATATAATCCTTTTTACACATCATGGCATTCTTTATGTAAAGTTGATAAAGATATGTAGAAGCTTGGAATTAACTTGATTTAAGTACGAAAGTTTTAGATCTTTAAAAGGCAATATCTCTGTTGTACTGACATGAAAATAAAATTTATTTTCGAGGTACCCCCCCCAAAAAACGCAGTTGTTTTATGATTAGTTTATTCTTCATTTCAAGCTATGATGTGTAAGAAATGTAATGATCTTGTTTAGAAATATTTGTAAGTGTTCAAAAAGTTATTCAAGAGCAGTCTGGCTTTTTATGGTGATCTGAGAGAGTATCATCTCTAGTTAGTTTAAGATTACAGCACTGGGCAAAATTTTCTAATAACATGATCAACATTTTCCATTTGTTAGTCATTAATATTTCATTTGTTAAATTGATTTCAGTAATCAAATTCTATTCATTAAATCACAATGGTATTCACTGATTTATTTACTGAGTGTTCACATAGTACTCAGCGCTTTTCCTATTTTTCTCAATAAAAATGGTATCTGCCTTTCATTGAATTATTCATATGGACCAGGGAGTATATTGAGCCCTTACATACATTATTTCATTTGATCCTTATGACACTTGAATACAAAGAAGTCACCAGTGTAAAAAGAAATGATTAAAGAAGAAAATTTAGGTGACACAAACAGACTTTATTAGCACTTCATGAAGTGGACAGTCTCCTTTCGGAGAACTGCAAAATGGGGTGGAAGGCAAGAAGCTTTTATAGGATAATTAATAAAGAACTAGGAAGAACAGAAATATTGAGACAAATAGAAAATATTTGATTGGTTTGGGAGTCACACAGTGGTTTGGGGTGAGAAGGCACAGAGTTGGCTTGACATATGTGGATTGTCTGACTGAATATACTTGTTTCCAATCAAGTAGAGCATTTACATGGACACAACAGTTATCTAAATTTCACTTTGCTGCTGTGGTACGCCAGGTAGGAGCAGATCCATCTTGGAGAAACTTATTTCAACAGTTCTTCCCTTTTGATCATCCTTTTGTCTAAGAGGTATGATCAAAAATATTGGTCTGGGGCTTCCCTGGTGGTGCAGTGGTTGAGAGTCCGCCTGCCGATGCAGGGGATATGGGTTTGTGCCCCGGTCCGGGAAGATCCCACATGCCGTGGAGCGGCTGGGCCCGTGAGCCATGGCCACTGAGCCTGCGCGTCCGGAGCCTGTGCTCTGCAACGGGAGAGGCCACA
>NW_006770829.1:841346-866800 GCF_000442215.2 Lipotes vexillifer
TGTATATATATGTATGTATATATATATATATATATATATATATATATATATATATATATATATATTAGTCTTAGTGTAACTCTCAGCTACCATTGCCTCTTTGAGTCTCAGTGTAGTATTCGTAGGAGTTGATGTCAGGCTCCTATTCTTGCAGTGTCTATTCTCTTTTGTCATTCCAGTCAAAGAGAGATCATCTGTCAGCTCATCAATGGCTGCCCAGATGCATTTAAAACTTTTGAGGGAATGCAGCATATTATAGACACAATAATTATTAAGAACAAAACAATGTCCATGGTTTGGTAAGGCATCTTGAATTAGGGTCTCCATGAACCCCAACAGGTAGAATCAAATAGGTCAAGAAATGATCCCAAGTAGGGGGATAATTTGTTAAGCCAATTGGCCTGTTCATGTATTTCATGTAACTGTGTCTCTACATCCCCAGAACTGTTTATCCAGTGATCTTGTTCAAGAAAAACCAAGGCATTGAAAATCAGGGAGACGTTTGTGACAGGCAGAAAGAACTACAGGATCAGCAGCATGGTAGCAAATCCAATAGCCAGTTGTAGACTGGATTATCCTCCTTCTCAATGGCCTGAGGTATGTGAACTGTGGCATGATCTTTTCAGCCAGAGCAAGGAAAATGGTGGACAAAAGAATCAGAAAGACCTTCATAGTGTAAGAATTTGGAAAGTTTCCATGAAATTCACTTTTGCAAAAGCTTAAGAGTAAAACAATAACTGTCTGTAAATGACAAAACACTTAAAAATGCCCATAGTTAAGGATCTGATAAGAGTTCATTATAATGGAATTGAAAATGAAATTTGGTTATTTCTGTGATATACAACGTTTTAAGATAATAACTGGAATTACGACTGATAACATTATACTAGAACATATCAGATTTAAAGGAATTTCATACAATTCCTAGAATACTTATATTAATAACATGCCTCCATACAAACATAACCTAAGAAGGTATAACATTACTTTATTTGATAATGCTTCCCATGTAATATAACAAAGCAAATAAATCTAATTAGTTTATTATTTTACCAGGTGGGAGAAAAATCCTTTGACATTTTCCACATGCCCTCTGGGAAATCTCAAAGTTACTTTGAGGTCAAAAAGACTTCATCTAGAATTTTATTGGGGGGAAGTTTGTCAAAAACTATCCATTTAACCAAAGTGATAGTTAAAGACTTTGAAGGCAAAGAAAGAAGGTTACAGAGTTGTAAAAACCTTAGCTATTTTAATACTGAGAAAACTGGGTTTTCTTAAATAATCAAAGACCTGATAAAGACAACATGAAACACAGTAAATTATTTTGGTGAGAAACAAAATCTTTGACTACTAGGCAGATTACTTAAAAGGTAAAGAAAAAACATTGCTTACAATTTCTTATCAAGAGAAGGCCAATAATCTAATAACACTTTCTTTTAACAAAGAGAAAACCTAATTCTAATTTTATACCCACGTACTTTTGATATTAAAACTCATTTTTAAACTTAAATAATTCCATTCCAATCTTAGCCTTCTTGACCATACATAAAATTCCTTTCCCAAGATTATTTTTTCCACAAAGCTTCTACAACTTTTTATATCCATTCATATTTTGTCCTATGTTTCCCCCTTCTTTCTCACTCTGGACTATATGTTTTACTTTAGGACAAAACTACTTTATTTTTCTCTTAAGAAAAACATCTACATACCTCATACCTTTTCTTACCAAAACATATCCTACTTTCCTTGCATAGACAACTTTCCCTTACTATTTCCAGTAGTTTTAATTATATGTATTAGTCAGAATTCTTAACTCTTAGAATCCTTAATTCCTAGTGAAAACTAAGAAGTAAGAAATTTGTAGGTTGTCTGTTATGTTACTGTTCTGTGGATTAGCAAATTTATAAATACATTTCATGATTTCTAGAAGTATAATTTTCCTCACAGTGAATTTTTCAATGACACAAAACATGTTTACTAATAAACCCAAGTATCTTCACTTCCTCTGGAAAAGAAAGCCAAAAGTGGATAAACTTATGCTTATAATTAATGTTTCAGTATCTTCTCTAACTTGGAAATGATTTATATATTCAATGAATATCAATCATTAACTTATCTCAGAATAACTTTAAGGTTTCAAGTTACCAGAAAGATTTTGGTAATGATTTTTAAGTAAACACACCATAAAGCATAATTATTGTTGAAAAGTCCATTTATAAATTTTCTCTTACATCTAGTTAATTTACTTGTTTTTAACAATTATGTTCAGATTACTCATGAAAATATCTTGAGACACTAAACAGCTAACCATCATCTTAAGTTAACTTTCTTGCTGACAAATTCTGTAATAGATATAACATGAGCTTATTTGACTTTTAGTAAACCTAGGTGGGATAAAAGTTGTATATCTACATTATATTTAATACCAATAGCTCTAAAACACATGCTTGTTTTAATTAAACAAAAAACCCCTCTTAATTAGCTTTTATTTATTGAAGAGTATCCTAGATCACGTGAACCTGAACAACATTTAAGTTAGTTTTTTAGTATTTCTGAGAGTATACTTGATATAAATGCTTAATTTTCTTTACGCCCATTAAAAGTGCTCTTTAAAAATTAATTTTGGCAATACCATCTGGAGGTAGTAAAACGCCACACATTTATAACATATATACATAGACATATATAAAAATATAGACAGACAAAAACAGACAGCTTATAGCTTTCACTTAATTTTAATCATGTGACAGGTACAATAATACAAAACTCAATATTTAGAAAAGAGTTGGATCTGAACCATGTCATAGTGCAATTTCTGACATATGGGATAAGTTAAGTTATGTGCTCAGATGGCTTAAACTTTTTATTAATATTTGTGGAGAAGACTTTTAAGATTTTCATTTCAACTAGTTTCCAAATAGCCTGTCCTCATTTTTTGTTTTTTCCTTCTGATAATAATTACCTCCCTGATGTTTGCATTTCAAAGAGATGGCTCTCAGTTCCTAGAGAAGACCAGATAGAATATTTACATCTCCAAAGCAGAGAGAAAGAATACAAGTTCCTCCAAGGACTTTTGTTTCCTAAGGCCAGATAATTTACAATACCTACAAGCCTTCTGAAATAAATGGGGGAGGGGGGAGGGATTGATAAAAAGAATAGGTGGGCTTTTTCTGTTCTTGTAAAGACTCAATTTGTAGGACAGATGCTTTTAATTCCTCAAAGAATTGGGTAATAACCTGAATGAGAGCAAGACACTAATCTACCAATCCAAGTACATTATCTTCAATTTGCTTCTTTATATCAAGGTGAAGGTTTTCAACTAAGACAGAAATCAAAAGACTCCTATGTTTTGGACTTACAGCTGTTTTCCCAAGTTCCTCAGTAGTTTATGCTGTGAACTTACCTTGAAGTTTTGTGAGTCCTCTAATGGTAGCCACCCACCATTGACTCCCAGAACCTTTCCAAGATGTCAGAACCTTTCTGGGAACCATATATACATTAAATAAAGTTTGTTTTGAAGTTTGTTTGAATTGTAGAGCTGCACACAAGGGAGCAGAGCTCGAATCAAAGAGTGACTCACCCACAGCCATCAGTAACAACAAGAGGAACAGTGAACAGTTCAGCAGCCACCTGCCCGTACATCTTGTCCCACAGGCCATTAGCAGTCAGCTCCCAATCCCATCCTGGGCGTCAAAAACTGTTAAAAGAAATTATTAAAGAAGACAATTTAGGTGATATGAACTTTATTTAACACTTCATGAAATGGACAGTCTCCTTGTGGAGAACTGCAAAACGGTGTAGAAGGCAATAAACTTTTATAGGATAAAGAATAAAGAACAAGGAAGAGATGAACAGAAAATATCTGATTGGCTGGGGCCACACAGTCAACCTTGTTTGGGATGAGAAGACCTAGAGTTGGTTTGGCGTTTGGGGACTGGCTGACTGAATATACTGTTCTAATCAAGCACAGCATTTATAAGGACACAAAAGTTACCTAAGTTTCATCTATTGATGTGGCACCCCAGGCAGGAGTGGCTCCATCTTGGGCCTAGAAAATTATTTCAACATCAGGCATTCAGATAGTGAAATAACTTGGTCTGATGTCCCCAAGATGGAAACTGCTAAAACAGGACTTCAAATTCAGGTCTACCTATAGTCACTCCAAACATTTTGATGTTTCATAAAGTCAACCTTCAGAGACATGGTGTTTTAAGATGCTCTAAATTGTAAATAAGTTTCATATGAGCAAATACATGGTTTTATAACAATGAGAGATTTTACTTTGGCAGTCTGCTTATAAAGCTCAGATGTAAATAAATCTGCAAACAGAATCAATAATAAATTATCAAGGTCATTGCTTTAGCCACGTAGAATGAAGACAAAAACTGGAGGTTATTATTTATCTGATAAATCCACACTTGCCCAAAGAATCCACAATGCATTATTTGTACATGCCACCACATTTAAATGTACCACTTGCATACATCATTTTACACAATTGACAGTCCTCCTCTGTTCTAAGCCTGTTGAAGGCAAAAGCTATTTTTTTGATATGGGCATATGGACCATTTGTTAAATTAACATTTTCTCTACGTATTCATCCAAAACGAAAGATTTAATTATCTTTGCTTTTTTCCTGAGTTTACGTGTTCATCATCTGCAGTAGGTGGCCTACTGGATTTAAGTTTGAAATGGAAAATGATAAGTTGCTATGGAAAGGATTTCTAATTACAAATTATACTGTGTAACTTAGGAAGACAGAAAAGAAAGCATTTTCAAAATTATGAGCATATGATAGGATTCTTATTTTAACTAATAGCATCTTAATTTGCTAACTAAATAATTAGCCTTTCTATAGCAGCACTAATTGATGAAATCATTATTTCAGACTGCCACTGGAGAAGAGATTCTTTTGGTCAAACTTTTAGTTTTGTTTTTCCTTTCCGAGGGAAAATATCCAGCTGAAGAAAACAACTGGTGCATGTTCTAGACGGTCAAATCAGGGGCCAACCAGTGAAATGACCAAAGGGTGATTTGTAGTTATATTCTGGAAGGGTAACAAAAATAAATGGTAAAAATATTCTCCATAAACTTTTTTACAACTCATTAAATTCTTGAATTTTAGACTCTCAAACATTGTTATCTCCTATTTGCTTTTGTAAAGTAAAATATTTGTTCAGCATTCCTTTACTATATAATGCTGAGTTAGGATTAATTTCCTGAATCATATGCCAAATCATGTGAAACAGATTAGTCAATCTAAGATATATTTTAAAAGTTGTGTTTTAAGTCCTGAAAATTGGTAGTCCAACTATATAGCATACGATATGTTTCCAGGATTTGCTTTAAAGCACCTCCCCATTCTTCTAGCAATGGTCAATGCATATTGACCAAAAAAGAATTATCATTTCTTTTTTGGCTGTTTCATCTTTCCAAGTCTAATTTTCTGCATTTCTTGCTCTTAAATAGATACAGGTTTAATCATAATGTGCTAAAACTATATATCGTATTGGCTCTGTTGAAAATGTTCTTATAGACTTGTCTAACATATCTGCTGATGTACTATCTTTGTGGGCTAAAGCTGAAGGGAGAGTACTTCCAGCAAAGGCAAAACACATAGGTCAGACGTAAATTAGTTGTAATAAAATGGTAATATAATTTAAATTAATATGTATTAATATTATCATTAATTTTAGTATTTCAAGGTATAATTTTCATTTTTATTATGTTGTTTTTAATATCTTTCTGACAGTTAAATCTAGCTGCTTGTTTCCTAAAGATTATGTGATGTCTAGACTATTTGTATTTGTGTTATTGGGAAAGAACAATTGACGGGGTTCTTAGAAACAAAGAGGTCTTTTTACGTGCAATTTCTCAAAAAATTAAGTTTACTACCAAAAAAAAAAAAAAAAAAAAACGCTTGCTCCAACTCTTTGACCAGATTAGAACTGGAGGATGTAGTAACAGTATTTTTAAAGTGATGTATATACACAACTTAATGATTTTGATATTCTAGTTTTCAAAAATTTTTTTTTTGATTGTGTTCTTTTGACAATTATAAAGTGCACTGCCAAACTGACAGGCTGGAAAGACTGAAGCGGCTGTATTTGTACAGATGAAGTATTGTACCTATTGGCAGATTCAAGTGCTGAAATCAGCTGTCCATTTTTCAAAGATATTAGCTATGTAGATCAGATAACACCTGGGCTCTGACATTTGCTCTGACTGAAAACTGGTTGTAAGTATAAATTTAAGTGTTGACTTGGATCTTTGAGTATCACTATTTTTTTCAGTCTTGGCTGTATCAAACCACCTTTCTACATGTAAACATTTTCTACATGTTGGCAGAAGCATCAGTGAAAAAAGTATGGTGGATGGAGTACAATGAATAATGGTCCAATGCTCATAGGCTAATCTTAGTAGAGAATTTATGATTTGGGGATTCTTCCCCAAGCAGGGATTCTCAATTCCTTTGAGGATGTCATTCCCTTGAGAATATGAAAGTTATAGAACAGCACTGTCCAAAAGAAATATAATGTGAGTCGCATAATAGTAAATATTCTAGCATCCACATTAAAAGATAAAATAAAAATGACTGAAGTGAAAATGAATACTAGAATAAACACAGCTGTTTCTCAGTATCCATGGGGGGATTGGTTCCAGGAGTCCCCAGGGCCCCTAGGGATGCTTAACTGCTTTATATAAAATGACATAGTATAATAAATATAGTCAGCCCACTCTGGGTGGGTTTAGCATCTGCAGGGATTGAAATTTCAATCCCTGGTTGGTTGCATCCACAAATGCAAAACATGTGGATACAAAGGGCTGACTGTACATAACTTTATATTTATATGGGTATATAAATAAGACATATACATAATTATCTCAAAATATTTATCAAAATAATTTTAGATATTTTAATGTTTTTTCAACTAATTCTTTTTTTTTAACATCTTTATGGAGTACAATTGCTTTACAATATTGTGTTATTTTCAACTAATTCTTAAAAATCTGATATGTATTTTACAATTAGAGCACATCTCAAGTCACACACTAAGTTTTAACTGGATATATGTGATCTGTATTCAAATTTCATAAAATTTACAGTTGAATAATTATCCTTACATATGTACAAGTTGTTCCAAACATATTTATGCTTTACAGTAACTTAATTGAACACCACAAAATAATTTTCTTTAATATTTACATTCACATAGACAAGACAGGTTAACTTTGGGAAAAACTGATTTAACTTTGAGGTAAAAGCATATTACTTTCAAGACTGTATCAGTCTAAATTAAGTAAATTCAATACTTCTTGTTTTAATTACCATAGAATTCAAAGTATCATTACATACATTGAACAGCAACTCTAAATTTATCAATATCAACCAAATTCTTCAATATTTTCTTAGAGACTTTGTAGCCCATTTGTATCATACTATCAATTATGACTATATTTTCTGCATGTTGATTCAAGTAGGAAAATAGGAAAAATCAGTATTATGGAAATTTTAAATCAACATGTTATTTTACCTGCCTAAGTCATGCCTAAATTTTCCTTTTCTTACAGGTTCAAATTTATCTCATTCATGGGCAGTGTGATTTTAGTGAGGTAATATAAATCACAAGGCTATTTTTTGTCTTTGTTTGATGAATATTCTTGTAATCACTCTTTTTTTTTTAAAGAAAATCTAGAATTGGAATTAATATTACAGTAAACCATTGAAAACTTTTTCCATGATTCAAAGTAATTTTTTCATGATTCCAGTGATTATAAGCAAGGAATCATTAACGATCATTAAAGTAATTGTCTATTTCTTTCAGCAGTTCAATAAACTGACAAGGTTTCACAGCATCTGCATACATAAAATAAAATATGAACAATGATACCCATGACACTTTCCATAGAATCTGCTTCAAAACATGGCGTCAAATAGTTTCAACATGTATCCCACAAAGGAAAAAAGCAAAAAGGGATTTATCAGTATTTTGTTTTAAAATTCCAATACCTATAGATCTTTCAGCTAAAATAACAGGAGCAGCATCCATCATTATAGAAACTAATTTTTCATAACTAGCTGAATTCTCCATTCATGGATATAAAAACTTGAAATTTCTATTTCACAGAAATTTCTGTCTGCACTGTTTAACTACAACACCCCACTACTGGGATATGCATCCCAGGGATAAGTTCTACCCAATCACAGTGCATGATTCTTTTAACGTGCTGTTGAATTTGGTTTCCCAGTATTCTACTGAAAAATTTTGGATCTATATTCATCAGGGATACTGGCCACTAATTTTCTTTTCCTGCGGTATCCTTATCTGAGGTTGGTGTCAGAATAATGCTGGCCTTGTAAAATGAGTTTCGAAATGTTCCCTCCTCTTAAATTTTTTAGAAAAGATTGATATTCCTTTTTAAAAAAAATCTTTTATAGAGTACAATTGCTCCACAATACAACAAAGTGAATCAGCTATAGGCATACATACATCCCCACATCCCCTCTCTCCTGTGTTCTCCTCCCAACTCCCCCACCCCACACCACCCCTCTAGGTGATCACAAAGCACCGAGAGCCAATATCCCTGTGCTATGCAGCTTCCTCCCACCAGAGGTCCACTCCACATTTGGTAGGGTATATATGTCAATGCCACCCTCTCACTTTGTCCGTGCATACACTCCCCTCTCCCCAAGCCCTCACGTCAATTCTCTACATCTTCATCTTTATTCCTGTCTTGCCCCTGGTTCATCAGAACCTTTTTCTTAGATTCCATATATATGTGTTAGCATATGGTATTTTTTTTTCCCTTTCTGACTTACTTCACTCTGTATGACAGACCCTAGGTCCATCCACCTCACCACAAATAACTCAATTTCATTTGTTTTTATGGCTGAGAAATATTCCATTGTATATATATGCTACATATTCTTTATCCATTCATCTGTCAATGGACACTTAGCTTGTTTCCATGTCCTGGCTATTGTAAATAGTGCTGCAATGAACACTGTGGTAAGAGTCTCTTTGAATTATGGTTTTCTCAGAGTATAGGCCCAGTAGTGGAATTGCTGGGTCATATGGTAGATTTATTTTTAGATTTTTAAGGAACCTCCATACTGTTCTCCATACTGGCTGTATCAATTTACATTCCCACCAAAAGGGCAAGGGGGTTCCCTTTTATCTACACCCTCTCCAGCATTTTTTGTTTGTAGATTTTTTGATGATGGCCATTCTGACTGCTGTGAAGTGATACCTCAATGTAGTTTTCATTTGCATTTCTCTAATGATTAGTGATGTTGAGCATCCTTTCATGTGTTTGTTGGCAATCTGTATATCTTCTTTGCAGAAATGTCTATTTATGCCTTCTGCCCATTTTTGGATTGGGTTGTTTATTTTTCTGATATTGAGCTGCAGGAGCTGCTTGTGTATTTTGGAGATTAATTCTTTGTGAGTTGCTTCATTTGTAAATATTTTCTCCCATTCTGAGGGTTGTCTTTTTGACTTGTTTACAGTTTCCTTTGCTGTGCAAAAGCTTTTAAGTTTCATTAGGTCCCCTTTATTTATTTTTGTTTTTATTTCCATTTCTCTAGGAGGTGGGTCAAAAAGGATCTTGCTGTGATTTATGTCATAGAGTGTTCTGCCTATGTTTTCCTCTAAGAGTTTTATAGTGTCTGGCCTTACATTTAGGTCTTTAATCCATTTTGAGTTTATTTTTGTTTATGGTGTTAGGGAGTGTTCTTATTTCATTCTTTTACATGTAGCTCTCCAGTTTTCCCAGCACCACTTATTGAAGAGGCTGTCTTTTCTCCATTGTATATTATTGCCTCCTTTATCAAAGATAAGGTGACCATATGTGCATAGGTTTATCTCTGGGCTTTCTATCTTCTTCCATTGATCTATATTTCTCTCTTTGTGCCAGCACCATACTGTCTTGATTACTATAGCTTTGTAGTATAGTCTGAAGTCCAGGAGCCTGATTTCTCCTGCTCTGTTTTTCTTTCTCAAGATTGCTTTGGCAATTCGGGGTCTTTGGTGTTTCCATACAGATTGTGAAATTTTTTGTTCTAGTTCTGTGAAAAATGCCATTGGTAAGTTGATAGGGATTGCACTGAACCTGTAGATTGCTTTGAGTAGTATAGTCATTTTCTCAGTGTTGTTTCTTCGAATCGAAGAACATGGTATATCTTTCCATCTGTTTGTATCATCTTTAATTTCTTTCATCAATGTCTTATAGTTTTCTGCACACAGGTCTTTTGTCTCCTTAGGTAGGTTTATTCCTAGGTATTTTATTCTTTTTATTGCAGTGGTAAATGGGAGTGTTTCCTTAATTTCTCTTTCACATTTCTCATCATTAGTGTATAAGAATGCAAGAGATTTCTGTGCATTAATTTTCTATCATGCTACTTACAAAATTCATTGATTAGCTCTAGTAGTTCCCTGGTAGCATCTTAAGGATTCTCTGTGTATAGTATCATGTCATCTGCAAACAGTGACAGCTTTACTTCTTTTCCAACTTGGATTCCTTTTATTTCTTTTTCTTCTTTGATTGCCGTGGCTAAAACTTCCAAAACTATGCTGAATAACAGTGGGAAGAGTGGACAACCTTGTATTGTTCCTTATCTGAGAGGAAACAGTTTCAGTTTTTGACTACTGAGAATGATGTTCGCTGTGGGTTTGTCATACATGGCCTTTATTATACTGAGGTGGGTTCCCTCAATGCCTACTTTCTGGAGAATTTTTATCATAAATTGGTTTGGAATTTTGTTGAAAGCTTTTCTGCATATATTGACATCATATGGTTTATATTCTTCAACTTGTTAATATGGTGTATCACATTGATTGATTTGCATGTATTGAAGAATCTTTGCATTCCTGGGATAAACCCCACTTGCTCATGGTGTATGATCCTTTTAATGTGCTGTTGGAGTCTCTTTGCCAGTATTTTCTTGAGGATTTTTGCATCTATGTTCATCAGTGATATTGGCCTGTAGTTTTCTTTTTTTGTGAATTTTTTGTTTGGTTTGTTATCAAGGTGATGGTGGCCTCATAGAATGAGTTTGGGAGTGTTCCCCCCTCTGCTATAGTTTGGAGGAGTTTGAAAAGGATAGGTGTTAGCTCTTCTCTAAATGTTTCACAGAATTTGTCTGTGAAGCCATCTGGTCCTGGGCTTTTTTTTGTTGGAAGATCTTTAATTACAGTTCCAATTTCAGTGCTTGTGTTTGGTCTGTTTATATTTTCTAATTCTTCCTAGATCAGTCTCAGAAGGTTGTGCTTTTCTAAGAATTTGACTATTTCTTCCAGGTTGTCCATTTTATTGGCTTTTAGTAATCTCTCATGATCCTTTGTATTTCTGCAGAGTCAGTTGTTACTTCTTTTTCATTTCTAATTCTGTTGATTTGAATCTTATTTTTTCTCTTAATGACTGTCTAAAGGTTTATCAATTTTATCTTCTCAAAGAGCCAGCTTTTAGTTTTACTGACCTTTACTATTGTTTCCTTCATTTCTTTTTCATTTATTTCTGATCTTATCTTTATGATTTCTTTCCTTCTGCTAACTTTGGGGTTTTGTTGTTCTTCTTTCTCTAATTGCTTTAAGTGTAATGTTAAGTTGTTTATTTGAGATTTTTCTTGTTTCTTGAGGTAGGATTGTATTGCTATAAGGTTCCCTCTTAGAACTCCTTTGCTACATCCCATAGGTTTTGGGTCACTGTGTTTTCATTGTCATTTGTTTCTAGGTATTTTTTGATTTCCTCTTTGATTTCTTCAGCAATGTCTTGGTTATTTAGTAGCGTATTATTTAGCCTCCATGTGTTTGTAGTTTTTACAGTTTTTTTCCTGTAATTGATATCTAGTATCATAGCGTTGTGGTCGGAAAAGATACTTGATACGATTTCAATTTTCTTAAATTTACCAAGGCTTGATTTGTGACTCAAGGTATGATCTATCCTGGAGAGTGTTCCGTGAGCACTTGAGAAGAAAGAGTAATCTGTTAATTTTGGATGGAATGTCCTATGAATATCAATTAAGTCCATCTTTTTAAATGTGTCATTTAAAGCTTGTGTTTATTTATTTTCATTTTGAATAATCTGTCCATTGGTGAAAGTGGGGTATTAAAGTCCCCTACTATGATTGTGTTACTGTCAATTTCCCATTTTATGGCTGTTAACATTTGCCCTATGTATTGAGCTGCTCCTATGTTGGGTGCATAAATATTTACAATTGTTATATCTTCTTCTTCGATTGATCCCTTGATCATTATGTAGTGTCCTTCCTTGTATCCTGTAATAGTCTTTATTTTAAAGTCTATTTCATGTGATATGAGGATTGCTACGCCAGCTTTATTTTGATTTCCATTTGCATGGAATATCTTTTCCCATCCCCACTTTCAGTCTGTATGTGTCCCTTGGTCTGAAGTGGGTTTCATGTAGACAGCATATGTACAGGACTTGTTTATGTATCCATTCAGCCAGTCTATGTCTTTTGGCTGGAGCATTTAATCCATTCACATTTAAGGTAATTATAGATATGTTCCTATTACCATTTTCTGATTGTTTTGGGTTTGTTTTTGTAGGTCTTTACTTCTTATGTGTCTCCTGCCTACAGAAATTCCTTTAGCATTTGTTGAAAAGCTGATTTGTTGGTGCTGAATTCTCTTAGCTCTTGCTTGTCTGTAAAGGTTTTAATTTCTCTGTCTAACCTGAATGAGATCCTTGCTGCGTAGAGTAATCTTGGTTGTAGGTTTTTCCCTTTCATCACTTTCAATATGTCCTGCCCCCCTCTTCTGACTTGCAGAGTTTTTGCTTAAAGATCAGCTGTTAACCTTATGGGCATTTCCTTGCATGTTATTTGTTGCTTTTCCCTTGCTGCTTTTAATATTTTTTCTTTGTATTTAATTTTTGATACTTTTATTAATATTTGTCTTGGCATGTTTCTCCTTGGATTTATCCTGTATGGGACTGTTTGTGCTTCCTGGATGTCATTGACTATATCCTTTCCCATATTAGGGAAGTTTTCAACTATAGTCTCTTCAAATATTTTCTCAGACCCTTTCTTTTTCTGTTCTTCTTCTCAGACCCTTATAATTTGAATGTTGATGCATTTAATGTTGTCCTAGAGGTCTCTGAGACTGTCCTCAATTCTTTTCATTCTTTTTCCTGTATTCTGTTCTGGAGTAGTTATTTCCACTATTTTATCCTCCAGGTCACTTACCCGTTCTTCTGCCTCATTTATTCTGCTATTGATTCATTCTAGAGAATTTTTAATTTCATTTATTTTATTGTTCATCATTGTTTGTTTGCTCTTTAGTTCTTCTAGAGCCTTGTTAAACTTTTCTTGTATTTTCTCCATTCTATTTCCAAGATTTTGGATCATCTTTACTATCATTACTCTGAATTCTTTTTCAGATAGACTGCCTATTTTCTCTTCATTTGTTTGGTGTGGTGGGTTTTTACCTTGCTCCTGTATCTGCTGCATATTTCTCTCTTCTCATTTTGTTTAACTTACTGTGTTTGGGGTCTCCTTTTTCTAGGGTGCAGGTTTGTAGTTCCCATTGTTTTTGGTGTCTGCCCCCGGTAGGTAAGGTTGGTTCAGTGGCTTGCGTAGGCTTTCTGTTGGAGGGGGCTGGTGCCTGTGTTCTGGTGGGTGGGGCTGGATCTTTTCTTTCTGGTGGGCAGCACTACGTCCAGTGGTGTGTTTTGGGGTGTGAAATTAGTATGATTTTAGGCAGCCTCTCTGCTCATGGGTGAAGTTGTGTTCCTTCCTTGCTAGTTGTTTGGCATGGGGCGTCCAGCACTGGAGCTTGCTAGCCGTTGGGTGGAGCTGGGTCTTAGCATTGAGAAAGAGATCTCTGGGAGAGCTCTAGCCAATTGATATTATGTGGGGCTGGGAGGTCTCTGGTCGCCCAGTGTCCTGAAGTCAGCTCTCCCACCTCAGAAGCTCAGTTCTGACACCAGGCCAGAGCACCAAGACCCTGTCAGCCACATGGCTCAGAAGGAAAGTGAGATAAATAGAAAGAAAAAATAATAATTTTTAAAAAGTTAAAAAATTATTAAAGTGAAAAGATTTTTTAAAAATTATTGAATAAAAACATAAAAAATGTATTAATAATTTTTTAAAAAAGAAGAGAGCAACCAAACCAATAAACAAATCCAGCAATGATAAGAAGGGCTAAAAACTATACTAAGATAAACATAAAAATAAGAAACAAGTCATGGATCATGGGACCCTGGCAGTGGCGTGCTGCACAGGCTCCTGGTTTGATGTGGCTAGTGACCTGTGCTTGCACACAGGATTCTCAGTGGCTGCAGTAGCAGTGTTA
This sequence comes from Lipotes vexillifer, assembly GCF_000442215.2. Lineage (NCBI taxonomy): Eukaryota > Metazoa > Chordata > Mammalia > Artiodactyla > Lipotidae > Lipotes > Lipotes vexillifer. The sequence continues at coordinate 855,662 of NW_006770829.1, forward strand.
GCATTTCACGCCCATCCCTGGGGTCGAGCTGATAGCTGCAGCTCGTGCCCATCTTGGGAGCTCATTTAGGTGGTGCTCTGCCTTCTCTGGACAGACAGTTAAGGAATCCCCTCTCCTCACACACCCCGAAACAATGGTCTCTTGCCTCTTAGAAAGGTCCTGACTTTTTCCTGGACTCCCTCCCAGCTAGCTGTGGTGCACTAGCCCTCTTCAGGCTGTGTTCACACAGCCAAACCCAGTCCTCTCCCTGGGATCTGACCTCTGAAGCCCAATCCTCAAATCCCAGCCCCCACCTGCCCTGGCAGGTGAGCAGACAAGCCTCTCAGGCTGGTGAGTACTGGTCAACACCGATCATCTGTGAGGGAATCTCTCCGCTTTGCCCTCTGCACCTCTGTTGCTGTGCTCTCCTTCATGGCTCCGAAGCTTCCCCCATGCCCACCCCCTTCTCCACCAGTAAAGCGTCTTCCTAGTGTGGGGAAAATTTTCCTTTTTCACAGCTCCCTCCCAGAAGTGCAGGTCCTGTCCGTGTTTTTTATCTCTGTTTTTTCTTTTGCCCTACCCTGGTACGTGGGGAGTTTCTTGCCTTTTGGGAAGTCTGAGGTGTTCTGCCAGCATTCCGTAGGTGTTCTGTGAGAGTCGTTCCACATGCAGATGTATTTTTGATGTATTTGTGGGGAGACAGGTGATCTGCATTCTTACTCCTCCTTCATCTTGAAGGTTCCCCTTGATATTAATTCTTTAAATGTTTGTTAGAATTCACCAGTGGGACCACACTCTTCCTAAGATTTTCTTTGTTAGAAAATTTTTTATTAAGATTCAATCTCAGTACTTGTTATTGGTATGTTAAGATTTTCTATTTATTCATGATTCATTCTTGGTAGGTAATATGTTTGTAGGAATGTACCCATTTCTTCTAGGTTGTCCAAATTATTGTTGTATAATTGTTCATAGTAGTATCTTATGATATTTTGTATTTCTATGGTTAAAATTGTAATATCTGTTTTTTTCATTTATAATTTTCTTTATTTGAGTTCTCTGTCTTTTCCTATTCAATATAGTACCGGAAGTCCTAGCCAGAGCAATTTAGCAAGAAAAGAAAAAATGGTTACCAAATCAGAAAGGAAGAAATAAATCTAGTTAACATCTTAAGTTTTATGGTGAACATTTTTCAATATATTCAAATATCAAATCACTATGTCATTTACCAGAAACTAATACGATGTTATATGACAATAATACTTCAATAACAAATAGAAAAAAAAAAGAAAGGAAAAATAAAATTGTTTCTGTTTGCAGATGACATGATCTTATATATGGAAAACCCTAAAGAATCCACCAAAAAAAAACTGTCAGAACTAATGAAAAGTTTTGGTTTCAGGGCAGAAAAGCAACATGCAAAAATAAATTGCATTTCTGTACACAAACAACAAACAAAAGCAAATCATCAAAACATGACAAAAGAACTTTAAATAGAGGAGAAAAAAAAGGAAGAACTACAAAGACAACTTGAAAAAAAGGAATAAAATGGCAATAAGTACATACCTATTAATAATTACTTTAAATGTCAATGGACTAAATATACCAATCAAAAGACACAGAGTGGCTGACTGGATAAAAAATAAACTTTTCGATATGTTGCCTGCAAGAGACTTACTTCAGGGTGAAAGACACACACAGACTGAAAGTGAGGGATGGAAAAATTTCATGTGAATGGAAACAACGAGAAAGCAAGGATAGCAACACTCATATCAGACAAAATATACTTTAAAACAAAGGCTATAATGAAGACAAAGAAGGGCATTATATAATGGTTAAAAAATCAATACAAGAAGAGGATATTATGCTCAACATACACTCACCCAATAAGGAAGTACCTAAATATATAAAACAAATACTAACAGACATAAAGGGAGAAATAGACAATAATATTAGGAGACTTTAACAGCCCACTGACATCAGTAGATGGATTACCCAGACAGATATCAGTAAGGCAACAGAGGTCCTAAATAACATGGTAGACCAGTTGGACTTTATTGATATCTACAGGACACTATATCCCCAAGTAGCAGAACACACGTTCTTCTCAAGCATGCATGGAATATTCTCCAGAAGAGACCACATACTAGTTCATAAAATAAACCTCAACAAATTTAAAAGGACAGAAATTATATTAAGCATGTTTTCTGACCACAAAGGTATAGAACTAGAAATGAACTACAGAAAGAAAGACAGGGAAAGCACAAATATGTGGAGACTAAACAACACGCTTGATGAGCCAGGCTCATCAAGAGAAACAGAGTCAGGACCCAAATAAACAAAATAAGAAATGAATGCAAAGAAATAACAACAAACACCACAGAGATAAAAAAATATCATGAGAGAATATTGTGAATAGTTATATGACAACAAATTGGAGAATCTAGAAGAAATGGACAAATTTCTAGAAACATACAGCCTGTCAAGACTGAGTCAAGAAGAAACAGACATTTAAAAAAATATTTATTTATTTAAACCACTTTTTAAAAATTGAAGATAGTTAATTTACAATGCTGTGTTAGCTTCAGGTGTACAGCAAAGTGATTCAGTTATACACACACATATATACATATATATATTCTTTTTCAGATTCTTTTCCATTATAGATTATTACAAGACATTGAATATAGTTCCCTCTGCTCTACATTAGGTCCTTGTTTTTTATCTATTTTATACATAGTAATAGGTATATGTTAATCCTATCCTCCTAATTTATCTCTCCCCCTGCCCTGCTATCCGGATAACCACCATAAGTTTGTTTTCTATGTTTGTGAGTGTATTTCTGTTTTGTAAATAAGTTCATTCATATAATTTTTTTTTTAGATTCCACATATAAATGACATCATATGGTATTTGTCTTTCCCTGTCTAACTTACTTCACTTAATATTGATAATCTCTAGTTCCATCTATGTTACTGCAAATAAATTACCATATGATCCTGTAATCCCACTCCTGAGCATATATCCAAAGAAATAGACATTTTGAACAGACCAATCACTGTAAGTGAAATTGAATTTGTAAAGAAAAAACTCCCAGCAAACAAAATTCCAAGACCAGATGGCTTCACCCGGGAATTCTACCAGATATATAAAGAAGAACTTATACATACCCTTCTCAAATTAATACAAAAAACTGAAGAGGAAGGAACACTCCCAAATTGATTCTGTGAGGTCACCATTCCCTGATACCAAAACCAGACAAAGACACTACAAAAACAAAAATACAGGACAATATTTTTGATGTATATAGATTGCAAAAATCCTCAACAAAATGCTAGCAAACAGAATCCAACAATAAATAAAAAGGGCCATACACCATGATGAAGGTGGATCAGCCAACATAATACTCAACAATGAAAAATTGAACTCCTTCCTGCTAAATTCAGGAACAAGACAAGTATGCCCATTCTCACCTCTTCGATTTAACATAATAGTGGAAGTTCTAGCAATCAGACAAGAAAAAGAAATAAAAGGCATCCAAATTGGAAGGGAAGAGGTAAAACTAGTTGCATATGATATGATACTCTATATAGAGAACTCTCTAAAGTCTCCACCCAAAAAGTATTAGAGCTAATAAATAAATTCATCAAATTGCAGGATACAAGATTAATATACAGAAATCAGTTGCATTTCTATACACTAATAATGAAATGTCAGAAAGAGAAAAAATTTTTAATCCCATTTAAAATTACATCAAAGAAAATAAAGTTCCTATGAATATTAGGTTCCTCCTAACAAAGGAGGTGAAATACTTAACAATTTATCATTTCTATGACTATGAATATTAAGTCATCAGAGGTTTCTCACTACTGGATACATGATCACTTACATGTCATATATAGTTTCCTATATATCAGCTTCTCACACACTCAGAAAACCATGTCTGAAAGAAGGTGATGGTGATATTACTGAAAAATTATATTCAAAATTATATTATTTCTATTGTAAAAATTAGTTGATAATGAAATGTATTTGTTATTTGTAACAGAAAGAAAATTTAAAGATACCTCAAACAGCCCACATCAGTGATGCCCCTTAATAGTTGAGAATAAATAACCTGGTAGATAGAGAACCAGACAACAAATATAAAGAATACAGAGGGAAATATGCCAACAGATATGATAAAGCTGTCAGAACCTACATAATTTTAAAAACTAGTGCCAAGAAAAGAATCACACTTAAACTATGCCTGCATATTGTTTCTGTCATGTCATTTTAGGTAGAAAGTACCTTTTCAGTTAATGGTATATAGATAATTATATCATGTGAATTTAGTTTATCTTGACAATTTTTTGTTGTTGTTTTTTAATAACTAGTTAAGATCTCTTTAAGGGTAATTGCGTAGAGAATCTGAACAAATATTCTGAATCAAAAAAAGTAACTGATATTTTGGTGTCAAGAGGAATTTTGATATTACAATTTAAGTGTCAAATTTTCGTGATCAGGTAAACAGTAACCAGTAAAAAAAAAAAAAAAAAAATCATACTTAAAGGGACTAATTCTTCCTTACTTATTTAATATGTAACATTTCAGGTGTGCTGCCAGGCTAGATTGAGGAGCAATTTTATTATCTCTTTGCCTATCTTGGTCCTTTCACAGGAAACAAGATTTAATGACATACATCCCTTAACAGATTCTACTTCTTTCTGCATAGGACAATTACAATTTGAGGATTCATCTGTTGCAAAACTAACCTGGAGTTGCAAAAATAACGTGTTGAATATTTTTGAGTCATCTGGAAAAATTATTTGCCTGCAGAAGCCAATTATCAGTACCAGGAGAGCTCACGTATTAGTAGGAGAGAAATTGTTTAACATTGCACTCAGCATTGTTGTTGCATTAGAAGCTAAAGGGTAAATTTAAAATTTTTTATTATGATTAATAAAAGGCTTACTGCATTCCATATTTCTTCAGAAAGAATTAAAATGCAAGCACTGATGTTTAATAAGGGGGATTAACACGATAGACAATTACTATGAAAACATTGAAAATATCTTATCATACTTTTAATAACTGTCCCTTTAAAGATACAGATCTCTCCTCATGATTCATGTACTTATTGTCTTTTGTCTCTAAAATCTAAATTTCTTAATAGAAAGCTTCAAAGAAATCAGTAAAGTTCAAACGAAACAAGTTAAAACTTATTAATTGTGACTCAGCATAAGCATTTCCTATTTCTAATGTCAAGATTTTGTTATATTACAAAAGGCTGCTACATGCCCTTTAATCAATTTAACATTTTATTTAAAGGAACATGTGCACTGTGTGTGTCAAGCACTGTGCATTATGGATACAAAGAAAAATAAGATGTAGTTTCTGCATTCAATAAGCTCAGCATGTAAGAAAACAATCTTATAAAAATAATTCCAATACCGTACACTAAGTTAATGGAACGTCCCATAAATAAAACATGGAAAAAGTGCTTCTGCTAGCTTAAGGTTCAAGTTTTCCTGGAGGGAGTAATGTTTGAATTGAGCCAAGATGGTTGACTTAAATAAAAGAGGGTGGAACTACAAACCCAAAGACAGTCATACATTCTGATATATCTTTAAGTCACACTTCCAGTTGCACCTAGGAGTAACCTAAAGCTAACATTTCGGATCTGATTTATGTTGGTACTGTGTAGAGAACGAAGTAGCAGGAACACTCATCAAGATATGAACTTATTTTTAACAGCAGGATACAATAATCAGGAAAAACATAATTATTATATTATTACTATTATCAGTTATTCATAGCCTAATATGTGTTTGTTTTTACTTTAACATATACCAAGAGTGAGCAGGATTGTAAGAAAGTAACATTAAAATGAATAAACTTGGAACAACTTTCAGATAAGAAGTTGTCAGAAGAATGCCTGAGAAAAGTTTTATAAACAATTCAAGTCCTTTGGGCCTACATTCCAAGTTTGCCTTGTTCAAATCTGAATGGTCTTGAAGAAATAAAAGCCAAGGTCTGCACTGTAGGGAAGCCCAATGCCCCTCTGACAACTCAAATACTACTTCAAAGCTCTGTTTTATTTAGAAATACTAGCAAAGAAGGCATGAATAGCAGGGTAAAAAGTAACTCATTGCCTCTTACTACAAAAAATTAATGGGGACCTGGCTTACAATGCACAGATATAGTTTCTGGCAGGTAGTGGCCCATTTTCTATGCAAATTTTAAAAGTAAGTAAAATATATCTTTTGGTGTCTTGGCTTCTCTTTGTTGTACTTACTTTGTACTTTTGCTGTACTCTTTCGTGATAACATTAGTAAAAACAAATCTTAGATTTAGAGAGCCTTATTTTCCTGATCTGCAAACTTGCCATAAGTATTTCACATGATTGACAGGAGAATTCAACACCTAAAACAATTCTTGGCCTAGAGCATCACTGAAAATGATAATTTCCCTGTGTGTCCTATCACGGACCTTCTACCACCTTAGAAGCCTGGAAGCCTAACGCTATTTTTTTTTCTTCTCCACTTACATTCATATAAAACTCATTCATACTATGGTGTAAATGACTAAATTACACCTTGCAACTGTAAGTGGAAGATTTTGTTTTAGCAAGACTCTTGTCTTGCCAAGCCAAACATGTAGCAGCTGAGTAGGAACTTCTAATATCAATATAATGGCAGAGGAGGGTGAGGAGACAGGAAGCACAGCAAATGCCCTGGTCTCTTTTTAACGTATATTCATCGTGCTTCTCGAACAGGTGGTTTGATTGTCTTAACTCAAAAATGTGTCATATTTATTTTGTATAAAGAATGCAGTACTTGAAGCCAGGTGGCTGGATTCTCAGAAAATCAAATGCTAAAACTGATTAAACTGAAGCAAAACAAAACTAAACTACTTCACAACTTTGTAAATACTAAATGTAACTATTATAGAAGGAGCCATATTAGCAATTGTGTCTGACATTGTCAAACACACAAAAAAGGCTATGTACTTAACCTTCTTGTCATCATATTTGGATTTTTTATTAAAGGAAATTAGGATGCTATTATTAACCATGCACAGCTGTCTGTACAGTGAGGTCTGGGCTCATTTAGGATTATGATCTCTGATTTTTCTTATTTAGCATAGTGACAAATGGCTCATCAGTGCCCCATTCTGCACTACATACCTGCCTTTCCACAGAGTTCATTTTCTCTTACACCTCAGTTTTTCTGGCCTCTCTGATGTCTGTTTCTATGCATTGAATTCATATGTAATCATTAGCAGAAAAACAGAATATAATAACATAGTTATCAGAGGAGAACTACCAAATGCAACCTACCATATTCACACCTTTCTTTTTTTCCCATTCCCAAGTAATACACACATGTGCATGACCATGTGCGTGTGCACACAAATATATAAAAATCATACTCTATCTTCAAAGCCTTGTCATCTGGCTCGTATCAAATAAAGCAGATAAACCCATTATTCCATCTTATTACATCTGGTAGCAACAGTTCCAATTTAGGTGATTTTGTTTTAAGGAGTTTTGGAACAAAGTAACAAAATAAGGACTTTCACAGGAGGTTAGATTTAATTGTTTTATAGCCTTATGGTGGAAAATAATGCTATTTAGGATTCTAGCTCCCCTCCAAAAATCTACAGAATTTCAAAATTGTATTAATTTTCATTATATTTCTACACTAGTAAGACAATAGGGTATAGGCACAAACCAATGATATTTCATTAAATTATGGTGGCTAAAGACATGAAGCCATTAAAACAACTGTCTTAATTGTGAATTTCCCCCTCATTCTGGAACTGTCCTTAGGCAAAATCATGAAGCCTATCTTCAGAGATGCCCTCTGCATTCCAGGGCTTCTCTTTCCCAGCTCTGTTATCTGATCCCCCAAAGCAATCCCCTGGGGCAAAGGCTCTCAGCTTGAACTGATGACCCTCAGTTCTCTATGCCATGACATTTTCCCAGCTCTTCTCTAGATCAGAAGTTATCTATCCAGTGTCCAGTCATCTGTCTGCTTTCCAAAGGTAAAATAAATATATAAGTAAACACAAAAACAAATTATCTATGCTAAAAGTTAATGTTGACTTCCCCTTCACGATACCATTTTAACACAGTAATTACATAAATAAAATGACAATCGTAGATATTTGAAAAAACATTTTAGGGGATCATTTATTCATCCACTATCCATCAACCACATCACACAGAAGGTTTTCTACCAATGTGAGTTGAAAAAGAAAACGGATCCAGGATGGGGCATCCTGGTACAGTGATCAAACACATGGATCTTAAAATCAGTTGGATTAGAAACCTCCAGTTGGGGAAAGTATATATTATTGGGGGGAATTTATTTAACTTTCTTAAGAGTCAGTAAATAGGAAAAATTAAGGCATCCATGCATAGGGTGGCCATGAGCATTAAGTAAAACATAGCATTAGCAGTTCAATACACATTAACTACTAATATAATTATCACTGTAATTACAATTGTTTAAAAATAGGAATATGGGGCAAAAAATGGAAATTTCTAGAGGGCACACTATATGTCACACATTCTATTGGGCAATTCATAAATGTAGTACTGTTATATCTCAATTATTAGCCTTTTTCTGCATATTATCTTCTATCTGATCTATTATTGTTAATTTAAGGCACCTCTTAGTTGAATAAAACCATACACAAAGACTCAAAGAAACAGTTAAATATTTTTTAGGAGAAATAATTCAATTTATTTATTCTTAGCAATTTTTTTAAAAAATTTCTTGAAACTATGTTAGACTAGGGCAGGGGGAAACAAGAAGGGGAAATACCTAGAGAACAAGCCATGGAGGGAGCCAAATTCCTGATATGGGAAGAGGAATAAAGGTCACCTGTGGTGAGGCTCATGTATGATAGAGAGAATCAGCACCAAATTAATTTTGAGTGTGTACTTCCTGATGATAAATCATCTGTGAATAACCCACCATTTAACTGTCCTTCACCTCTGGAAGTCCAAAAACAGAGTCAGGTTTGTTTTTTTTGTTTTTTTTTTGCGGTACACTAGCCTCTCACGGTTGCGGCCTCTCCCGCTGCGGAGCACAGGCTCCGGACGCACTGGCTCAGCAGCCACGGCTCAGGGGCCCAGCCGCTCCGCGGCATGTGGGACCCTCCCAGACCAGGGCACGAACCCGTGTCCCCTGCATCAGCAGGTGGACTCTCAATCACTGCGCCACCAGGGAAGCCCCAGAGTCAGGTTTTATATACTTACTATGGGGATCAGGCTAAAGGATAAACTTCAATTTCCAATCAGCATAGAACCAAACATTTCAGTTACAAATATTCCCTCAGCTGGGGACCTAGTATACACCCAACACTCATGTACATGTTATCTACTTTTATCTCCAGAACACTACTGTTAGGTTAATAGATATTAACCTAACTGTACAAGTGAATAACTGAGGCTTAGTTTTCTCAATCTTAAGTACCTTACTCAATGTCACATATGTAGTATAGGTGGAATATAGACATGTGTCTAAATGATTCCTTGATATACTCAACATAAATCCTGCAGTACTGTTACTGTTTTTCCCCACAGAGGTAATGGTGACAGAGACCTTAGACATAAGAGAAGGAGGAACAAAAAGCAAGATTTTCAAACTCAGTAGGATAAAGTTATACATTCATATTCTACAAACATAGAAAGGCAAATACTATACAATCTAACTTATATGTGGAATCTAAAATAGTCAAACTCATAGAAGCAGAGAGTAGAACAGTGGTTCCCAGGGGCCAGGGGTTGGAGGAGATGGGGAGATGTTGGTCAGAAGGTACAAAGTATCAGCTGTTCAAAATCAACAAGTTCTGAAGAGCTATGTACAGCATGGTGAATATAGTTAACGATATTATATGGTATACTTGAAATTTGCTAAGAGGTGCATTTTCACCACACAAAAAGAAACAGAATATTAACTATGTGAGATGATGGCTATGATAATTAGCTTGATTATGGTGATCGTATTACATTGTATACATATATCAAAACAACAAGTTGTACATCTTAAATATATATGTTTTAATTTGTCAACTATACCTCAATAAAGCTGAAAAAAACACACCTCATGCTATAAATACATGGATATTTTAATTTAATATTTACTATTTCTAAAGCAAAAAGGAGAGGAGACTACAGCAAAAGAAAAACAAAAATAAAAATGCAAGAGCTAGAAAGCAGACTTGAAAAACTGAATCCTGAGACAGCTATTTAAAAGCAAGAAAGCATCCAATCTGCACCACAGAATCCCCAAAGTAATCAGTAATTGGTGACATCAAGTATGTGCAACAAGTATGCATGGGTAAAGATGACAATGGAGTCAGAAGGATTGTGGTACATCATTTTAAGAAGATCTCTACTTCCACTTTGTATAGACAACTAAATCTCTATCTTAATCAGTTTGGGATGCTATAAAAAAAAACCACAGTGTGTGGCTTATAAACAAGAGAATTTTATTTCTCACAGTTCTAGAGGATGAGAAGTCCAAGATTAAGGCACTGACAACTTCAGTGCCTGGTGAGAGCCCACTGCTTGGTTCATAAATGCCCATCTCTTTGCTGTGTCCTCACATGGTGAAAGGAGCAGGGAGCTCTCTGGGGTCTCTTCTATTTTTTTGAATTTAAAAATTTTTTTTGGCTAAGCTCTTGTTAAAGACTTTTTTTTTTTTTAAATTGGGGTATAGTTGGTTTACAATGTTGTGTAAGTTTCTACTGTACAGCAAAGTGGAGTTCCCTATGCTATACGGAAGGTTCTCATTAGTTATCTATTTTATACGTATTAGTGTATACATGTCAATCCCAATCTCCCAATTCATCCTCCCCACCTCCACCCCCTGCTTTCCCCCATTGATGTCCATACATTTGTTCTCTACATGTGTCTATTTCTGCCTTGCAAACTGGCTCATCTGTACCATTTTTCTAGATTCCACATATATGCGTTAATATATGATATTTGTTTTTCGCTTTCTGATTTACTTCACTCTGCATGACCGTCTCTAGGTCCATCCACGTCTATGCAAATGACCCAATTTCGTTCCTTTTTATGGCTAATATTCCATTGTATATATATACCACAACTTCTTTATCCATTCATCTGTCAATGGGCATTTAGGTTGCTTCCATGACCTGGCT
>NW_006770830.1:0-236 GCF_000442215.2 Lipotes vexillifer
TAGCCAGGTCATGGAAGCAACCTAAATGCCCATCGACAGACAAATGGATAAAGAAGATGTGGTCCATATATACAGTGGAATATTACTCAGCCATAAAAGGAATGAAATTGGGTCATTTGCAGAGATGTGGATGGATCTAGAGAGTGTCATACAGAGTGAAGTAAGTCAGAAACAGAAAAACAAATATCGTATATTAACACATATATGTGGAACCTAGAAAAAATGGTACAGATGAA
>NW_006770831.1:0-269 GCF_000442215.2 Lipotes vexillifer
AGCCACCCAAGTCCAGGAAGTGCAGAGAGTCCCATACAGGATAAACCCTAGGAGAAACACACCCAGACACGTATTAATCAAACTAACAAAAATTAAATTCAAAGAAAAATATTAAAAGCAGCAAGGGAAATGCAACAAGTAACAAACAAGGGAATCCCCTTAAGGTTATCAGCTGATTTTTCAGTAGAAACTCTGCAGCCCAGAAGGGAGTGGCATGATATATTTAAAGTGATGAAAGGGGAAAACCTACAACCAAGATTACTCTACCC
>NW_006770832.1:0-1376 GCF_000442215.2 Lipotes vexillifer
TCTTAGGTTAGTCTCTTAAACACACTGGCTAATCTTATCTGACTAATAAAGGAATTAGAGCAGACTCAGTTTGCAAACTCAAATAATTTCAAGTTTCAGGCAGATAAAATCAGCAATTGATAGTTATTTGACAACCAAGGTGAATTTTCACAAACATAGAAAAAGCCAACTTCTATACCTGTTAGGAGTCAGAATGGTGACTGGGGTTACCCTGGTGCTTGCATAGTCAAAATGCATTTAGAAGTGTGTGTCTTTGTGTGTGTGTAACTAATTAAGATATCTTCAGGGGCATAGCATTTTATGATAAGATCCTCTTTAGAATAAATTTAAGGTTTAAAATTCTATGATTTTTGTAATGTTATCTCTAATTTGAACATCATAATCAGAGTAGCTTTTAAGCTGATTTCTCTTGTTTCAAATTTCATAACACTCAGTATTTTAAGATTTTCCTCTTTCATGGAAATGATAAACAGCAAACAGATATTAGAGGAGTTTTGGAACAGCTGTATGCAAAATCATGCTGCCTCTTTATCTAGAAAAAAACCAGGATCAATGTGAATACTGCTATGCCTGATTTTATTTCATTCTCTAGGAATGAATTTTTAATGGCTTTATTAAGATATAATTCACATACCATAACAGCTCTATTAAGATATAATTCACATACCATAAAATTCCCCCATTTAAAGTACAGACTCAATTTTTTTTAATGTAGCATCAGAGCTGTGCAATTATAACTACTGCCTCATTTTAGAATATTTTCATCACCCCCCCCCCAAAAAAATACCCGTATTCATAAGCAGTCATTCTGCATGCCCCACCCCTACTACCACCTAGCATCTGGCAAACACTAATCTACTTTCTGTTTCTATAGAATTGCCTATTCTGGAAATTTCATATAAATGTAATCATATAGTAGGTGGCATTGTGTGTCTAGTTTCTTTCACTCAGCATAATGTGTTCAAGGTCCACCCACATTGTTGTGTGTATCAGTATTTAATTCCTTTTAATTGTAGAATGATATTCCTCTGTATGGGTATATCACATTTTATTTATTCATTAATCAGTTTATGTTTCCACATTAGTTATATGGGTAATGCTGCTATAAACGTTCATGTACAAGTTTTTGTATGGCTGTATGTTTTCATTTCTCTTGGGCCTATGCCTAAGTGTAAAATCACTGAGTCATAGAGTAACTCTATGCTTAACATTTGAAGAAACTGTCAGACTCTTTACCAAAGTGGCTATACAATTTCACAATCAAACCAGCAATATATTAGGCTTGGGATTTTCCACATCCTTGCCAACACTTGCTTTTTTTAACATCTTTATTGGAGTATAACTGCTTTACAATGGTGTGTTAGTTTCTGCTTTAT
>NW_006770833.1:0-224 GCF_000442215.2 Lipotes vexillifer
TCCCTGGTGGCGCAGTGGTTGAGAGTCCGCCTGCCGATGCAGGGGACACAGGTTCGTGCCCCTTTCCGGGAAGATCCCACATGCCACGGAGTGGCTGGGCCCGTGAGCCATGGCCGCTGGGCCGGCGCGTCCGGAGCCTTTGCTCTGCAACGGGAGAGGCCACAACAGTGGGAGGCCCGTGTATTGCAAAAAAAAAAAAAAAAAAAAAAAAAAAAAAAACTTTT
>NW_006770835.1:0-339 GCF_000442215.2 Lipotes vexillifer
GTGAAGTAAGTCAGAAGGAGAAAAACAAATACCGTATGCTAACACATATATATGGAATCTAAACAAACAAAAAAAGTGGTCCTGAAGAACCTAGGGGCAGGACAGGAATAAAGATGCAGATGTAGAAAAGAGACTTGAGGACACAGGGAGAGGGAAGGGTAAGCTGGGATGAAGTGAGAGAGTGGCATGGACACATATACACTCCCAAATTTAAATAGATAGCTAGTGGGAAGCAGCTGCATAGCACAGGGAAATCAGTGGTGCTTTGTGAACACCTAGAGGGGTGGGATAGGGAGGGTGTGAGGGAGACACAAGAGGGAGGGGATATGGGGATATATG
>NW_006770836.1:0-356 GCF_000442215.2 Lipotes vexillifer
GTGACAATGGCAGTATGAAGCAAAGAGAGGAGAATAAGAGTAAAAAATTTAGTAGTACCTTGGCGAAGCTGGGTAAATGATGGGTGGTGGTGTCACGTCAAAGCATGGGCAAGTGATTGTGGCAAATATAGGTTATTTCTTGACTATATGACTTCAGTTAAGGTACCTAAGCCCTCTAGGCTGCAGTCTCCCAACCTGTAAAATGGGGATAAAACCTGGCTTCCTCCAAGGTTTCTGTGAGGATCTAATGAGAAATGGAAGTAAGAGTTGAGTCCAGTAGTCAGTTTTTAATGCATATAAACTAATGTGAGGATAAGGGTAAGAATACTTGCTATCATTTATTGAATACTTATTAT
>NW_006770837.1:0-203 GCF_000442215.2 Lipotes vexillifer
GCGGAGATCACCTTCCTCCCCACAAATACACGAGAAATACATCTACACGTGGAACAACTCCTACAGAACACCTACTGAATGCTGGCAGAAGGCCTAGACTTCCCAAAAGGCAAGAAACTCCCCACGTATCTGGGTAGGGCAAAGGAAAAATTAATTAAAAACAGAGACAAAAGAATAGGGACGGCACCTGCACCAGTGGGAGG
>NW_006770838.1:0-4666 GCF_000442215.2 Lipotes vexillifer
AAAAAAAAAAAAAAGGAAAAAAAAGAAAGAGGGATGATGCAGGGACAGGGAGATTATAGCCTCTACTATTCTTACCAAGCCTTGATCCACTGGCAGCCTGTTCCTTAACCCATACTGCCTGCAACTGTGGTCCATGAGCTCTGCCAGGGCACATGGCTATCATGAAGGAACCTACTTGCCCTCAAGGTGGGACGGGGAGGATGTTAGCTTTCTCAGGCAAAACCAGGTACAAACTGACCCAACCTTTTTGGATACTCTCAAATATCTAGGGCTTTTCTTGGGGAATAAACTGCTTTGTTCTGTGTACAACTTCATAGATACAGCAATGTGTATTGACTTACACAAATAGCTAAGACATTGTATATAAAAAAGTTTGTTGAAAAGCATGTAGCAAACTTCCATTTCAGTAAAAAAAATGTATACATATTTACATGTACCAAAAAATCCAGCTATGCATACAAAAGGTCTTAGAAACAGCTACCTAAGGGGAGGGAAGGTGGCAGGCAGGTGTTTTAATCTAAATCTCATATTTCTGCAATGCTTCGAAGTTTTACCAAAAGATTAAAATAGTTTTATAATCAAGAAAAAAGAAAATAAACACTAAAACTTCAAACTTCTTGGGCTTCTTTTAGACAGTTTTTAAACTTAGTTTCCTAAAGGACAATATAAAATAGAGTCATTTGGTGATTAAGAAATTACTCTCCAGATCATTCTGGCTGCCTTCTAGGCCAAAATGTTTCCACCGTTTTGCCTGCATTCAGTTCAGCTAAGAACAATGCAAAGCGATAAAAGCGTGAACAACTTAAAGAATGAACTTTATATTTTTTCCACTGAATTGGCCACATCTGTCTGATTTTTTCAGCTCTGTCAAAATAAGTATATTTGTGTAGGCCTTAACTAATCCCTGCCTCAGAGAAAACTACACTTTTTCAAAGGGTTGTTCTTTAGATCCTCAATTTAGTTTTTTGAATATGCCATCTTGTAAACTGGACAGATTTTTCTGGAATCTGGTGATCCTTTCCAGAGGCTCTCAGTAGAATCTTTTACTCATGATCATATTGGGTCCCTACTTCTTGTCCATTTTAAGAGTTCTTAATGGAAAACTAGATTAAGTGTTTGGAATTTAAGGCAAAAATTACTAGTATTTTGTTAAAAAAAACATACTGGCCTATGTGGTTGGTATTTGCAAGCTGTCATTCTTAAGAGGTTAGCTATGCTCTGAAGGTCAGGTTAAGTAATAGAGAAAGATATCATAGCATTCATAAAATTGTTTAGAATGAGCAAATTACCACACTAGTTAAGGCAATTATTTAACAGTCAATTTTTTTTCTGAAGATAAAATGTAAACACTTCTAAGAAGAGCAAGTAGACCAACTTAAACTAAATTTTCTCTGTATCTCCTTCCCAAATTATTTTAGTTTTAGTTATATTATTATATCATCTGCCAATTGTGTGAGACAAAACAATTTCCTTGGATTCCTCCATTTACCCTGGCAAGATTAGCTAGTGTCTCTAGATGGTCCCAAGACATCCTAGGTGTTTCCTGCTTGGGTGCATACATCAGCCAACAATGTGCAGGCTGTTCGTCTACCTTCCTAAGTAGCGCCTCCTGCACATTAGAATAGTTCTGAGCATCCTGGGGTTTTGTGAGTCAGATGAGTACAATCCTATATTATCTTATCATCATTTTTTTCCCACATACACAGAAATCAATCTTTGTTAAACAGATGCATTTTCTTCCTAACCATCAAACATATACAACCAGCAGCACTTCTTTTGGCTATGGTTGACTTGTTTAGGTCAATATCTAGCATGAAACCTACTAAATGGGGCAGAGAGCAAATAAGAGGAATCTGGACTGGTACACCAAGGATATGTCTTTGGATATAAACTTTTCAAGGATGTTAGTAGAACAAACTGAATCTTTAGTCTGTGGAATTAACATCCTATTTTCTGATATTCCATTGTTACTAATATGATGCCATAACAGTAGTTAAAAACAAAGGAAGCAGTGACTTCTGAAAGAAACTCAGGTGGATCGGTAATCCCCCTTTTCTCAGTTAAGCTGGATCAGGCTGGTTTGTGTTGTTTGCACCAAATATTAGAAATAACATTTTTTCTTTAGCTTGTTTGGTAACTATTAAAAAATACCCCACTGCTACCACCACCAATGACAAAGGAAGCAGGATGAGTAAATGGGGGAAATCACTTTCCATGAGGCAATTGTAAGCAATCTGCAGACACATTTTCCTTTCATCACTAAGTATTTAAACTTCATACTTAGAAATACCTATAGCCTTTACTCCTGTATGCTTTACGTATAATTGTTTAAGAAGTTGTAATGACTAAAGTCTCTTTCGTTAGTCATGAAATTCAATTAAATGTCTTACATGTCCAGTAGGCACTGTCATAGTTCAAGGTTAACATGAGGGCCTCTTGTTGGAAATTGGATAAAATGTTGTATTATTTAAATTGGGGGTGTGTAGGAAGGACTCAGTTGAAATGATAGGATGAACATGCATTCACATCATATTGAAACATGAGCTTTGTTGTGAAAACATGTATTATGTGGGAATCCTCCAATTTCCTACACTTGATACGAATCTTTACTGATTACACTAATCTCTTGTTTCATATGTTTACCATAGAAAGCTTTAAGAAGAAATGGAAAACAAGGTTAAGTTCACATACACAGAATCTCCAAGTAAGATTTCTTGCGAGTGAAACAAATCAAAAGTTTCTCATTATTAAAATCTATAACTGGTGCCAACCTGGTTCACAGGATGTTTCCAGAATCAAGAGGGGTGGTTGTCCCCTCCCTGAATCACATACTCATTATCTTTCTACTAAAACCAGGTGGCCAAGGGTTCATCTCTGACAATAAAGGTGCTCCAGGGGAAATTATGACAATCATTCTACTGTTTGAATTTTCCATTGCGATACCAAGCAACTGCTCAGTGAAATTAGCAGAGAGATATTTTGTCAGAAAATTTGTCTGCTAACTGGGTCAAAATAGCAGCTGTACTTGGAAGTTTAAATCAACATTCCTTTTTAAGTGTCACTGATTCAGAAAATTGAATGTGTTGGGACCTTAAAGACTCTTAGGTCATTCAGGGATCATGTGCAAAATTAATGCAATTAAAACACAGATAAGATGGGAAATTTCTGTGTGTTTGCTGTAAATATACATACTCTGAATTGCTATCTTCTTGCAAAAGCACAGGAGGACCAAAAAACCTTTTCAAAATACAAATTTGAATATGTTTGGGTCTCACCTTCCCACCCACTAATGCCTTTTATTGGCTTCCTATTGTTCTTAGAATAGAAGACAAACTCCTTAACTAGTCTATAAGGCTCTGCTTCAGTTGGTCCCTACCCTCCTCTCAAGCTACTGTCTTCCTTTTTGCTCTCAGCATCCCAGACTCACTGGCCTTCTTTTGGGAAACTGTACTCTCCGTACAGCTTCTCAGGTCTGGACTGTACACATGTTGCTCCCTGTATACCCATCTTTTATTTATTGCTATTTCACCTCCTGCTTCTCCTTTCCATCACCACCACCATTAACACTGCTACCACCATCACCCTAACCACTATTCTTACTGAAATACACACACACACACACAGAAACAGAAACACACATACCTTCAAACTCAGCTCACATGCTATATTCAAAGAGATATATTTCCTGATGTGTTCCACATGCCCTCAAAAAAGGCAGGTCTCCCTGCTACAAAATCTTCTAGCACTGAACAGCACTTATTATTACTTTAATTTTGCTTATATTTTTGGACCTTTTAGTTAATGCCCATCTCTCCGTGAAAGCTGGGACTCTGTTTCTTCTTATTGTTATTTAGCCAACATCTAGCATGAAACCAGGATACAGTGAATTCTAATACTTAAATATTGCTGAAATGACAGTATGAGTGAATCAATCAAATCTATCAAATTTGTGTCTCTTTTCTATATAGATGGCTAATCCACTGAGCAAAATTCAACCTGAAGGAGGAATAAAAGAAAGGAACATTTGTTGAACTCAGCTGTTTTATAAGGACTGGGCTAACTGTTTGCACGTATTAATACCAGCAACTACCCAGTAAAGTAGGTATTCTATTCCCTTTTAAGAGATGGAGAACCTCAGACTCACTTGAGGCTTAGTAACTCATCCAACAACACACATCTGGGAAGAGAAAGTAACATGGTTAAACTGAAGTTTGGAGGGTTTTGTATTTTCTTAGGGTTTTCTATGAAATGTGGAGCCATGTTTATAACTGCATTAAATGGGCATTTGCATAATTTGAATTTGGGATGACTTTATTTTAAAGCACTGAAAATACTTTTGAATGCTGGCCCTAGAAATTGTGGAAAATGGAATGTAACAAAAACTGAAGAAAGGTCACAAACTGAACCCACTTTTTTAGTGTTGGAAATTTAATGACGTAATCGCTTTACATGAAAATTAGAGAGCATACTCTTAGAATTACTAGTAAAGAGCTAAGCAGGATTTCAGAACTTGAAACATGATTTCACCTAATTTATCACCTTGGGGCCATTTATGTGTTCACAGTTTTACCCTTCCAAAACCTGCCTCTAGATCTGACGATTCTTTTTTTTTTAATAAATTTATTTATTTATCTTTGGCTGTGTTGGGTCTTCGTTTCTGTGCGAG
>NW_006770839.1:0-2819 GCF_000442215.2 Lipotes vexillifer
CTACTGGAGAACAGACTTGAGGATATGGGGAGGGGGAAGGGCGAGCTGTGATAGGGCGAGAGAAAGACAAGGACATATATATACTAACAAACGTAAGGTAGATAGCCACTGGGAAGCAGCCGTATGGCACAGGGATACTGGATCGGTTCTTTGTGGCTACCTGGAGGGGTGGGATAGGGAGGGTGGGAGGGAGGGAGACAAAGAGGGAAGAGATATGGGAACATATGTATATGTATAACTGATTCACTCTGTTATAAAGCAGAAACTGACACACCATTGTAAAGCAATTATACCCCAATAAAGATGTTAAAAAAAAAAAAGAAGAGACACAAATTGCCATTAAGCACATGAAAACATGTCCAAAATTATTAGTCAAAATTATGCAAACTGAAACCACAGTGAGATACCACTTCATACCCTCTAGTGTGCATATAATTTTTTTAAAAGCAAGGGTTGGCAATGATGTGGGGAAATTGGCCCTTTCAAGCATTGCTGGTGCAAATATGAAAAAGAAAATAGTTTGGCCGTTCCTCAAAAAGTTAAACACAGAGATACAGTATGGCCCAGGAACTCCACTCCCAGGTACATGTCCAGGAGAAATAAAAAAGATATGTTCACACAAAACCTTGTATATGAGTGTCATATTGTCGTATCATTATTCATAATAGCCAAAAAGTGGAAACAACCCAACTATTCGCCAACTGATGAATGGAAAAATAAAATGTGTTACATCCACACAATGAATATTATTCAGCCATAAAAAGGGTGAAGGACAGATACATGCTCCAACCTGGATGCACCTTGAATACATTTTGCTTACTGCAAAAGTCAGACACAGAAGTCCGCACATTGTGTGGTTCTATTCATATGAAATGTCCAGCATAGGAAAATCAACAGAGACAGAAAGACCCAGGGCTGGGGTGAAAGGGGAGGACAGAATGAGAATGACTGATACTAGGCATGAGGTTTCTCTTGGGGATGATGAAAATGTACTGGAATTAGAGATGGTGATTGCAAAACCTGAGTATACTAAAAGCCGCCGAATCACACAGTTAAAAAAAAAAAATGTGAATTGATGGAATGTGTATTATATCTCAGTCAAAAGATAATATGACTTAACATTTTTATAGTCATTACTCTTGATCAGTTTCATGATGGAATTCCCACAGTGACTTCAATGGAGTGGCTTGTTTGGGATGATATTTGAGGCTCAACCCTTTGGGACTAGATGTTCATTTTGAGCTGTTGAATGATGGTGAGGGCCAGCCAGTATATTTTCTTCACGGAGGATCAATCCCCATATGTATCCTTGGTTTGAAGCCTTGTCTTTTTCTCTTCATATTCCTGAAACAAGTTCCTAGGAAATACATTCACAATAGTGAGAGGTGTTGACATCTTCCTGGCAAAAGTCTTAACTTATTCACAGGTCAAACTTCACATCTCCTTATTACTAGCTGCCCGGGGAGCGCCCTGAATCAAAGTAGGGCTTATGAAGACGGACCTTGCATTTCAGCATGCACTTAAAATACCCACCAGGCTGATCGCATGGGGAAAATAACTTTATTTACATGAGACAAGTACAAATTCAGCACAACACAATGAGGTAGAGTATGGGTGCTGGTGCCTGATGGCCTGAAATCAAATGCTATTTGAACACCACGTGTACCTGGGAAGGTTAGTTACTTAGCCCTTCTGTTTCTCAGTTCCCTGGCCAGTGATGTGGAAATATTAGTAGGACCTGCTTATTTGTATTGTGTTCTCAGGCTAAAATTTAGTAAATACAAAGCCTGAAGAAAAATGATGGGTACTTCATAAGTGCTACCTACATAAATGTTCAAGTATTAAATGCCTGGAAGAATAAGCAGGTTGTCTCCAGAAAGGGCACCTAGGAGGCTACAAACAGGAGGATAGAGCCGACTTGTTCACATTGATGACATGAGTAAGAAGTTTTAGAGCTCATGGAAAGAATATTATTTCTTGTGATGCACTGTGCGGTGGGCAGAGTAGGGGCTGTGACCCATATTTTATGGTTCAGGGCACTGAAATTTACAGAGATTGAGTAACTTGCCCAGAGTCACAACACTGATGAGTGATGGGTCTGAGGCAGGGGAGGGAGTTGTTTCCTTGGGGATAGAGATTCCTGAACACATGGACATGAGATCATGCCCTGGATACACAAACCAAGAGCTCTCCTCCCTCCCTTTTCCACATCCTCCTGCCCCAAGGATGCCGCAGGGAGACAGCTGGTACTCGGACGAGGTGCCTGGCCCAAGAGAATGGCTCAAATCTGGACCCACCTCCTGGCTCTACGTTTCAATCCCTGACCCCAAATACAATGCCCTTCCTCCAAATGCAGACCCCCCGATGGACCGGGGTATCCAAATATGTGTGCATCTCCCCTCCCTTCCCCCTCAGCACTTGATTCTAGCAGCTGATTTGCACTGAGACTTCCTGGTGGTCAGGTGACCACCCTGAATGACCAGTAGTCTACTTGACTCCCTAACTGACTCAAAACCCAGGACATTCCAAACCAACTGCCCACATGACACTTGCACAGAGAATTAGCATCATCTTCAACTGATCAAACCTGGATGATGAGCAGTTAATATTCATTAGCTGGGAACAGGGTCTACTGGGTTGGTGTTTCGGTGGCTTAACAGATGAAGTTTACAGGCCCCCAGGGTCTCACTGACTAGAAACTGACCAATCGTCTGAGCAGCTTGGACTAAGGCCTGGCTAAGAGCGGGCAGTGGCTGCACGGGCTCTGAGTGGGCACCTTCCCTGCCCAATCCTCCCTCAGCCAGATCCAGGCTCTGCTG
>NW_006770839.1:4267-10472 GCF_000442215.2 Lipotes vexillifer
TCCCAGGTCACACGTCTGGTTCTCTTTGTCACCAGCCTCCTAGGGGAGTCTAGGGGAGTCAAGTGAATCGAAGCTGGGCTGTGAAGAGGGAGTGGCAATGTGGTGTGCACTTAAAATAGCCAGCAGGCTGACTGCACGGGGACATGACTTTATTTAGTGAGATAATAAAGAAAGGGAGCACAGCACAGGGCAATGTGGTGTGCACTTAAAATAGCCAGCAGGCTGACTGCACGGGGACATGACTTTATTTAGTGAGATAATAAAGAAAGGGAGCACAGCACAGTGACCGACAGAGTGGGGGCTGGTGCCTGATGGTCTGGATTCAAATCATACCAGAAGCCACATGAACCTGGGAAAGTTATGCAGACCCTCTGTCCTCAGTTCCTTGTTCTGTGATAATGGAAATGTTAATAGGGCCCACTTATTAGTATGACATGATGAAGCTTAATACAACAAATCAGGTAGACCCTGACGAAAAATGATGGGTACTTCATAAGTGCTACCTAAGTGTTCAAATATTAAATGTCTGGAAGAATAAGCAAGAAATGTGGTAGTGCTGCCTCCAGAGAGGGGAACTGGATGCCACAGGGCAGGGGAGCGGGGAAGGTTATGGGTGCGATGCTTTAGAGCTTGTGAAGAATATCTGTTATCATCTCCTGTGATCCCCACATCAGCCCCGCACAGAACTCACGGCAGGTGCTGTGATCCATATTTTATGGTACGTGGCACTAAAACGTTGAGATTTTAAGTGACTTTCCCGGAGTCGCAAAGCTGATGACCGATGGATGTGGGACAGGAATGTAGTTGGTTCCCTGGGACAGAAATCCCTGAACCCCTGAATCCTCTAGATGGTGCCCTGGACTCCTGAGCCCAGGGCTCCCCTCCCTCCCCCCAGTCCTCCTGCCTGCCCCATGGTTGCTCCAAGGACAGGAGGGGTCTGAGCCAACAGGAGGGCCCATGCCTGACCCGCTGCCTGCCTTACATGTTGATCCCTGACCCCACAGCTCTTAAATATCCCTCAAAGAAGGTCCCTTGAAGGATCAGGGGGTCCCATCTACGTCCCTCCTCCCTCAGCGTCTTCACACACTGGGTGAGCCTCCTGGTGGTCTGACCAGTGGTCGGCTTGTCTCCACGTGGCTCAGAGCCCTGGTCTCTCCAAGCCAGTTGCCCACATGGCACGTCTCTAACAAATTAGCTTGGTCTTCAACAACCAGCCCTGGATGCACAGTTAGTGCTGATTAATTAGGACAGTGGCCTGCTGGGCTGTGCTTGGTGGTTTAGTGGGTGAAGCTGGCGTGCCCCACTGTCGCCTACTGATGTGAGCAAATGTCTGAGTAGCCTGGGTATGGCCTGGCTGGGGAGGGGCCGTGGTTGCACTGGCTCTGAGGGCGCACCTTCCCTGCTCATCCTTCCTCATCAAAATCCAGCCCCTACAAACTCCTCATCCATCCCTAAGCCCTGCAGTGGCACAGGAGAGAGGCCCATGCCCTTCTAGGGGGACCCCTCCATAGCCACAGCCTAGAGACCCCATCCCAGGACTGTCTCTGATGACCCAGGCCCTCCTAATCTCTGTCACCAAATGTTCATTCCACTAACCTGATGGCATTGCCCCTCCTCTCCACGTTCCCAGGCAGCGCCCAAACACCCAGTGATCCTGTCCACATCAACCACTGGAAATACCGCCACGAAATCCCAGTTTCCTTCCTTTCTGAAAACCTCTAGATTTAGACTGCTAATATTTGCTTTTGGATTTGGACATCGACATTCAGAAGTGTTTAGCCTGTTATTTCTCCTGTCCTGTAATATCTGCTGCTGGTACGACATGAGTATTCTCCTGGTCCGATGAAAGCAGTGTGGGTGTGTCCCCTCTGTATCTGTTCTCGGGAAGAGTGTGTAGGAGACGGGCATCGTTTCTGTCTTAAATGTTTGGTAGAAATCACAGGAAGCCACCTGGCCCTGAAGTTTGTTTTGTGGGGAAATTTTTTTTGCATCTCTTTCTAATTGAAGTTTACTTGGTGTATTGTACAGGGCACAGATCTTAAGCATAGAGCTTTATGGCTTCTTGTAAATATAAACACATCTGTTACCAACACCCAGTTCAATATACAGGACGTCCCCAGCACCCTGGCCGCCCCCTGTAAAAGGGGAGAAGCCTAAGTGCTAACTTATTCGGTTACAAGAATGATATCAGTTGCTCCATGTATATTCCAAGTGCAGTGATTTACACACAAATAACATTAGTGCGGCAGCACAATCAGAAAGTGTGGAGGGCGCTGGAGGGCTGGGAGAATCCAGTCCCTTTGGGATTTCCACTGTGTTCGTCTGGGGCCAGAGTAAGGAAGCTGAGAGGAGCTTCTCAGAAGCATCTGGGCTTTTACAGAGGGAAGAACTTCTACTCCCCAGAGTGGAGCGCCATTGTAATTCACTGAGCCCTCCCTTTGCGGGGGGTGCTTTTCTATACTTGTGTGTTATTTTACATAGAAATGTTTAAAAACAAAAACCGAGGAGGAGCTCAATTTTGCTTGATGGAAGAGCCTCCAGTGTTAAAAATAAGGCATATATCTAAAATCTAGGCTAAATCTGTACAGCTCCGACAGGAAGTAACCGGCACTCACTAGCTGACTCAGGAGCGGAGAGAGGCGGCCCTCCTTCCTTGGCCTCGTGTCTCATTTAAGCTGCCAGACGCTGCACAAGCTCCATCCCCTCTGAGTCTCAGGCTGAGGCCTCCAGGTCACGGTCTTCACAGGTGTCAGACCAGAACCTGCCACACAAAGGCAGGGACTGGAGTCAGTGGGGAGGTGGGCTCCCTGGGGTCGGTGTGTGGGACCCAGGGGCTACTCAGACCCTGCAAGTGACTTTGGGCCCTGACATCCCCAGGGCTCACATCCCCAGGGCACTGGGGCCTGTTTGCTGCTCTTTGCCAAGTGTGTTTTTTGTAGCAGAGAGACCTGTCCTACAGGGGCGATTAAACCTGGGCATTTGGCCGGGCGGCGTTCAAGTGACTGGTCCCCTGAACAGTGAAAGTGATGCAGAGGAAAGGGGAGGCCCTGGCGCTCCAGGGTGAAAAATGTGGGTCCCTCCCACCTGGGCGCTGTGAGGAGTGGGAGGTCTGATGACACAGGTGGGAGTAGTGACCCTGTCCCTCCAGCCCACACGCAACACGGCCCATCATGAGACCAGCAGAGTGGAAGTGGGCAGAGAACCGCAATGTTCCCCTTTCCATTAATAATCATTTTTCTTTCTTTAACACCCCAGCCAAACTTGCCTGTG
Organism: Lipotes vexillifer; assembly: GCF_000442215.2. NCBI lineage: Eukaryota > Metazoa > Chordata > Mammalia > Artiodactyla > Lipotidae > Lipotes > Lipotes vexillifer. Next base: position 7,538 of record NW_006770839.1, read on the forward strand.
CTTTTTAATTTAAAAATATCCTGATGGGGCCTCCCTGGTGGCGCAGTGGTTGAGAGTCCGCCGGCCGATGCAGGGGATACGGGTTCATGCCCCGGTCTGGGAGGATCCCACATGCCGCGGAGCGGCTGGGCCCGTGAGCCATGGCCGCTGAGCTTGCGCGTCCGGCAACGGGAAAGGCCACGACAGTGAGAGGCCCACATATCGCAAAAAAAAAAAAAAAAAAAAAAAAAATCCTGATGCTGTGGTAATAGAATCATAAATGTTATAGCTTTGCTATATCCCAACATGAAAAGTTTGTAGAAGACACTGCTTTCCAGCGTGTAATAAAACCAGATGCATTTGTTATTTAAGTTTAAGGTCATAATTAATTTGGAATCCTGGCCCTTTAACTCATCCTAAGTTAGCATTGCTTTGAATTGTCTTCATTTTTGTGTGTTGTATTCAATTTTTACACATCTATGAAAAACCTATAGAACCTCAGGTTGAGAAATGGTGCCATGAGGTGACCCAGGCCCTTCAGTGAGGCTCCACAGAGGCTGAGGGATCCCCAGGGTTTGGGCAAATCCCAGCCAGGTGTGGATCCTGCAGTGTCCCCTACCGGATGCCAGGGCTACCGCATGCCCACAGGGATGCGGCAGCGCTGGGCCAGGTGAGCTGTCTGCTTGCGTGAGAAGAAGCCCCGGTGCCTCTGTCCTCCTCACCCTTTCCCCAGGAGACCTGAACTGGGGGGTACCAGGGCCACTCCAGATATCTCACCACACCTGGTGATTAACTGGGGATGTTGCCTGCTGACCTTGGCGGGTTGGGAGGGCAAGGCTGGGTCCTGCAGAGGGAGATGTTGAACCTCACCAGGGACACTCTTTACAAAGAACACAGTGTGAACAACACCTCCAGGAGTGATGCATGTGGTGACCCCACAGACGCCTTCGGCCCCCCATCTAAACATAAGAGCCTGGCATCTTCAGGGGTTCTATGGAAAGGGGACCGTTCCCTGGCGAGATGCACTCAGGTCATCCTCCTGTTGCCTTCGCAGATTACCACCATTCTCTTCTCTCCACCTTTTTGTTCACATGCAGTGGTGACCACATCCATGCTCTTCTCTGGCTTTTGGGTTTTCCTAAAGCGCCAAAAAAGAAAAAGAAAAAAAGTCAGGGATGGCAAGGGAAGCACATACACTTATTTGCCTTCTGCTCTTCCTCCTGCCCTCTCCACACTCACATTTCCTCTTCTTGTTCTTACTCATCCTTTTACTTCATCCCTTCTCTTGAATCCAGGATGAGAGAATTTCTTTTTTTTGTTTTATTGGATGAGTCAGTCTTCTTTTACTTATTTATTTTTAACGTCTGTATTGGACTATAATTGCTTTACAATGGTGTGTTAGTTTCTGCTTTATAACAAGGTGAATCAGCTATACATATACATACATCCCCATAACACCTCCCACTTTTGTCTCCCTCCCACCCTCCCTCTCCCACCCATCCAGGTGGTCACAAAGCACCTAGCTGATCTCCCTGTGCTAAGCGGCTGCTTCCCACTAGCTATCTATTTTACATTTGGTAGCGTATATATGTCCATGCCACTCTCTCACTTTGTCACAGCTTACCCTTCCCCCGCCCCATATCCTCAAACCCATACCTTTTTTTTTTTTTTGTGGTACGCGGGCCTCTCACTGTTGTGGCCTCTCCCGTTGCGGAGCACAGGCTCCGGACGTGCGGGCTCAGCGGCCATGGCTCACGGGCCCAGCCACTCCGCGGCACGTGGGATCTTCCCAAACCGGGGCACGAACCCGTGTGCCCTGCATCGGCAGGCGGACTCTCAACCACTGCGCCAACAGGGAAGCCCAAACCCATACCGTTTTTATGCTATGTTATATTCTACATGTAGCTGGAAAAATGTTAAAAAGATTTTTAAAGAACTGCACATCTATTTTTGAAGCTGATTTGGCTGTTCAAGGCTTGCTAGCACTTTATCCATCTCAGTACTATTTCACTTAGTAAACAAATGCAGTTGCCATAATTCCTGCATGTGTGTCTGTGTTCCCTTCTAGGTTATATGTTTTTGAAGTTAGAGACTATATTTATACCACAGCCCCTCCGTATAGCACAATATCCATTGCTAATTCAGATTGTGTTATAAGATATGAGACAAAATTTAAGACTTTTATTATAGTCATAAACATCTAGCAAACCAACCAGAAAATAAAAACTAATTTTCAATTGGTTGGCCAAGAACAAAAAAGAGAGGAATACCTAGTGCAAAATCATATCTCTAATAACTACTGTTGGATTTAGAGCACACACACGCTAAACTTATTGTAAAACATCTTTTTATCAAAGATCTGAGGTTGGACCTGAAAAAATTATATCAGAAGTGAAAATAATTATGTGGTCTGACCAGCGTGGATCACACAAAGTAAATGTATACTATATATAAAGTAGATAAACTACGAGGTCCTACTGTATAGCACAGGCAACTATATTCAACACCTTGTAATAACGTATAAAGGAAAAGGATCTGAAAAAAGAAATATATATATCTGTATCACTTGGCTGTACACCTGAAACACAACACTGTCAATCAACTATACTTCAAGTAAAACAAAACAAAACAAAACAAAGTGTAAAGGGAAGTATAGTTTTATAAATTCACCTCTGATATCCAATGGACCAACTGAAAGACAACAGAAACTACCACTTCCTAGGAGACAGGACATGGCCAGCAAACCAGGCCGTTACCCTCGGTAACGGCCATACCTGCCCAAAAATATACAGACTAGCCTGCATTCATGAATACATAGGAATTCTTCATTTATCTGGCAATATTAGGCGATGAGGTACTGTATGTTAGAAGAAGTTTTTTTCAAATGACAAATTGAAGAGGAGTTATTTTAACCTTCACTCAGTAATTTTTTTCTAAAATTAAGAAATGTATCCAC
>NW_006770839.1:10886-11338 GCF_000442215.2 Lipotes vexillifer
GGGGAAGAAGGGGAAGAGAGTTAATAAAATGCCAAACGATTGTGACAAATTAAGTTCACCAAGATGTAGCTGATTAGTTACTACTTGAATAAGCTACACAAATCCAATCCAAGTTTTCCTTTATTTTTCTAACGAAGGGATCCAGTGAACTGAGTCCCATGTTCAGTAACTCCACGTTCAATGGCTTAGTCTTTAAACACTGTTATGTTGCTGGAAGAAGAACTATTGCCCATCAGTCATAATTGATGTTTAGCTATCACGCACATTTGAAATAAATTTATTACTTTGCCTGATCTCAGTGTACTACATTCCAAAGGGGCAAAGAGCACACGAAAAGTTATGGAGTCTCCATCTTCTATACTGAAGTGTGCAATAAATTACATATTTCTCCGTGAAATTCACAAGCCATAGAAACCACGCCATTAGCCATGTATACAGTGGTAAACAGCAGG
>NW_006770842.1:0-296 GCF_000442215.2 Lipotes vexillifer
AGGCTTACCCTAAGCCGCGCCCTAACACATACGCTAACCGAAAACCGTTGTCGTACCCTAACCTGTACCCTAAACCGTCCCTGTACCCTAACCCTAACCCTAAACATAACTCTACACCTAACCCTTACCAGAAGCCTTCTCTAACCCGTGCCCTTATCCTAAGCCATACGCTAACACTAACCTGTGCCCTAACACGTACACTAACCCTAAACCGTTCTCGTACACTAACCTGTACCCTAAACCATCCCTGTTCCCTAATCCTAACCCTAACCATAACGCTAAACCTAAACCTTACC
>NW_006770843.1:0-468 GCF_000442215.2 Lipotes vexillifer
CCCTCAACTGTACCCTAAACCGTCCCCGTTTCCTAACCCTAACCCTAATCATAACACTTACCCGAATCCTTACCCACCTGTGCCCTACTCCTAATCTGTAGGCTAAGATTAACCCGTGCCCTAACACGTACGCTAACCCAAACCGATGTCGTACGCTAACCCAAACCGATATCATACGCTAATCTGTACCCTAAACCATCTCCGTTACCTAACCCTACACCTAACTCTAACCCTTACACTAACTCTTACCCTTAGCCTTACTCTAAACTGTTCCCTAAACCTATCCCATATGCTCACACTAACCCATCCCCTAACAGGTATGCTAAACCTAAACCGTTGTCCTACCCTAACCTTTACCCTAAACGGTCCCTGTTCCCTAACCATAACCCTAAACCTAACCGTGAACCTAACACTTACCCTTATCCTTACCCCAAACCGTGCCCTAATCCTAACCCGTACGCTCACACT
>NW_006770844.1:0-233 GCF_000442215.2 Lipotes vexillifer
GATCGCTTCCGCCGCTGCAGCCACTACGATCAATATCACAGCATCGCACCTGCTATGGCCGGTACCCCCCTCCATTCCGCCGCTTAGCGGCGCAGCCCGCATGTTTCTGGGCGATTTCATTGCCATCTTGACCGTCGCGTTGCCTGCGCTGCTCTGGACACGTCGGCGGAGTGAACCAGAGTGGTCGAGGCGCTTCACGGTGCCCACCCTGGCCGCCATCGGGCTGACCCTTC
>NW_006770845.1:0-1199 GCF_000442215.2 Lipotes vexillifer
TTCATTCTTCTTGCTGGTGGGAAATTAGAGTTCAAAGTGCTCGTCCAAACACCTACAGGTAGTTCTCGTTGGTTCTCCCCATTCCTGTCCATGTTACGCAGAAATCGCAAGTGTGCCAAACAGGGCGTTGAAGGCACTGACTCTGCAAGTGTGAGGAGTGTCAGGAAAGCGTCTTGAACGGCCAACACGTGTTCCAGGGCACGTAAACTGAGATGCATTTTAGGAACGTTGCCCGATCACACGGTGGACCATACTCTGGGTTTCCCATGAATGTTTTATCGGAAGGAAGAATCCATTAAACCTGGGGAGTTGGGCCCCATTGAATGGATAGCATGCAGTATGACTTCAAAGGCTTTGCCTTTACTTACCAAACCTCAGCAATCCTGTCAGCCCCTAGTGTCCAGCAATATGTCTCACACAGCTGTGGGTATAGATGTGGTAAATCCAGGTTTCATCCCGAGCCGTGAATGAATTAAGTAAGAATGTCTCTCTATTTCACTGTCGTGTTTTGGTTTTGAAATTTATTTTTATAATGGGATTTGGCTGATTTTCACTGCTGCGCTTATGTCGCTCTACACACGCTCGATTCTCTTACGGATACATATAGATACATAGGTTTTTAGATTCCTACCAGTCAGGTCTATTCCTATGCGTTGAATATGGGGTGTTGAGTCCATTTCGTGGAGCAAGGAGTAGATCTTGTCTATTACGTATTTGGCTTCTGGAACGGTATCTGTGCTGATTTCAATCTCTGGTTTTATGCAGCACCCCCACTCAGCTTTCCCCTTACGCAAGTATAGGTTTGTTTTCTTAATGAGAGACTCTCTTCTGTTTTGTAATTCCTTCCATGTGTAGAAAAGTTTACAATCCGTGTATTAGTGATACCGTATGATGTTTCTTTTTCTGTGTGACTTATTTCACTTGGAATCATCGTACCTAAATCCAATCACTAAGATGCTACGGGCCAGATGACCTTGATTTCATTGCTGACTGATATTCCATGGCACGTAAGTGCCGCAACGTGGCGATCCATTTTTTCCTTTCGTGGGTATTTAACTTGTACAGTGGACGTGGTTCCTGTAAAGAGGGCCGTCCCAAACTTTGGGGTGGCTCTGTCTTTTTGATTTCTGTTTCCATAAGCCTAGTGCCCGTGGCTATGTACCTTGTTTTTTCGATGTTTCAGGAAATACCATACGTTT